>NC_091439.1:101412291-102012291 GCF_964237555.1 Oryctolagus cuniculus
CATAAGTGAGAGCCTTGTCAGGTACAATATTCTGGGTTGAGAGTTTTTTTCTCTTAAAATTTGGACTATGTCTCTCCATTCTCTCTTAGCCTGTATGGTTTCAGATGAGAAAAAAGCTGTGAGTCTAATTGGAGCTCCTCTAAAGGAAATATGATGTTTCTCTCATACACATTTCAGAGTCTTTTATTTATGTTTTGTTGTTGAAAGATTGACTACAATGTGTCATGTTGAAAATCTTTTCTGGTCATGTCTATAGGGAGTTCTGTACCTCCGATATTTGAAAGTCCCTTTCTTTCTCTAAATTGGGGAAATTGTCTGCAATTATTTCATTGAATAGGACTTCCAATAATTTCTCTCTTTCCACATCTTCAGGAATTCCTAAAACGCAGATGTTGGATCTTTTGATAATATCCCATAAATCTCTAAAATTCTTTTTAATTTTACTAATTTCTTTTTTGTTGTTGTTGTTCTGACTGAAAAATTTCCGAAGAATTTTCTTCTAGCTCAGATATTCTTTTCTTCTGCATCAAGTGTGTTGTTAAGGCTTTCCACTATATTTTTTATTAGACAAATTAAATTCCTCATTTCTAATATTTCACTTTGATTATTTCCCTTCAAAATTTCAATTTCCTGGATAATTTTTGACCATGTCATATATGATTTCTTTAGCTTATGAATTTGCTTTTCATTGCTTCAGAGGATTGATATGATTATAATTTTTAATTCCATTTCATGCATCTCATCAATCTCTTCATCTCCATACTTTAATATTGAAGTGTTGTGTTCCTTTGAGGAGATGATATTGTCTTACTTATTCTTGTTTCTTTGATTTCTGTGTTTATTTTTAGGCATTTTGGAAATACTTGGTGGTTTTTTTCCTCTGATGGTTTTGACTTCTAAACTATCTGCAGATCATTGAAGTGTCTGTTCAGTGAGTAACCAGAGGTGTGTGCTGAGTGTGGCCAGGGAGCTCTGGTCAGTGCTCCAGGGTTGGGTGAGTATCCAGAGTGACATCAGGTTGGCCATGGTAGATCTCCTCTTTGTAGCAGAATGGAAGGTATGATCAGCTCTGTTGGCATAATCACACCCTTATCTCCTCTCCTCTACTCCAAGATGATCAATGCTCAGGTGTTAGACCACAGTAGGTGCAATACTAATTAGTACCATTGTGTCCACCATACAAAGGAACTAAGTATGACCACAGATCCTGCTTCAATGACCTACCCCAGGCAATCAGGAAGCTCTGAGTATGTTTGACTACTCACATTGACTGCCCACAGACTCAGAAACATCATATGTTCTTTCTGCAGTCACAGAATTCCCAGTATCAGTGCACAAGGCTCGCACTGTCATGGGGTACAGAGGATCCATTCTGCCCCACTAGTCTGTCCCACCCACAGAGGCAGAGGTGTTCCCAGACATAGCTGCCTGTGTGTGCTCTGCCTAGGTGGTTTGAACCCTGGAGTCTGTGATATGTTGAGAGGCTGGGAGCATCTCACTGTCCTAGGTGGGGTGTCCAGTTAACCTTTTCAATTCTCCCAGCCAGTTTCAATGTCAGTGGGGAATGAAGATTCTTTTCTCTGATAGAATCTCTGGCTCACATGTGTGCTCAAGAGTCACAAAAAAAAAAAAAAAAAAAGGCAAGATGGCGGAATAGGAAGGGAGCACACCGATAGTCTGGGGAGAGATAGTTTAATAAAAGTGGAGATACTGCAGGTTCAAGGAAGAGTAGGGGAGGAAACAGCAGAAGAAACTCTTCTGGAACGCGTGATTCACAGCGGACCTGCGTGGAGAGTGTGGGAGCCCACAGTTCGGGACACCAGCGGCAGACTCAACACACCAGCGCTGGAACGCGAGGTGAGCTGAACCTCAATAGCCCGAGACACCAGCAGGCAAGCGGAGAGAGGAGACTAGAGGGAACGACCCCCGGGAGGGAAAGTTCACCAGGCTAACTGGAAGAGAGAGAGAGAAAAAAAAAAAAAGGTGACTGGTACAGACACGGGTTTCTCTCTCTCTGCTCACAAGGGCGAGCAAGACAAAGAGCGGGCACCATCTTGGACATACGTCATAAGCAGAGCAACCTCAGGTCTGCACCGGCCCTGAGCCTAGCAGAAAAACCTGATTCTGGGTGGGGCGAATTAACAGGAGATTAGGACCTAGTAAATTTGTGGTGCTACTGAACTGAGACTGTGAATAAAGAGACGGTGGGGGAGAGAAATCATGGAATTCACGTGAGTACTCTCCAGAGATGCTAAAATTCCGTAACTTTGGCAACCCAGTGGGAGACTGAAGGAGAATCTGAGCCCACTCTGAGGCCGAACAGATTCCCTGTGTGGTCCTTGGGAAAGAGCTTCCGATCTCTGGCTCCTGTGGGTATATTATTTGCCTGCTAAATACCTCCAACTTCGTTCAGCTGTGCGGAATTACTTCCCTTTTGAATCAAAAAGAGAGAGAGAGAGAGAGAGAGAGGTTTACCACGCCTAACCTGGGAGTGTCACCTTTGGCACACCAAACAGAGCTCTCAGGCCACACCCATCTCAAGCCCTAAGGCTCCATCAAAAACAGATAGTCCACTTAATCTAGAGTCATAGAATAACAAGAAAAAGCACCACAGTGAAGAAACCAAATATCTCCAATATGCCAAATATCAAACGCAAAAACCAAAGTAATAAAAACAAGGAAGTCACCATGATGCCCTCAAATGAAAAAGACACCCCAATTCAAGATTATAAAGATGATGACATAGAAGAAATGCAAGAAGCAGATCTCAAAAAATTGATAAGAACATTAAGAAGTTCTCAAAAACAAATTCTTGAACTACAGAAATCCTTAATGGACAAGATAGAAAATCTCTCTCGTGAAAAAGAAATATTAAGGAGGAATCAAAATGAAACGAAACAACTAGTACAACAGGAAACTGGGATAGTGACTGAAGTGAAGAATTCAATAGATCAAATGAAAAACACAATAGAGAGCCTTACAAACAGAATGGGTGAAGCAGAAGAGAGAATATCGGACTTAGAAGACAGAGAACAGGAAAGGATACAGTCAGACCAAAGAAAAGAAGAGGAAATTAGAAATCTGAAACATATTGTCGGGAATCTTCAGGATACTATTAAAAAACCCAACATTCGGGTTCTAGGAGTTCCTGAAGGCATGGAGAGGGAGAAAGGATTAGAAGGCCTTTTTAGTGAGATATTAGCAGAAAATTTCCCAGGTTTGGAGAACGACAGAGAAATCCTAGTACAGGAAGCTCACAGAACCCCTAATAAACACGACCAAAAGAGATCCTCACCACGACACGTAATTAAACTCTCCACAGTGAAACATAAAGAAAAGATCCTAAAATGTGCAAGAGAGAAACGTCACATTACTCTCAGAGGATCTCCAATCAGACTCACAGCTGACTTCTCATCAGAAACTCTACAAGCTAGGAGGGAATGGCGAGATATAGCCCAGGTACTAAGAGAGAACAACTGCCAGCCCAGAATATTATATCCTGCAAAGCTATCATTTGTGAATGAAGGTGAAATAAAGACTTTTCATAGCAAACAGAAATTGAAAGAATTTGTCGCCACTCGTCCAGCCCTGCAACAGATGCTTAAAGATGTATTACACACAGAAACACAGAAACACGGTCATCAATATGAAAGAAGGTAAAGGAAGGAAACCTCACAGCAAAAGATCACAGGGAATTCAAAGCATATATTAGAACTTATGTTTTGCAAATGGCAGGGCAAAGTTACCACTTTTCATTAGTCACATTGAACGTGAATGGCCTGAACTGTCCAGTTAAAAGACACCGATTGGCTGATTGGGTTAAGGAACAAAACCCATCTATTTGCTGCTTACAAGAAACACATCTTTCCAACAAAGATCCATACAGACTGAAAGTGAAAGGCTGGAAAAAGATATACCATGCCAACAGAAATGAAAAAAGAGCAGGCGTAGCCATCTTAATATCGGACAACATAAACTTTACCACAAAAACTGTTAAGAGAGACAAAGAGGGACACTATATAATGATTAAGGGATCAATGCAACAAGAAGTTAAAACAATTATCAATGTATATGCACCTAACTACAGGGCACCGGTTTATCTAAAAGATTTGTTAAGGGACTTAAAGGGAGACTTAGACCCCAATACAATAGTACTGGGGGACTTCAATACTCCACTTTCAGAAATAGACAGATCAATAGGACAGAAGATCAACAAGGATACAGTAGATTTAAACGACACTATAGCCCAAATGGATCTAACAGATATATACAGAACTTTCAATCCTACAGCTAAAGATTTTACATTCTTCTCAGCAGTACATGGAACCTTCTCTAGGATTGACCACATACTAGGCCATAAAGCAAGTCTCAGCAAATTCAAAAGAATTAGAATCATACCATGCAGCTTCTCAGACCATAAAGGAATGAGGTTGGAAATTAGCAACTCAGGAATCCCTAGAGCATACGCAAACACATGGAGATTGAACAACATGCTCCTGAATGAACAATGGGTCATAGAAAAAATGAAAAGAGAAATCAAAAATTTAATGGAAGTAAATGAGGATAACAGCACAACATACCAAAACTTATGGGACGCAGCAAAAGCAGTGTTAAGAGGAAAGTTTATATCAATAGGTGCCTACATCAAGAAATTGGAAAGGCACCAAATAGATGAGCTTTCTATTCACCTCAAGGATCTAGAAAACCTACAGCAAACCAGACCCAAATCTAGTAGGAGAAGAGAAATAATTAAAATCAGAGAAGAAATCAATAGGATTAAATCAAGAAAAACATTACAAAAAATCAGCCAAACGAGGAGCTGGTTTTTTGAAAAAATAAACAAAATTGACACCCCATTGGCCCAACTAACTAAAAAGAGAAGAGAAAAGACCCAAATCAATAAAATCATAGATGAAAAAGGAAATGTAACAACAGACACCACAGAAATAAAAAGAATCATCAGAAATTACTACAAGGACTTGTATGCCAGCAAACAGGGAAACCTATCAGAAATGGATAGATTCCTGGACACATGCAACCTACCTAAATTGAACCAGGAAGACATCGAAAACCTAAACAGACGCATAACTGAGACAGAAATTGAAACAGTAATAAAGGCCCTCCCAACAAAGAAAAGCCCAGGACCAGATGGATTCACTGCTGAATTCTACCAGACATTTAAAGAAGAACTGACTCCAATTCTTCTCAAACTATTCAGAACAATCGAAGAAGAGGGAATCCTCCCAAATTCTTTCTATGAAGCCAGCATCACCTTAATTCCTAAGCCGGAAAAAGATGCAGCATTGAAAGAGAATTACAGACCAATATCCCTGATGAACATAGATGCAAAAATCCTCAATAAAATTCTCGCCAATAGAATGCAACAACACATCAGAAAGATCATCCACCCAGACCAAGTGGGATTTATCCCTGGTATGCAGGGATGGTTTAATGTGCGCAAGACAATCAATGTGATACACCACATTAACAGACTGCAGAAGAAAAACCATATGATTATCCCAATAGATGCCGAGAAAGCATTTGATAAAATACAACACCTGTTCATGATGAAAACTCTAAGCAAACTGGGTTTGGAAGGAACATTCCTCAATACAATCAAAGCAATCTATGAAAAACCCACAGCCAACATCCTATTGAATGGGAAAAGTTGGAAGCATTTCCACTGAGATCTGGTACCAGACAGGGATGCCCACTCTCACCACTGCTATTCAATATAGTTCTGGAGGTTCTAGCCAGAGCTATTAGGCAAGAAAAAGAAATTAAAGGGATACAAATTGGGAAGGAAGAACTCAAACTATCCCTCTTTGCAGATGACATGATTCTTTATTTAGGGGACCCAAAGAACTCTACTAAGAGACTATTGGAACTCATAGAACAGTTTGACAAAGTAGCAGGGTATAAAATCAATACACAAAAATCAACAGCCTTTGTATACACAGACAATGCCATGGCTGAGGAAGAACTTCTAAGATCAATCCCATTCACAATAGCTACAGAAACAATCAAATACCTTGGAATAAACTTAACCAAGGACGTGAAAGATCTCTACGATGAAAATTACAAAACCTTAAAGAAAGAAATAGAAGAGGATACCAAGAAATGGAAAAATCTTCCATGCTCATGGATTGGAAGAATCAACATCATCAAAATGTCCATTCTCCCAAAAGCAATTTATAGATTCAATGCAATACCAATCAAGATACCGAAGACCTTCTTCTCAGATCTGGAAAAAATGGTGCTGAAATTTATATGGAGGCACAAGAGACCTCGAATAGCTAAAGCAATCTTGTACAACAAAAACAAAGCTGGAGGCATCACAATACCAGATTTCAGGACATACTACAGGGCAGTTGTAATCAAAACAGCATGGTACTGGTACAGAAACAGATGGATAGACCAATGGAACAGAATTGAAACACCAGAAATCAACCCAAACATCTACAGCCAACTTATATTTGATCAAGGATCTAAAACTAATTCCTGGAGCAAGGACAGTCTATTCAATAAATGGTGCTGGGAAAATTGGATTTCCACGTGCAGAAGCATGAAGCAAGACCCCTACCTTACACCTTACACAAAAATCCACTCAACATGGATTAAAGACCTAAATCTACAACCTGACAACATCAAGTTATTAGAGAACATTGGAGAAACCCTTCAAGATATTGGCACAGGCAAAAAATTTCTGGAAAAGACCCGGGAGGCACAGGCAGTCAAAGCCCAAATCAACTATTGGGATTGCATCAAATTGAGAAGTTTCTGTACTGCAAAAGAAACAGTCAGGAGAGTGAAGAGACAACCGACAGAATGGGAAAAAAATATTTGCAAACTACGCAACAGATAAAGGGTTAATAACCAGAATCTACAAAGAGATCAAGAAACTCCACCAAAAAAAAACCAACAACCCACTTAAGAGATGGGCCAAGGACCTCAATAGACATTTTTCAAAAGAGGAAATCCAAATGGCCAACAGGCACATGAAAAAATGTTCAAGGTCACTAGCAATCAGGGAAATGCAAATCAAAACCACAATGAGGTTTCACCTCACCCCGGTTAGAATGGCTCACATGCAGAAATCTACCAACAACAGATGCTGGCGAGGATGTGGGGAAAAAGGGACACTAACCCACTGTTGGTGGGAATGCAAACTGGTCAAGCCACTATGGAAGTCAGTCTGGAGATTCCTCAGAAACCTGAAGATAACCCTACCGTTCGACCCAGCCATCCCACTCCTTGGAATTTACCCAAAGGAATTTAAATTGGCAAACAAAAAAGCGGTCTGCACCCTAATGTTTATTGCAGCTCAATTCACAATAGCCAGGACCTGGAACCAACCTAAATGCCCATCAACGGTAGACTGGATAAAGAAATTATGGGATATGTACTCTTTAGAATACTATACCGCAGTAAGAAACAATGAAATCCAGTCATTTGCAACAAAATGGAGGAATCTGGAACACATCATGCTGAGTGAAATTGTGGGGAGCAGCCCGGACTGGACTGAGTTGCTGGAATTAAGACTTATTCTATGCATCTGCTCCCCCACAATATGGCGCTGGGAGAGAAGTAAACAGCTTCCACACAGCTGCCTCCAGTTCAACCAATAAACTGTAGGACTTGCTCCTGATTGGAGAGCAGCGTACTCGGCGTGTGGGCAGCCGAGTTAGGATTGGCGGAGGAGGACTATAAAGGAGGAGAGAGACGGCATGCACCGGGAACATCTAAGGGGAACATCTAGCTGAAGGAACACCCGTGCAGCCCCCGAGAAAGCCGGCCGGCGGTGTGCCGCTCCCCTGCGGAAGTGGGGAATGTGGCCAGGGGGAACTGCCCTTCCACGGAGGTGGAAGGGATAGTAGCCAACCCGGGAAGAACCAGCAGAAAACCCGGGGAGGGCCAAGCAGATGAAAGAGCAGCGCAGGGTCCTGTGTCGCTCCTCCACGAAGAGGGGGAGCGACATAATGGTGCCGTGACTCGGATATGAAGCTTAGGCAGGGCTTGGTGTCGTTCCTCCACGAAGAGGGGGAGCGACATAATGGTGCTGTGACTCGGATAGGAAACCTAGGACGGATAGGAAACTTAGGAGGGAAGAAATGACTCGGATTAGGAAACCTAGGTCGGATAGCAAACTTAAGAGGGAAGAAACGGGAAGAACTGGGAAAATACCGGAGAGAGAGACTAGCAAACAGCCTAGGGAAAAGCCGGACGAAAAGGGTGCCGGAAGAAGCTATTGAAAGCCTAGGCATAGACTCAGATACGGACTACGGGGGGAAGCTGGGAGAAATCTCTAAGGTCGAAAGCGAAAGTGAAAGCTAGAACAAACAGACTGGGACGCGGACTGTGGGGAGAGGCCAGGAGAAATGAGGGAGGAATATCGTTGGAGGAAAGTTTGGGGAAACATACCGGGTAGAGAAAAGTGTTAGGGAAATTGAAGCCGCGGTGGGCAGGCCAAGGCGGAAACGAAAGCCACTTTGGGATTCTCAAGTTAGCCCAGGAATAGGGGGCGAAAAGTTGAAACCAGAAGCTGAAACGTAAGCCAGATTGGGATCCGTCTGATTAGCCCGGGGAGCAAAGGACGGGAAGCCAAACCGTGGGGCGGAGACGTATGCTGGGTTGAATTCGCCAGGCTAGCCCGGGGAACTTAGATTGAATGCTAGTGGCAGACACGTAAGCTACGCTGTGTGACTCGCGGAGGCTGCCGCGCGCAGACAGAGCGTGCGGGGCTCAAGTACATAGGGAATGCGGGGCTAGCGCGGAGACCGCGGAGTGTGCGCGCAAAGCCGAGCTGCGCAGAGCCGCGAAGCCTCGCAGATGAGAGAGGCGCGGGCTGAAGCGGCTCAGAGCCGGAAAGCTGCTGAGAAGCAGCCTCGGGGCGGGCGCAGCCAGGAAGCCGCGGGGATAAGAATGAGACCGGGAGGCTGCGGGGATAAGAGAAACAGAAGTTTAGAAGTAAGATGAGAGAAATGGGAATGTTGGCAGACAGAAGTAAAATGAGAGAAATAGGAATGCCCGGAGATAGAGAAATAGAGAAATAGAAAGGCCTCCCCTCAACATGGCAATGAGAAAGCTTGGATTCGGTCTGCCCAACTAGTGAGGTGATGAGAACCTGCGGCGGCTAGCAGCTTATGCGCCGCAGGTCACCGAAGACAGGCACGAATTAACATCAATAAGGCCTCCCCACAACACTGCTATGTGAGAGCTTGGATTCGGTCTGCCTGATTAAGGCGGTAAGCACCAGCAAGCAGCTCGACCAGAGTATGAGCTGCAGGTCACCGAAGATAGGCACAAACCAACACTAATAAGTCTCCCCCACAATACGGCAATGAGAAAGCTTGGATTCGGTCTGCCTGATTAAGGTGGTAAGCGCCAGCAGGCGGCTCGACCAAAGTATGAGCCGCAGGTCACCGAACACAGGCACGTATCAGCGCCTAAAAACCTCCTCACAACATGGCGAAGAGAGGACCCGGATTCGGTTTGCCTGATTGATAGGACTTGTAAGAACCTGTGGCAACTCTAGCAAGCAGAGTGTGTGCCACGGGGCACCAAAGACAGGCGTGTATCAACGCCAAAAAATAAAAAGAAAGGGGGACCTGTGGGGAGCAGCCCGGACTGGACTGAGTTGCTGGAATTAAGACTTATTCTATGCATCTGCTCCCCCACAATATGGCGCTGGGAGAGAAGTAAACAGCTTCCACACAGCTGCCTCCAGTTCAACCAATAAACTGTAGGACTTGCTCCTGATTGGAGAGCAGCGTACTCGGCGTGTGGGCAGCCGAGTTAGGATTGGCGGAGGAGGACTATAAAGGAGGAGAGAGACGGCATGCACCGGGAACATCTAAGGGGAACATCTAGCTGAAGGAACACCCGTGCAGCCCCCGAGAAAGCCGGCCGGCGGTGTGCCGCTCCCCTGCGGAAGTGGGGAATGTGGCCAGGGGGAACTGCCCTTCCACGGAGGTGGAAGGGATAGTAGCCAACCCGGGAAGAACCAGCAGAAAACCCGCGGAGGGCCGAGCAGACGAAAGAACAGCGCAGGGTCCTGTGTCGCTCCTCCACGAAGAGGGGGAGCGACATTATGGTGCCGTGACTCAGATATGAAGCCTAGGCAGGGCTTGGTGTCGTTCCTCCACGAAGAGGGGGAGCGACATGAAATAAGCCAGTCCCAAAGGGACAAGTACCATATGTTCTCCCTGATCGGTGACAACTGACTGAACACCAAAAAGGAAACCTGTTGAAGTGAAATGGACACTATGAGAAATGGTGACTTGATCAGCATAGCCCTGACTGTTAATGAACAACTTAATACATTAAAAAAAAAAAAGAGTCACTGGCCACAGCCCCTAATAGTTTCACAATGTTGTGTTCTCTCCACTCATGGCTGAGTGGCAGCTACTGCTGCTACAGCTGCTACTGCTGGCCAGATGGTGTCTTGTCCTGGTGAGTTGCTGGGCAGGCATGGAAGACCTTCTGCAGCTGCTGTTTATGCCCCAAATGGCACCCACCCTCTCATGTATTTTTTTATTTGATATATTGAATCCTTCATTGTTAATATTTTGGATGATTTCTCTTCAATATCTCTATCTCAGCAAAATTTTGCACCCATGTGAAGTATGGATTTCTTTAACTCATTAATCTTCTCTTTGTTTTTGAATAATTTTATGATCATTCTTGCAAATTCCCTTTCAGGCATTTAATCAATCTCTTTGTTTTCACAGTCTAATATTGAAGCGTTTTTGTGTTCCTTTGAGGGAGTTATATTTTCTACCTGTTCATGTTTCTCATATTTCTGCATTTATTTTTAGGTATTTTTGGAATCACTTGTTTGTTTTGTTTTGTTTTTCTGATAGCTTTTATCATTGAAATATGCCTCTATACCTTAGTGTAGTGTCTGTTCCATCAGTTGATATTCAGAAGTGTGTGGTAGGTGGGGCCAGGGAGCTCCAGTCAGTGCTTGGGTGTTGTGCAACAGTGTAAGGTCACTCCTAAGTTGGGCATGGTATCTCTCCTTCATTGTCAACAGTGCAGAAGGTATGCTCACATCTGTTGATGTGATTACTGCCTCACTTCTTCTCTGCCAAGATCTTTAATGCCTGGGTTGAGCCCACAGTAACTACACACCCCACCAACAAAGACATATGAACTGCACAAAGGATCTGTTTGGTCCTCAGTGTGAGCACCAAACTCTCTGAAATGAACCTTTTCAATCATTCAGAGAGCTGTGAGCCTCTGAAGCCATGGTTAATGTGCAGAGACCAGCTACACCCCGTGCCCTATCGTGCAGTTACGGAATTCCCACAGTCATCGCCCGCAGAGCTTTCCTGCTGCCTGCTACTTTTCTGTCTAAGCAGTATGAGTATGGTTGCTCATGATCGAGTTAATGGAAGAGACACCTCACTGATTTTATGGGTGCCCCAACTCCTGACGATCCTCCAGGCCAGATGTGAAGTCGGTAGAGACTGCAGCTTTATCCCTCAGATAAAATCCCCTACTTGCACTCCCGCGAGCTGAGGCTGCCTGCACTCACCTTATCAAGGTGTTGTCTCTTCTCTGTGTGTTGCAAGTACCCCTTGTGGGTGGGTGGGGATGGAAAGCCAACAACATGCTCTCCCTTTAAAGGTTTGGATGAGCACCCTGTCCCCTGCCTAGCACACTAGGTCAGACAAAAACTCCATGTGGCTCTCCACGTCCTCCCTGAGGCAATATCAGCAGTGACATGGGTTGCCCAGACTCCTTTCACTCCTAAGAAGACGGTGCCTTCTCCTGACTGCCCAATTTTCACTTCTCAGCATGGTGCTCTATGGGAGTAGGGGAGGGAAAGGAAGCAAGAGAGCTTCCCTGCTCTGAGTCTGGCAGTTTCTCAGGCCCCAGTCAGCTCTCCGGGTTGAAGTAAGTCAGCGGATGACTGTGGAATTCCCTCTCAGCCAACACCCTTAGGTGGCGGTGCACAACAGTTTCCTCCTTCCTGACGCGGCGAGATGGCGGCTCACAGCCAGCAGCTGCCTGCGCACAAGGGCTGGCTTCATCAGTGTCTGCCCCCTCTCCTCTTGTACCATGGAGTTCTTGGTTTTTTTGATCCTCCACATCCTGTATTTGCTACCTATTCCTTCTCAAATGTTCTCAAAACATTCCATGTGGTTTTGCTGTTACTTAAGTCACTATCACTCAAGTTTACTCCTCTGTATTACATTCAATTTTAAACAATTATATCTTCCTTTAATCCTACAAAATTTATATGTGAACTTATGTTAATATATGCTTCCTAGACAAGTACTCTGAGTATATTCCCTTATTAATCCTTAATATATATTAATACATATGACTTTGAATTTTTTCCTTTTGTTAGAAAGTGATAAAGGAATTTACGAAATAATATGATTCTTAAATAGAATATTTCTTTAGAATGATAATCAAAATATGTGATATTTATTGGAGTGAATTTTAATTTTTAAAGGAGTGAACTAAGATTTTTGTCAATCTGTTGACTTCAGATACCACTTACATTTTTGGAAGGTAAGCAAATACTTTTTCTTTAAATACTTATTTTATTTGAAAGGCAGAGTTACAGAGAGTCAGAGGCAGAGAGAAAAAGAGAGAGAGAGAGAGAGAGAGAGAGAGAGGTCTACCCTCTGCTGGTTCACACTTCAGATGGCTACAATGGCTAGAGCTACGACAATCTAAAGCCAGGAGCCAAGAGCTTCTTCCATGTCTCCACACAGGTGCACGGGACTTGGGCCATCCTGCACTGCTTTCCCAGGCTATAGCAGAGAGCTGCATTGGAAGAAAAGCAGCCGGGACTGGAACCGGTGCCCATATGGGGTGCCAGCGCTTCAGGCAGTGGCTTCCCCTGCTATGCCATAGAGCCAGCCACAGGGTAAGCAAATACTTTTAAAATTAGAAATTAAAATCTATCTTTGTGTTATTGTAAAATTGTAGTATAAACTGATGTGAGTAAAGAGACAAGATGCCTCCTTTTCTGAGGTTGAATGGTATCTGCTGCTGGACGTTTTGTGTCATTTCATGTCTTGGCTGATGCCAGTAATGCTGCACTGGACATTGAAATGTAGGTAGCTCTCCAACATGCAGATTCCATTCTCTTTGTACATATATCTAGAAGTGAGACTGCTGGATCATGTTTCACTTTTTATTTTTTGAAGAAATTCTTCGTATTTTCAATAATGGCATCCCAATCTACAATCACCTCAACACTCAACAATTTACCAAAGCTTCCTTTTTTTTTTTTTTTTTTTTTTTTACAGGCAGAGTGGACAGTGAGAGAGAGAGACAGAGAGAAAGGTCTTCCATTGCCGTTGGTTCACCCTCCAATGGCCACCGTGGCCGGCGCGCTGCAGCTGGCGCACCGCGCTGATCCAATGGCAGGAGCCAGGTGCTTCTCCTGGTCTCCCATGGGGTGCAGGGCCCAAGCACTTGGGCCATCCTCCACTGCACTCCCTGGCCATAGCAGAGAGCTGGCCTGGAAGAGGGGCAACCGGGACAGAATCCGGCACCCCGACTGGGACTAGAACCCGCTGTGCCGGCGCCACAAGGCGGAGGATTAGCCTAGTGAGCCCCGGCGCTGGCCAAAAGCTTCCCTTCTCATCCTCACCAGCAAATGCTATCTTTTGTCTTGTCAGTATCTTTTAAAATATGTAGAATTTTTTGTCCTTCACCACTAGTTAAAAGAATCATTTCCTTTTTTTTTTAACTTTTATTTAATGAATATAGATTTCCAAAGTACAGCTTATGGACTACATTGGCTTACCCCTACACCACCAATTACTTCTCTCCCACCCAAAAGAATCATTTCTAAAATGTGTGTATATAGAAACAAACTCTATAATATCCTTTCCTAAGATTAATGAAAACTATTGTGTTAATCAGCTAACAGTTATGAAAGTATATCATTATTTTATCTCTGAGCCCATCTTGGAGATTATTGATTATAAAATAAATACAAATTTTACTACATTTTACCATGAATTTCTAGTTACTTTATTTAAAATATTCTGTTGATTTCAAACCTACAGATTTTTACTCTTTAAAATGCTGAGAAATAATAAAGTGCAAATTGTACGCATATAATTTTTTATTACAGATCTACTCTCATTATAAATAGCTATACTATCCATATTACTTTTCATTTTCAAAGTGAAAGGGTATTCCATATCAAATTTAGCTTATATTTCCTGACAATGATGTTTGTTTTCTTCTCTCGAATATAATGCACACATAAATATAAATTAGATTTAGGAAGAAATATATGCTAAAGCATTACAAATATCAACATAAGTAGTTTTTCTCATTGTTTTAAAATCCATTTGCAAGGTAAGTTTTGCATATATTTACTTCTCAAAAAATACATAGTGATAGTTCTTTTGGAAACTCTTTCAAAGTATGTATAATAATGCTTTAGTAATTTCCCTAGGGTGATATTAAAAATTGTATCATGTAGATCTGTCTAAAAGTGAATGATATCCTAATCCATTCAAGGTAGATGTGATATTCTATGTTTTTTATAAACTATTTTCTGGAGTGAACTTTTATTACATAATTCATTTGAACTTTTTTAAAGGAATGTGGACATAAAGTAACCATCTTTTCCAGGATGTTATGAACTTGAATTTCATGTCTGATTGCCATTATTATTTTCATTTTTGAAGTATCATGTATTTTCACAAACTATAAAATGTATATTGTACTTACAAGTATTTACTGTCAAGTATGAGCAACATATTTCTTCCACAGAAGTTAAGTGGAAAAAGAAACTAATTTTCCAAACACTAAGGCATAATGGGCTTTATTTTTTCTTCCTTTTTTTGTCTATATAAGATTAGTGGTTGCTACTTTTTCTATGGATATTATCTTTTAAACTTAACAGAACTGGGGCTGGCATTGTGGCTTAATGGATTAAGCTGCTGCCAGCGATGCCAGCATCATATATTTGCATTCCTTCATGTTCCAGCTGTTCCACTTCTGAGCCAGCTCCTTTCTCATATTTCTGGGAAAGCAGCAGAGGATGTTCCAAGTCTTTGGTCTCCGGCACACACGTGAGACACCTTGAAGAAGCTCCCGGCTCTTGGTTTCAGCCCAGCCCAGTCCTGGCAGTTGCAGGCATTTGGGGAGTGAACCAGTGGGAGGATGATTGCTTTGTGTCTCTTCCTTTCTCTTTGTAACTTTTTCATATAAATAAATCTTTTTTTAAAGTAAATAAAACTAATGTTTTTCCTTTGAGATAAAACATACCAATAAAATTATATTAAATTCTATTTAGTGTAGGAGTTGACAAATGAAAAGTGAGTTATTCATTCAGGTAATTTATTAACACGCCATGTTAACAGATCATGGAATGCATTTAATCATTAAATATTTGGGTTATAACATTCATAAAAGAATATATAATTCACCGTTTCTTCTTGAAGAGAGAATGCTTTGTATTGTCCTTCAACAGGTGGATTTTAAATCTTCACTTAAGGTCAATCAAGTTAAGAAAAGCTCATTCTTTCCTAGGCAATATTATCAGAAGTATACGACCTTCAATCCATAGAGATTTTTTCTCTGGGTTCAAGAATTACTTAATCCCTTACATTCATTCTGAATCATTCATGTCATGATTTCTTGTGCTAAGTACCTGAAGAGAACTGTCTTGTTCGTCTTTTCCTAAATGAACCTGTCCATCATTCTCCTAACACCTTGGTCACCATCAATGTCCTAGGTTCTTACTAGCATTCGCTATTTTTCAACTCTCAACAAAATTCAAATTCCTTTCCCTGCAAAACTAACTTTATAATATTATTTGCCCAATTATCCCCACTATAAATATTATTTAATTAATAAATATACTGTTATTCCCCTGAACTTAATCAACAGTTTGTTTCAACATTAATCTCTGTTTTGCTTTGTATACTTCTTTGTTGATAAATGCATGCAGTGTTTTAATTAATCTGTGTGGACAGGTGTTTGGCACAGCTGTTAAGATGCTACTATGGATGCTCACATCTGATGCCAGATTGCATGAATTTGCATCCTGACTCTGTTTCCAATTCCACATTCCTAAAAATATGCACATGGATTACAGTATTCAACCAAAAGTATTAAGTAGAACAAACAACAACAAAAAAATACTAAGAGGGATAACGTGTTAAGTTGTTCATCAACAGTCAGGGCAAGGGCTGATCGTGTCACCATTTCTCATAGTGTTCAGTTCACTTTAACAGATTTCCTTTTTGAGCTCGGTTAGTTGTCACCGATCAGAGAGAACATATGATATTTGCCCCTTTGGGACTGGCTTATTTCACTCAGCATAATGTTTTCCAAATTCCTAACAGGGATCACTTTTCAGTTAAAATTTAAACACCTAAGAATAATTGTGTGTTAATTACAGAGTTCAACCAATAGCACTAGAACAAAAGAAATACTAAAATAGATAAAGTATTACATTGTACACCAACAGTCAGGACAAGAGCTGATCAAGTCACTGTTTCTCATAGTGTCCATTTCACTTCAACAGGTTTCCCCTTTGGTTCTCAGTTAGGTGTCGCCGATCAGGGAGAACACATGATATTTGTCCCTTTGGGACTGGCTAAATTCACTCAGCATGATGTTTTCCAAATTCCTCCATCTTGTTGCAAATGACCGGGTTTCATTGCTTTTGACTGCTGTATAGTATTCTATAGAGTACATGTCCCATAATTTCTTTATCCAGTCTCCTGTTGATGGGCATTTGGGTTGGTTCCAGGTCTTAGCTATTGTGAATTGAGCTGCAATAAACATTAATGTGCAGACAGCTTGTTTGTTTGCCAGTTTAATTTCCTTTGGGTAAATTCCAAGGTGTGGTAAGGCTGGGTTGTATGGTAGGGTTATATTCAGGTTTCTGAGGAATCTCCAGACTGACTTTCATAGTGGCTTAACCAGTTTGCATTCCCACCAACAGTGGGTTAGTGTCCCTTTTTCCCCACATCCTCTCCAGCATCTATTGTTGGTAGATTTCTGAATGTGAGCCATTCTATCCGGGATGAGGTGAAACCTCATTGTGGTTTTGATTTGCATTTCCCTGATTGCTAGTGATTGAAAAGTGATCGCTGTTAAATATAAGAGTGGGAATAAGAGAGGGAAGAGATGTGCAATTTGGGACATGCTCAAGCTGACTTGCCCCAAACAGTAGAATTAGAAACATACCAGGGGATTCCAATTCAATCCAATCAAGGTGGCATGTAATAATGCCATCTCACTAGTCAAAGTGATCAATTTCTGTTCACAATTGATCAAAATGATAGGACTAAGAGCCAAATGGATCACATAAACAAGACTGGTGTCTGCAAATACTAACTGATAGAATCAAAAAGGGAGAAAACGATCCAACATGGGAAGCGAGATGCACAGCAGACTCATAGAATTGCAGATGTCCTAAATAGCACTCTGGCCTCATAATCAGCCCTTAAGGCATGCAGACCCAGCTGAAAAGCCCATGAGAGTATTTCAGGCATGGAAAGCCAAGACACTCTGGCCAAAAAAATAAATAAATAAAGGCTTAAATGAAAGATCTCCACGAGTGAGATCTCAGTGGAAAGAACAGGTCATCAAAGAAGGAGGTACCTTTCTCTGAAGGGAGGAGAGAACTTCCACTCTGACTACGACCTTGTCTAAATATGATCAGAGTTGGTGAACTCAAAAGGCTTCCTTAGTCTTGGCAACTCATGACAAGAGTTTAGGGAGATTTCTGATGCCATAAACAAGAGTGTCAATTTGTTAAGTCAACAACAGGAGTCACTGTGCACTTACTCCTCATGTAGGATCTCTGTCTTTAATGTGGTATACATTGTGATTTAATGCTATAACTAGTACTCAAACAGTATTTTTCACTTTGTGTTTCTATGTGGGTGCAAACTGTTGAAATCTTTACTTAATATATGCTAAACTGATCTTCTGTATATAAAGAGAATTGAAAATGAATCTTGATGTGAATGGAAGGGGAGAGGAAGCGGGAAAGGGGAGGGTTGCGGGTGGGAGGGAAGTTATGGGGGGGGGAAGCCATTGTAATCCATAAGGTGTACTTTGGAAATTTATATTCATTAAATAAAAGTTAAAAAAATAAAAAAAAGGAAATGCACCTTGGAAGCAGCAGATGCTGACCCGAGTATTTGGTCCCTACCACCCAGGTATTAGACCTTCATTGAGCTCCTTCCTCATTCTTTGCCTTGGGTTAGTCCAGCCCTGGCTATTGCAGGCCTTTGGAGATTGAAACAGAAAATGGAAGATCTTTCTGTGTTTAAATCTGTGAGATTTCTTTCTCTCTCTCTCTCTCTCTCTCTCTCTCAAAAATGAAGATTCTGTCCCGGTTGCTCTCTTCCAGTCCAGCTGTCTGCTGTGACCTGGAAGTGCAGTGGAGGATGGCCCACGTCTTTGGGCCCTGCACACACATAGGAGACCAGGAGAAGCACCTGGCTCCTGGCTTCAGATCAGCACGGTGTGCTGGCCACAGCGCACCAGCCACAGCAGCCATTGGGGGTGAACCAATAGAAAAAGAATACCTTTCTCTGTCTCTCTCACTGTCCACTCCGCCTGTCAAAAAAAAAAAAAAAGAAAGACAATGAAATAAATATAGGTTTATAATTGTTTTGAAGATTAAACATAAATGAATCTAAAAATTAAAATGTGTTTGTCATAAAGTTGAAACACATAATACTCAAAATATTATTTTCCCCATCTTTCTCATTACTGCTATATAAAGAGATTTTCTAGTGCCAACAGTACTGGACAGTATTATCTCTTACTAGGTAAGTATCATTTCAGTATCCACAGTTATATTTATATGACAAAATGGATAATGACGAAGTTGAAAATCATCAAAATGTTGAAATTATCCATTTCATTATTTTTTCATCATCAATTGAATTGCTCTTCTACCAAATGAGACTTCAACGTTATAACCATCCTGGTGATTCTTAATTAAAAATTTGCTAACAATAATCCAATTGATCTTCAAAAAGTTATGAACTAGGTTATTAGTGTATTATTGTTGAAGAAACAAAATATCAGCTTATTTGAAAAAGTATTAGATGAAAAAAATATTAAATAAACAACACTTTGGATGGGAGCCAAGATGGCGGAATAGTGAGGGCGCGCACCGATAGTCCGGGAAAATTTAGTTTAATAAAAGGGGAGTTACGGTAGCCTCAGAAAAAAGAACCAGGAAAATATTGCAGACAAAACTCTTCTGGATCCAGTGGGCGTGAATCGGAGGACCTACTGGGAGAACAAGGTCGCCCACCGCGCAAAAGCCGAGCTGCAGGACTGAGCCGCGGGACCGAGCCGCGGAAGCCGAGCCGCGGGACTGAGCTGTGCAAGCTGCAGGGTCTGCGCGCAAGTGCTCGAAGGGGAGTGCAACAGCGGGGAGACTTGGGACGTCCAGGGCTCCGAGTCCACACATCGGCGCTGGAAGGGGAGCAGATCTGCGTGGAGAGCGTGGGAGCCCACAGTTCGGGACACCAGCGGCAGACTCAACACACCAGCGCTGGAACGCGAAGTGAGCCGAACCTCAATAACCCGAGACACTGGCAGGCAAGTGGAGAGAGGAGACTAGAGGGAATGACCCCCGGGGGGGGGGGGGACTTCACCAAGCTAACTGGAAGAGAGAGAGAGGGAAAAAAAAAAAAGGTGACTGGTACGGACACGGGTTTCTCTCTCTCCGCTCACCTCTCAAGGGCGAGCAAGACAAAGAGCAGGCGCCATCTTGGACATACGTCATAAGCAGAGCGACCTCAGGTCTGCACCGGCCCTGAGCCTAGCAGAAAAACCTGACTCTGGGCGGGGTGAATTAACAGGAGATTAGGACCTAGTAAATTTGTGGTGCTACTGAACTGAGACTGTGAAAAAAGAGACAGTGGGGGAGAGAACTCATGGAATTCACGTGAGCACTCTCCAGAGACGCTACAATTCCGTAGCTTTGGCAACCCAGTGGGAGACTGAAGGAGAATTTGAGCCCACTCCGAGGGCCGAACAGATTCCCTGTGTGGTCCTTGGGAAAGAGCTTCCGATCTCTGGCTCCTGTGGGTATATCATTTGCCTGCTAACTACCTCCAACTTCGTTCAGCTGTGCAGAATAACTTCCCTTTTGAATCAAAAAAAAAAAAAAAAAAAGAGAGAGAGAGAGAGAGAGAGAGAGAGGTTTACCACGCCTAACCTGGGAGTGTCACCTTTGGCACACCAAACAGAGCTCTCAGGCCACACCCATCTCAAGCCCTAAGGCTCCATCAAAAACAGATAGTCCACTTAATCTAGAATCATAGTATAACAAGAAAAAGCACCACAGTGAAGAAACCAAATATCTCCAATATGACAAATAACAAACGCAAAAACCAACGTAATAAAAACAAGGAAGTCACCATGAAGCCCTCAAATGAAAAAGACACCCCAATTCAAGATTATGAGGATGATGACATAGAAGAAATGCAAGAAGCAGATCTCAAAAATTGATAAGAACATTAAGAAGTTCTCAAAAACAAATTCTTGAACTACAGAAATCCTTAATGGACAAGATAGAAAATCTCTCTTGTGAAAATGAAATATTAAGGAGGAATCAAAATGAAACGAAACAACTAGTACAACAGGAAACTGGGATAGTGACTGAAGTGAAGAATTCAATAGATCAAATGAAAAACACAATAGAGAGCCTTACAAACAGAATGGGTGAAGCAAAAGAGAGAATATCGGACTTAGAAGACAGAGAACAGGAAAGGATACAGTCAGACCAAAGAAAAGAAGAGGAAATTAGAAATCTAAAACATATTGTCGGGAATCTTCAGGATACTATTAAAAAACCCAACATTCGGGTTCTAGGAGTTCCTGAAGGCATGGAGAGGGAGAAAGGATTAGAAGGCCTTTTTAGTGAGATATTAGCAGAAAATTTCCCAGGTTTGGAGAACGACAGAGAAATCCTAGTACAGGAAGCTCACAGAACCCCTAATAAACACGACCAAAAGAGATCCTCACCACGACACGTTGTAATCAAACTCTCCACAGTGAAACATAAAGAAAAGATCCTAAAATGTGCAAGAGAGAAATGTCAGATTACTCTCAGGGGATCTCCAATCAGACTCACAGCTGACTTCTCATCAGAAACTCTACAAGCTAGGAGGGAATGGCGAGATATAGCCCAGGTACTAAGAGAGAACAACTGCCAGCCCAGAATATTATATCCTGCAAAGCTATCATTTGTGAATGAAGGTGAAATAAAGACTTTTCATAACAAACAGAAATTGAAAGAATTGTTGCCACTCGTCCAGCCCTGCAAAAGATGCTTAAAGATGTGTTACACACAGAAACACAGAAACACGGTCATCAATATGAAAGAAGGTAAAGGAAGGAAACCAAGGAAGGAAAGCTCACAGCAAAAGATCACAGGGAATTCAAAGCATATATTAGAACTTATCTTTGGCAAATGGCAGGGCAAAGTTACCACTTATCATTAGTCACATTGAACGTGAATGGCCTGAACTGTCCAGTTAAAAGACACCGATTGGCTGATTGGGTTAAGGAACAAAACCCATCTATTTGCTGCTTACAAGAAACACATCTTTCCAACAAAGATCCATACAGACTGAAAGTGAAAGGCTGGAAAAAGATATACCATGCCAACAGAAATGAAAAAAGAGCAGGCGTAGCCATCTTAATATCGGACAACATAAACTTTACCACAAAAACTGTTAAGAGAGACAAAGAGGGACACTATATAATGATTAAGGGATCAATGCAACAAGAAGTTAAAACAATTATCAATGTATATGCACCTAACTACAGGGCACCGGTTTATCTAAAAGATTTGTTAAGGGACTTAAAGGGAGACTTAGACCCCAATACAATAGTACTGGGGGACTTCAATACTCCACTTTCAGAAATAGACAGATCAATAGGACAGAAGATCAACAAGGATACAGTAGATTTAAACGACACTATAGCCCAAATGGATCTAACAGATATATACAGAACTTTCAATCCTACACATAAAGCATTTACATTCTTCTCAGCAGTACATGGAACCTTCTCTAGGATTGACCACATACTAGGCCATAAAGCAAGTCTCAGCAAATTCAAAAGAATTAGAATCATACCATGCACTTCTCAGACCATAAAGGAATGAAGTTGGAAGTGAACAACTCAGGAATCCCTAGAGCATACGCAAACACATGGAGATTGAACAACATGCTCCTGAATGAACAATGGGTCATAGAAGAAATCAAAAGAGAAATCAAAAACTTTCTGGAAGTAAATGAGGATAACAGCACAACATACCAAAACTTATGGGACGCAGCAAAAGCAGTGTTAAGAGGAAAGTTTATATCAATAGGTGCCTACATCAAGAAATTGGAAAGGCACCAAATAGATGAGCTTTCTATTCACCTCAAGGATCTAGAAAACCTACAGCAAACCAGACCCAAATCTAGTAGGAGAAGAGAAATAATTAAAATCAGAGAAGAAATCAACAGGATTGAATCAAGAAAAACATTACAAAAAATCAGCCAAACGAGGAGCTGGTTTTTTGAAAAAATTAACAAAATTGACACCCCATTGGCCCAACTAACTAAAAAGAGAAGAGAAAAGACCCAAATCAATAAAATCAGAGATGAAAAAGGAAATGTAACAACAGACACCACAGAAATAAAAAGAATCATCAGAAATTACTACAAGGACTTGTATGCCAGCAAACAGGGAAACCTATCAGAAATGGATAGATTCCTGGACACATGCAACCTACCTAAATTGAACCAGGAAGACATCGAAAACCTAAACAGACCCATAACTGAGACAGAAATTGAAACAGTAATAAAGGCCCTCCCAACAAAGAAAAGCCCAGGACCAGATGGATTCACTGCTGAATTCTACCAGACGTTTAAAGAAGAACTAACTCCAATTCTTCTCAAACTATTCAGAACAATCGAAGAAGAGGGAGTCCTCCCAAATTCTTTCTATGAAGCCAGCATCACCTTAATTCCTAAGCCGGAAAAAGATGCAGCACTGAAAGAGAATTACAGACCAATATCCCTGATGAACATAGATGCAAAAATCCTCAATAAAATTCTCGCCAATAGAATGCAACAACACATCAGAAAGATCATCCACCCAGACCAAGTGGGATTTATCCCTGGTATGCAGGGATGGTTTAATGTGCGCAAGACAATCAAAGTGATACACCACATTAACAGACTGCAGAAGAAAAACCATATGATTATCTCAATAGATGCCGAGAAAGCATTTGATAAAATACAACACCCGTTCATGATGAAAACTCTAAGCAAACTGGGTTTGGAAGGAACATTCCTCAATACAATCAAAGCAATCTATGAAAAACCCACAGCCAACATCCTATTGAATGGGGAAAAGTTGGAAGCATTTCCACTGAGATCTGGGACCAGACAGGGATGTCCACTCTCACCACTGCTATTCAATATAGTTCTGGAGGTTCTAGCCAGAGCTATTAGGCAAGAAAAAGAAATTAAAGGGATACAAATTGGGAAGGAAGAACTCAAACTATCCCTCTTTGCAGATGATATGATTCTTTACTTAGGGGACCCAAAGAACTCTACTAAGAGACTATTGGAACTGATAGAAGAGTTTGGCAAAGTAGCAGGGTATAAAATCAATGCACAAAAATCAACAGCCTTTGTATACACAGACAATGCCATGGCTGAGGAAGAACTTCTAAGATCAATCCCATTCACAATAGCTACAAAAACAATCAAATACCTTGGAATAAACTTAACCAAGGACGTTAAAGATCTCTACGATGAAAATTACAAAATCTTAAAGAAAGAAATAGAAGAGGATACCAAGAAATGGAAAAATCTTCCATGCTCATGGATTGGAAGAATCAATATCATCAAAATGTCCATTCTCCCAAAAGCAATTTATAAATTCAATGCAATACCAATCAAGATACCGAAGACCTTCTTCTCAGATCTGGAAAAATTGGTGCTGAAATTTATATGGAGGCACAAGAGACCTCGAATAGCTAAAGCAATCTTGTACAACAAAAACAAAGCCGGAGGCATCACAATACCAGATTTCAGGACATACTACAGGGCAGTTGTAATCAAAACAGCATGGTACTGGTACAGAAACAGATGGATAGACCAATGGAACAGAATTGAAATACCAGAAATCAACCCAAACATCTACAGCCAACTTATATTTGATCAAGGATCTAAAACTACTTCCTGGAGCAAGGACAGTCTATTCAATAAATGGTGCTGGGAAAATTGGATTTCCACGTGCAGAATCATGAAGCAAGACCCCTACCTTACACCTTACACAAAAATCCACTCAACATGGATTAAAGACCTAAATCTACAACCTGACACCATCAAGTTACTAGAGAACATTGGAGAAACCGTTCAAGATATTGGCACAGGCAAAGAGTTTCTGGAAAAGACCCGGGAGGCACAGGCAGTCAAAGCCAAAATCAACTATTGGGATTGCATCAAATTGAGAAGTTTCTGTACTGCAAAAGAAACAGTGAGGAGAGTGAAAAGACAACCGACAGAATGGGAAAAAATATTTGCAAACTATGCAACAGATAAAGGGTTAATAACCAGAATCTACAAAGAGATCAAGAAACTCCACAAAAAAAAAACCAACAACCCACTTAAGAGATGGGCCAAGGACCTCAATAGACATTTTTCAAAAGAGGAAATCCAAATGGCCAACAGGCACATGAAAAAATGTTCAAGGTCATTAGCAATCAGGGAAATGCAAATCAAAACCACAATGAGGTTTCACCTCACCCCGGTTAGAATGGCTCACATTCAGAAATCTACCAACAACAGATGCTGGCGAGGATGTGGGGGAAAAGGGACACTAACCCACTGTTGGTGGGAATGCAAACTGGTCAAGCCACTATGGAAGTCAGTATGGAGATCCCTCAGAAACCTGAAGATAACCCTACCGTTCGACCCAGCCATCCCACTCCTTGGAATTTACCCAAAGGAATTTAAATTGGCAAACAAAAAAGTGGTCTGCAGCCTAATGTTTATTGCAGCTCAATTCACAATAGCTAAGACCTGGAACCAACCTAAATGCCCATCAACGGTAGACTGGATAAAGAAATTATGGGATATGTACTCTTTAGAATACTATACCGCAGTAAGAAACAACGAAATCCAGTCATTTGCAACAAAATGGAGGAATCTGGAACACATCATGCTGAGTGAAATAAGCCAGTCCCAATGGGACAAATACCATATGTTCTCCCTGATCGGTGACAACTGACTGAACACCAAAAAGGAAACCTCCTGAAGTGAAACTGACACTATGGGAAACGGTGACTGGATCAGCATAGCCCTGACTGTTAATGAACAACTTAATACATTATCCCTCTTAGTAGTTTTTTTGTCTGTTCTACTTAATATGACTGGTTTAATTCTGTAATTAATACACAGTTATTCTTAAGTGTTGAAATTTAACTGAAATGTGATCCCTGTTAAACGTAAGAGTAGGAATAAGAGAGGGAAGAGATATATAATTTGGGACATGCTCAAGCTGACTTGCCCCAAATGGTAGAGCTAGAAACATACCAGGGGACTCCAATTTAATCCCATCAAGGTGGCATGTACCAATGCCATCTCACTATTCCAAATGATCAATTTCAGTTCACAATTGATCATAATGAAAGGACTAAGAGTCAAAGGGAGCACATAAGCAAGTCTAGTACCTGCTAACACTAACTGATAGAATAAATAAAGGGGAGAGTGATCCAACATGGGAAGTGAGATACTCAGCAGACTCATAGAATGGCAGATGTCCTAAATAGCACTCTGGCCTCAGAATCAGCCCTAAAGGCATTCGGATCTGGCTGAAAAGCCCATGAGAGTATTTCAGGCATGGAAAGCCAAGACACTCTGGCAAAAGATCTCCGTGAGTGAGATCCCAGTGGAAAGAACAGGTCTTCAAAGAAGGAGGTACCTTTCTCTGAAGGGAGGGGAGAACCTCCACTTTGACTATGACCTTGTCTAAACAAGATAAGAATCGGAGAATTCAGAGGGCTTCCATAGCCTTGGAAACTCATGACTGGAGCATAGGGTGAATACTGATGCCATAGACAGGAGTGTCAATTGGTAAAGTCAACAACAGGAGTCACTGTGCACTTACTCCTCATGTAGGATCTCTGTCCTTAATGTGCTGTGCATTGAGATTTAATGCTATAACGAGTACTCAAACAATATATTTCACTTTGTGTTTCTATGGGGGTGCAAACTGTTGAAATCTTTACTTAATGCATGCTAATCTGATCCTCTGTAAAAAAAAAAAAAAAAAAAAAAAAAAAAAAAAGAAAAGAAAAGAAAAGAAAAGAAACTATCAACTCCCAACTTGACTCTCACTGGGATTAAACATGACAATAGGTCTGCTCTGATTTCATCATCATTAAAAAAAATCATCTATTATTTTTCACTTTATGTTTCTGTGTGGGAGCAAACTGTTGAAATCCTTACTTAATGTATACTAAGCTGATCTTCTGTATATTAAGTTAATCGAAAATGAATCTTGATGTGAATGGAAGGGGAGAGGGAGTGAGAAAGGGGAGGGTTGTGGGTGGGAGGGACGGTATGGGGGGAAGCCATAGTAATCCATTATTCGTACTTTGGAAACGTATATTCATTAAATAAAAGTTAAAAAAATAAAAAAAAAATAAACAACACTTTAAGTAACAACACTTTAAGATTTCATTCTCAAATATAAAATGTACATAGAAGAATGTATTGAAGAATAGAATGTTCTTTTCCATGCCTTCCTAGAAAATGGGATGCTGGTAGGAAGAGAAGGGAGTAGAGAAGCAATTCATGGGTTAGCTGGATGGTTGTTTGATATATCACAGTCATTCCCACTACATATACCTGCCTGAATCTCTAAGTTCTTTTAACTCTGCATGTCCAAATATTTAGTGTTTTCTCCCCTCTATCTATAAAATCTTCTTTACCCATGGTAATACTTTCAGTTCCCAAAATTTCCTTGCAATCAACACGAATTCTAGTGCTTTTCTACAAATAGCTTTACATAATATAACTTTTGTCCATCTATATATTCGAACTCTAGATTGCTTTGCCTGTTTCCTTTACCTGCATTCCTCTTGCTGTTGTGTTTGTTTTGTTTACCATAAACAGGATCTAGGTCAATCTTATTTGAAATGCAATCTAACAATCCCAAGGGATCCCTGTATTTATTTGGAATATTTAAACAAATTATAATTCTAATTTCATCAAAACATGGATTTTGGTATCTCAATGTACTATTTGTATGTCTTAGATTTTATATTTTGTCATTCCCTGTTTTCTTTTTTTTTTTTTTGAGTCTTTTTTTTAACTTTTATTTAATGAATATACATTTCCAAAGTACGATTTATGGATTACAATGGCTTCCCCCCATACCGTCCATCCCACCCACAACCCTCCCCTTTCCCACTCCCTCTCCCCTTCCATTCACATCAAGATTCATTTTCGATTATCTTAATATACAGAAGATCAGCTTAGTATACATTAAGGATTTCAGCAGTTTGCTCCCACACAGAAACATAAAGTGAAAAATAATAGATGATTTTTTTTAAATGATGATGAAATCAGAGCAGACCTATTGTCATGTTTAATCCCAGTGAGAGTCAAGTTGGGAATTGATAATTTCTTTTTTTTTTTTTACAGAGGATCAGTTTAGTATGCATTAAGTAAGGATTTCAACAGTTTGCACCCCCTTAGAAACACAAAGTGAAATATATTGTTTGAGTACTCGTTATAGCATTAAATCTCAATGTACAGCACATTAAGGATAGAGATCCTACATGAGGAGTAAGTGCACAGTGACTCCTGTTGTTGACTTTACCAATTGACACTCCTGTCTATGGCATCAGTAATCACCCTATGCTCCAGTCATGAGTTTCCAAGGCTATGGAAGCCCTCTGAGTTCTCCGATTCTTATCTTGTTTAGACAAGGTCATAGTCAAAGTGGAGGTTCTCTCCTCCCTTCAGAGAAAGGTACCTCCTTCTTTGAAGACCCATTCTTTCATTCCCTGTTTTCATTTAAAGTACACAAGCAACATTTTACTTACTAAGGAGAGTATGAAAATACACAGGAGTTATCAATGTTTAAATTCATTTTTTGTGAGTAACGATAAACTAACACTTAGGAATTAATAAAAGAGTATTGAAATTATGTATGATTTTAAATAGCTTAGAGAATCTTATGCAATGATGATATATATTTATATTTCTAGGGTTATTGAATTTTGTCTGTTATGACAAAATTTCAATTATAGGACAATAATGTATCAGCCACTGAATAATAGAGTCCTTCATAATTGTGGGAAATTCAAATATACCTTTTAGAAATATAGAAAATATAAAGAAAAATTAAAGGAATCATATAATTAGAAATTCAAGAAAATTAATTTTTCGTTATAAATTAAAAATTGCATGTGTAATGTTAAGATTGTATACTTTACAATTTATGTCATAAAAATCTCATAATATAAACAAAGAATTTCTAAATTGTTCTTCAAAAATCACAGTTTTTTATTAAAAATGAAGTTCACAGCTTGCTGAGGACATCCTATTAACAGTTTTAAGTGATCTACATGGAGAAAGTCCCTGTTCTTTAAAAGTTTATGAGCACACTTACTAATACATTATGGTTGCAGAAGCTGAAAGCCAATTTGTTAGCAAATGAGTATCAAATGCATTTGCCCTTTGATCTTTCTCATGGAGTTGTGCCAAATCAGTTTTCAAATACATGTATACACTAAAGGATGACTTCAAGAAGTAGATGCTAGTGTGTTTCCCTCTAATACTTCCTGAAAACAAGCAATGATATTGATGAAGAGAAAAGTGGTTTATAAGGGTCTGGAACCAGACACAGTTATTTGGATAAAGGTTTGACCCTTCATAACTATGTGGCTATGAGAAAGTGAGGTAATTAAACCAAGGTTCTCTAAATTTACCTGGGAACAGATGTAATGATTAAATATTTCATGATAACTGGTTCAGTGTAAATTAGCAATCTTTAATATCTTGTCAAATAATACATTCTTTGAACTTTATTTTTACCAAATTTTTTAGTTCTTTTTTTTAATTTAACAATCACATTAAATTTATGCATGTTTTGGGGGTGCTGCGTGATATTTCAATACAGGTGGCTTTTGTGTAATATGCTATCAGGGTAAATATCTCCTCAAATTTTAAAAAATAACATTTCTTTATGATGAAAAAAATAAAGCTTATCTTTTATTTTGTTTGCTTGTTGTAGAAAGTGTGAAGTTCGTTAACATAAATAAATGATAAACATCACTGATTGGGACATATTGTAAGAAAATATTTTACTTATATTGAATTATGTTTATTACATTGAACTTTTTAATCCTGTTTGGTCATTCTTTAGTTTGTATAGTTTTATTCAATTTCTGACAAAGTTTCCTTATTAGCAAGATCAATTGCAAGATCTACTTTGGTTTATAAATATTGGCTTTCTGCATGAGCATTTTCAAGTGGGGTGTTACATACGGCTGCTTACAGCTCATCATTGGAATTGCTGTCCATTATAACATAATCTCTGCAGAAACAGGAGATAGACCTACCTGTTCCTGGAGCTTCATTTCATTTTACCGTTAGGAAGTTTTTCAATTCATACATGTCACTGTAGCTATGCACAATGAAAGTTTCACTTTATATGGGCGCTGTTCTCCAGAAACAGATTGGTGAAGGAGATGATTTGTCTTTTTGCCACCTAGAATGATACTCACTAGCCTCATATGACTGCTAAGCATTGTAAATTTGACTTTTGCACCTGAGCACTTGAATTTTTGTTTTATTTAATCACAATTAGATTTAAACTTATTTAGTTAAAAGGAGCTAGAGCTACCATGTTGGGTAGTTTAGTTTTATCCCTTGACATTCATTAAAAAAAGAAATAGATATCCCTTTAACTCAAACAACCTCGATTTCAGGCTTGTTGCTCTCAGGCAATGGATCTCTTTTTCTGAGACACACAAATAATAAGCTGCTGGAAATGTGGGCATCGACAATATGCAAGCTGGATAATGGTCCTACAATTATAATTTAATAATGATTATATTATTGATTATGTCCCCCAACAAAAACATGATTTTTATAAAGCACAGTATGGAGTTTACATGTCTTAGATAACTTAGAGAGCATATGTTCTATGTGAGATGTCAGCATTTTGTCATTATCCTCAACTCTGATGCATTTATTGTGGATATGTAGAAGAAAGTATTGTGTAAGAAAACATGAAGGAATAAGAACAGGAACATGTTTAGAAAAGAAGAACTCCTCAGGAAAGGAAAACTGTCCCTAGACTTCTTTGAGTAACAAATGATAAACCTTCAATCATGAAGGTATTCTCATTTGTACTCTATCACAGCAAGAAAATCTATTTAATATTTTCCACTTCTTTTCAAACCTGTCATTAATGTAAGACCATAGAGTTAACATTTGGCCCAAAATCTTGGAAAAGAGACTTGGATATCTAAGGAGAGATGTGCAATGGGATAGCAGTGGAGGATTTTGGTGAAAAGAGATGACAGATGGAAAAGGCTGAACTTAGGCTTACAAGACAGGGTGAACTTACTGCACTCCCTCTTACAGGCTGTTTACTAGGAGTCTCTATGTTGACAAAGAAAAATCAGAGTCTCAGTAAGTGTCCATTTTGGTCTAAATATAGTGAGGGAATAGTAGCATGGGCAGAAAACTCGATGCAAGTCTTGTTTAGCAGAAATTTTTACAGTGAAAGAATTTCTCTCTATTTCCCCTGGAGGACAAAGCCTTAATATTTAGGGAAAATGGCAACAATGATGGCTTTAAGGTACTAGTGTGTATTTATTACCGCTAAGAAAATGGAAAACAGAAGGTGGACTCCTCTTGCTAAAGAGGTACACAGTTAGGAGCTGATGCCAATACTGCAGGCACCGGAAAAGCCTGAGGATGATTCCTGCATAGACTGCAGTGGTGGTGATGGCATGAGACTACTGTTCTATCAGAACCACCACAGTGCTACCTGTTCCCAGCCATGGTCCTCACCAAACTCCTCAAACAAATTCATAGACTTCAAGTAACCAGGGAAAGGAGAGACGCGGCACTTGTAAAGACACCCTCTGTATCAGGGCAGGGTTTTGGCACAGTGGTTAAGATGCCACTTTCGACACCTGCATCCTTATTGCAGTGCAAGTATTTGAGTGCTGGCTCTGCTCCAGATTCCAGCTGCCTGCTAAGGTACACCCCAGGAGACAACATGTGAAAACTCAAGTACTTGGATCCCTGCCACCAATGTAAGAGACTGAACTGAGTTCCCCTACTCCTGACTTTAACCTGACCTGCTGTGGGTCTTTGAGGAATGAGTCAGGAGATGAAAGATTTCTGCCCATCTGTCCCTATCTTGCTTCCTTTCAAATAAATAAAAATTAAAAAAATAAACATTCAGAAGTGATAGCCTCTGTGAGGCACAGAGCAAAATGAAGCATAAATATGTTAAGAAAAAAAAAGCATGCTCTAGTAAACTACCTCCTATCTTCAACACAAGCCCACTCTCTAGGGGTGGAGGCTGAGGGTCACAGACAGCAGAAACCTAACAGCATTGACAAACGCAGTCCAACCACTGACTGGAGTGGTGGAAATCCCTGCGTGAACCTCCCAGCAGAGGGAAAGAAGTACCTGTTTCAGAAATAAAAAATGTTTACCACTTCCTACCCCAAATGTATGCACTTATACAACTGATTTCCTAGCGATCAGCAAAGTTTAAGAATCATTGAGGTAGATATCAATGTGGAGCATATAGCATGTACATTGCAGATGAAGACATATGACAAAGAAGATATTTGTGAAAGTCTTTAATCTTTTCGGTCTGGAAAATGTTCTCACATTTGAAGGAAGAAATGAACAATCTTGTCAATGATATAATTTTAGAAAGTGAAGATATTGTAAATGTTAAAATTGAGATAGGACACTGATGTATGAGGGACTTTAAAAAAGAGGTGGAATAAAAGACTGAAGTTCAAATGACAAGGATTTGATGTGTGATACTAGGAATTCTGAAAGTCTAGGTATTTGATTGGGTTTCAGCCTATTTCATTACATTTTCAATTCTCTGCCACATCAAAACTACAGACATGTTATTTTTCACAAATAAAACTTCCAAAAGTTGCCTTGAGTTTGTGACAAATATGACAAGTCCTTTTATATTTTAAATAAATTGCATATATCAGCCTTTGGATTGCTTCTCTTTCCAAAATAGGTACTGGAATGCACTCTACCCAGAGTTTTTCTCTGTTGTGGGGCCTCTTTTGATGTTATCATTCAGAGCTATTACTAATTGGACTTTAGTGCAATTGCAGTCTTTTGGGGGACTTGGGTGTATGTATATATATTCTTAGTAATTCCACCCATTCAAAAACCTTGCGATTCTTATCCATGGGTCACCAGGGATAATCATGTCATCACAAATCTGAGCACAGATACGTGAGCCAGTGCAAGTAGAGAACTGGGACGAAGCTCTGGTGCACCTAACATCATACACTGACCCCATTAGTTTTTTATGTCATCTATTTTATGGGTAATTTTTACCTGTAAATGTGGAATATGCCACCTCCAGGAACTCAAAAAGCCTGGTAGGCACTGTGATTACTTCCATGTAGTGGAAAGAATGATGTACAATCGCTTTTTCCTTACAATTTAGGGAATGTCCCTATAACACAGACTCGTGGATAACTAAAATATTTTTGATGCAAGTAAGGCCTACCACCATGCCCAAATTCTTTATGTGTTAAGATTGCCATTGTTCTTTGCTGTTTTCCTCAAGCTACAAGCAGTCTGACTGCTTTTTGAGAAAGGAGCAGTCCCAAAGGCCTCCACTTGCTATTCCCAGTACAAATGTTTTGCCAAGCACCAAGTGTGTTTATTTTAGCTGATACTTTTGTGCTGAAGTATTTAAATGTATTTCTCATTTTCTATTGTGTGTATCTTGTAGCTACATTGTTTTGAGTTCCTATGGGAATCATATTTAACATCCGAAAGTTATCCTGCTCTCATTTGAACTCATCTTCAAGAACTTACAAATACTTTGCTTTTTATGAGTTTCCTCTATCCCGTTCAGTTGTTGATGTCATAAAATCACATCTTTATACATTCTGTGTTCCAAAATGCAAACTGATAATTATTTTAAATGTCTCACATTCTTAAATTATGTAAGAATACAAATGAGGAGTTGCAAAGCAAATTTACAATAATGGTATTTTTTACTTTAACTTTTCTTTTTCAATGTATTAGTCTCAAAGCATGTATAAAACAAATGTAGAGTTATAAGCCATTGTTGCAGTAGCTATTATAATTCCCATATATTTGCTAACACTAAAATTTTAATTTCTTCATGCAGATTCAAATGTTCTTCTGGTGTCCCTTTAGTTTACCATATAGGACTCCCTTGACTGTTTATTGCAATTTGAGACTATTGGTAACCACTTCTCCCTGTTTTTGTTCACTGGAGAGAACCTTAATTTTTACTTATTTTTAAAACATTTTCTTTGCATATCTGAGAGGCAGAGACACACAAAATAACTCGCACACACATACATGGAGAGAGACAGAGACAGAAAGCAAGAGAAAGAGAGAGAGAGAGAGAGAGAGAGAGAGAGAGAGAGAGAGAGAGACAAAGCACTTCCATCTGTAGGCCCATTCTAACAAATGCCTACGTTGGATGGAGTAGGCCAGGACTGAAGGCCAAAGCTTGAAATGCAATCCAGGTCTCCTGCTTGACCAACCCAAAGCCAGTTACTTGAACCTCCCAGTATCTGTACTGCAGAAAGCTATTGAGTGTAGCTGGAGCCAAGAATCAAACACAGGCATTTTGATTGAGATCCTTGATGGCTATGCTAACAGTCTGCATATTTCTGTTTTGAGAGACTATTTTGCTAGATGACTATGGGTTTCTGGAATAACATTTTTTTTTCTTTTGGAACTTTGAATATATCAACTCAATAATTTTTTGAGAGGCAGAGAGACAGAGAGACAGAGAAGAGGCAGGGGACATCCTGATTCATTTCCCAAATGTCCACAACAGATGTGACTAGCCAATGCTGAAGCCAAGAGTTAAGAATGTAATTCAAGACTCCCATGTGGGTAGAAGGTACACAATATTTGAGCCATCACTGCTCCCTTCATAGATCTTCATTAACAGGCAGCTGTGGTCAGGAGCTGGAGCTGATATTAATCCATAGTCTTTTAAGGGATGCAGGCATCTTTTTTTTTTAAGATTTATTTATTTGAAAATCAGAGTTACACAGAGAGAGAAGAAGAGGGGAAGCGGGGTGGGGGGGGTTCCATCCACTGGTTCACTTCCTAATTGGCTGCAATAGCCAGAGCTGAGCTGATCCAAAGCTAGGAGCCAGGAGCTTCTTCCAGGTCTCCCACATGGGTGCAGGGGCCCAAGGACTTGGCCATCTTCTACTGCTTTTCCAGACCATAGCAGAAAGCTGGATCAGAAGAGGAGCAGCTAGGACTAGAACCAGCGCCCATATGGGATGCTGGACTGCAGGCTGCAACTTTACCCACTAAGCCACAGTGCCTGCCCCGGGATGCAGAGGATTAACGTCTTGAGCCGCAGTGCCGGCCCCTGGTTTTCAATTCTTATAATGATTTCTATATTTTGGTTGCAGTCCTTCTCAGCTCCAGAATTTCTTTCCGGTTTCTTTTTGGATTTTCCACCTCTTCATTGATATTTATCTTTTGTTTATATTTAATTTTCTTAACTATCTCTGTTTTTCTTCAGTTTTTTAAACATCTTTAAAATAATTGTTGTAAAATCTTCTCTGGTGCATATGTCACAGGTATTTTTCAAGGACGATTTATATATTTATCCCTTGAATGGGTCATATCTTCTTGCTGCTTTCTATACCTTGAGATGCTTTAGCTGTTGTTGTAACCTGGATAATTAAGCTTAATAATACAGTAACTCCAGAAATGAATTTTTCCCTTCCTCAGGGTTTATTTATTCCATTTTATCCTGCTGATAATTCTGAATAGGTTCTATAGCTCCTATAGAGTACTGATATGTCCCATTTTAGCAGACATCAACTTCTCTAGCTGAATTACATTTAGGCACATCATTACTAGATATTTGGCCAGGTGAGGAGATAAAGACAAATTTTAAGCTGGACACATTTTGCCTTAAAGCCCTAGGTGTCCCTATTTTCTTCAGGAAAATATCTACTTCTAGATTTTATTATGGAAAGATAGATAGATTCTACAGGATAAAAGGGTTGAAGACAACCCTGTAAAATCAGATATGCCACTCCAAACTTATCTCTAACTCTTTCAAACAAGTCTTGACAAAACATATGCAATTACCTGGTTGAGAATTCAGTAACTTTTTGTAACACTACTTATCTTGTGCTTTACTCTTTCGCCTTTTCCCTATGCTTTTTAGATTTCTGCTGTGGGAGGTCTTTCTGTGTGTTACCTGAGATATATCCTGGTTTTCAAACTTAACTTTTAATGGATAGTTGTCTCTTCTTAATCTTTGATTTTATTCCATAATATGGATTTCACAAACATACAATACCATGAGTAGCCCATATTTCCAAAATATATAATATGTGTTGTCCTTGAGGGCATTCCATTTCACTGGCAAACTATCACAACTAACCACTAGTGAAAGCTTAAACAAACACATGGCTGTTGTATGCTATGTCCATGACCACTGATGAGAGCTACTTGCCAATCAGGCACTGGGTCAACCAGCTATAAAATCCATTCTAAAGGCCACTTTCTAATTTCATTCTTGTGACTAGTTCTTTGTCTATCAGCCACTGTGTTGTTTCTTTGAATCAGCTACTGTGAGGGAAATTATTCATATTTGACTAGAGTGCATTTATCCATATCAACAAGCCATTGTCCCTTTCAAGAAGATAAAAGCTTAGATGAGGTAGCCTCTTCAATTAATATGTATTCTCACCATATATTCCCAGCAAGGGTTTTCACTGACTGACTCCTCTCAGCTACTGTTAATCGTAGGAACTGGAGAATGACCAACTCATAATGAAATTGTGAGGTCTGAAGGCCTCACCCTGTGTAATTTAAGCAAAATTTTGCATTGTTGCAGACTATCTAGGCAACTTGGAGGGAAAGTAAAGATCTATTGACATTGGAGACAAGAGAGATTCGCTATATTGGATCTAACAGTAATATCATTCACTTATTTTAAAATGTGATGAAGTTTGATGGTGACAGTATTTGAAGTAAGAGTAAAATATTCTGATAATTTACCTAATAAGTAACTTCAATCACAAGTCTTTATCTCTATGCCCTAATTCCCTTTCATTTATTTCTCTTATTCACCTGGATAAATTCAAATATTCATCTTTAGTTTGCATGCACTTCAATAATTGGTCACCATCAGCAAAATAAAATAACATACAATATTGACTTCACTGAAATTTTTGATCAGCAAATGTAAAACACACTCTAATTTCCCTGAATTTTTTCTACTTAGCTCTTCCCTCCCTTGAAAATTATTTTTCCTGTAATCTTTCTACAGATCTATCCTACCTCTTAAGAAAATGTTAATAATCAAATGTTATTGTATTATTTTTTTCAAGAAATAGATAGCTTTCATTACACATCTGTTTCCTTACTTTTTGTCAAGTGTCTCCTTTCCTTAACAAGCTGTTTTGTTGGTATTTGCTTTTAATTCCAGTCCTACTCATATGATCAAATAGAAATCATGTTTCTATTCTATATCATTAATCTTGCTTTTCAACTACAGCTCTTCTATTAAGATAAACATATTTTATAGAGTATTGCAGTATTTAATAAAGAATGAGGAGAGAGAGAGGGAACAAGAGGGGAAAAAAGAGACATGCCACTTCAATTCATAGGGATATATTTATTTTGAATATTTCTATATGTTTTTCTTCATTTTCCTACTCTCCCATACTTCACCTTACCTGATCTAGCTTTTACCTCTATTCCTGCCGTGAAATTGCTCTTATTAAAGAAAACAACCATTGCCAACTTTGCAAAAATCAAACCTCTTATTTGTTCTTTAAGTCTATGGACCATTTTGTTCTAGAGTTGCCTACAAGTTATTTATTTCATTAATCTTTTGTTTATTCAATAGCTATCAAAAATATTATCTTTTATGTTATTTTCCAAAAGTACATATACAACAATCATGCAGCTGTAGGCATTAAGTGAGAAATAGTTGCTGCCACTCAGAGGAAATCTATAAATCTATGAGACACATCAAGGCAAACAGATTTTTGCATTTAATTCAATAAATGGTTTATGAAGCAAATGCTATGTGCTATATACTGTGTTTATCTGCTAGGTACAGGACGATAATCTGCTTCTTATGTCTGTACTTACAGAGCTTTCAATGAAAATATTTGTGCCACACATGATCTAATTAGGTGACAGAAAAACCCATAGTACATTGAACATGGTATGTTATAAAAATTCTTAAACATGATGATGTAAAGAGTAATAATAAATAGGAAATAATAACAAATATGGAAATATGAAAATTGTACTCCAAATAATACTGATTGCTTGGAGAGAGAAAACTTTATGAAGAATAAACTTGAAAATGGACACCCTTCCCAAGGTTTTAACTCATGTCCCATCATGGCAGGCAGAATTACATTTCTTTGGAACTGAGCTAAATTCTGTGGGCTACAAACCCAGTGCTGATCTGCAATCACTAGAGAAGCAGGAAGACCTCCTCTGAAGTGTGTGCAGGCAAAGGCAGATGTGGAAGAAATGCATAGGGATCTAGGGCGTTGGCCACCTGCTCACCAGAGGGCATGAAAATGTCTGGGTTCTTGGTGGCTGGGTCTCTAGGGGTGGAAGCAATGGTCCTCCTCTTGCACTAGGACTGTATTTAAAGGTCCAGTGCTCAGAGCGACCTGACGGACTGGGAATCTGCTTTGCTACAGAGCAGGGGGAGCAGCATGACATGCAGTGAACACACCCAGAAGATCACTGGCCAGGTAATCATTCTGCCTGGACAAGAGATAATTTCACAATGACAGCTGCTGCAAAGCACTCGGGCATGATTTCATACCAGTGCTCCTGAGAGCCCTTGCTAATGTCTGAATATTTGTGTCTCCACTAGGTTTTATATAGAAATATGAAGCCCCAAGAAGGTAGTATGAAGTGGTGGGGTCTTGGTAACAGCAAGGATCTCATGAATGAGATCAGTGCCCTTAGTAAGAGACTACAAAACATATCTGGTCTCTCATACTGTGTGAAAATACAGTGAGGAATTGCCACCCATGAATCAGACAATGGGTCCTTCCTAGAAACTGAATCTGCAGGCACCTTATTCTTGGGATTTCCAGATTCCCAAATGGTGAGAAATAAGTTTCTGTTTTTAAGAAGCCACCTAGCTTACTGTGTCTTGTTATAGTTTTGCAAATGGACTAAAACAACTGTGCAGCAGGAGCGAAATGAAACAGGAACTAGAAAAGGAGTTTCCTCACTACTTTAGTGCCTAGTCAGAGCTCTGAATTAATAAGACATAAAGTAATACGCACAGCAGTGGAAACCTCCATCCTTGCAGAGCAGGTAATGAAGAACAGATTCAGGTCTATGTCACATTGCGTTGGTAACTGACACACAGAAAAAGGAGATGATTATTTTGAGCATAGGACATTATGAGTAGTAGTAAATAAGATCAGCTCTGTGACCATATTCTATTCTTTTTCTCATTTTTCCATTCAAGAGGATGGCTACAATATCAACCATTCAGATTTCTGTGTTTTTCTTTTTTGTTTAACCCTACAACCCTTTTATCATCTATCAGCAAGTAATATAAGCTTTACCAACACAATATTTCCTAATATGTCTGACTAGCTTAGTTTTGCATGTTCCTACAATAAGGCCTTGCCACCACCTTGCATTGGGGTGCATTTTCTAGAAGTCTACTTGCCCTGCTCCCATCCTTGTTTCTGACTATTCTATCTGTATACTTCACTTGGAATTGATCTTTTTACTTTTTTCATATTTAAACATTTGAGTAACATATAATAACTGTAAATATTTATGAAATACAATATGATGATTCTAATCACAAATTTGTACTATTTTACTATGGAAGAACTGAACTGAGTTCCTCTCCATTTTAGAAACTCGCAGCAAATGGATGTCATTTTTCAAATTAAATTCTTTATAACATAGCTTGAAAAAATATTTGATATTTGTGTCTTTATGTTTGTTTTCTTTTCCAATTAAATGTTTTAATTCATGATTGTTATTTTTTGCTTTGTTTAATTTCTGTTTAGTCTATCCATGGAATTTTTAACTCCAATTATCATTTTTATTTATAATAATGTATTTTATGTTTTCATTATTATTTTAAAACACCCACAAGCTTATTTACATTATCTTATGCTACATTTTCCCTTTTAATTATTTGAATACTTCAAGTATATTCATTTTATGTATTCTATATTTTAATTCCATGTGGTTTGTTAAAGTCTATTGCTGTTGTTACTATTTTTTTCTGAGTTTTAGTCATGATGCAGAGGAGGGAAGAAGGAAGGAGGAAGGAGGGAAGGAAGGAGAGAAGGAAAGAAGGAGGGAAGGAAGGAGGGAAGGAGGGAATGAGAGGGAGGGAGGGAGGGAGGGAGGGAGGGAGGGAGGAAGGAAGGAAGGAAGGAAGGAAGGAAGGAAGGAAGGAAGGAAGGAAGGACAGGCCAGTGTTTAGATACAATAAGACCTACCACCCACATCCACATAGCCCAAAATTAAGCTATTCTGACTTCCTTAACACAATAATTCTAAACAGAAACACAACAGTAAGCATAAGTTTTTCACAACATTATCATGAATCAATTAATGAAAACAAGCAACTACAGAACAGTCAGCCAAAACAACTGCTTGATTACCCCCAGAAGGTGAAATGCTTCCTCACTTATGCTTTATAAGCTGCACTGTAACCTCAGTGACAGATTTTTTTGAGGTTTTCTGGTATGAGAACTATTATTTTGTGTGCACATGGACTTTAAACATTTTTCAAAAGATCTGATTTTATGTTTGATAGTGGATTGTTGTCAACATGTTTCACACTTTAGCTTGTGAAATCAAATAAATGGGGCGTTCGTTTAGAGTATCCTATGGAGTTCTTTTCATGATTCATTCTACATAGCTTTTCTCATTTTCTATTGTCACAAAACCCAGAATTGTTAGCCACTTAAAATTTGTCTTTAAATTTTATTTATTTTATTTGATAGGCTGAAGGATAGATAAAGGCTCCTATCTTCTAGCTCACTTCCCCAGATCCTGGCAATATCCAGGGCTGGGCTAGGATTGAAGCCCAGAGCCCACAATATGGATCTCCCACATGAGTGGCAGGAAGGCAATTATTTGCGTAGCACTGTGGCATTGGCAGGGAGCTGGAGTCAGGAATCAGAGCTGAAAATCAAACCAGGTATCTTTATATGAGATGCAAGTACGTTAACCTCCAGGCTAACTGTTCTATATGTTCTAAATTATATAATTTAGAAATTTATAATGCATCTTTTATCACAAGAAAACAATTTATGGTAACAAATTTTCAGGAAAGATTATTATTTTCCCAGATCCCAAAGCAAGAAAAACAATTCTTATGTTACTTCATTTCTTTTCTGGCTAGTTTATATTTTGTAACTCTTTTGACTGTGTCCATAGCAACCGTAGGTGCATGTTTTTTGAACTAGATTTTATTTCAGTTTCCTGACTCTTAATTGATTATTCTACCTTCTACAGGTAATGCAGAGCCTTTGATTACTGTGCCTGATAAAAGCACCAAAAGTATTCAATGTATTAAAGTTAATTTATGAACAATACCTTTTATTTTTACTACACCGTTCAAAGTGATAGTTTATTTAAAAGATGAAGAAAACACACACACACACACACACACACAAATGTGGATATTGTTCAGAAAGAATAGGTCAGGAAGGGAAAGGATGAGAGAGATTTCAGCACCCTGCTTGCTCTGGGTCTATGTGGAGAGAGAGAGAAAACACTTTAGCAGCTTTCAAAATGTACTATTCTTTCATTCCAGGAATTTTCGTCACTTGATTGCAAAAGTGTATAATTTAAAAGACTATATTTTGACATGTTGCCTTTCATTTTAAGTACATTGAAAAGAGGTTATAATTCATTTTGTTCACTGTATTTCCAGAATTGCCTGTTTAATAGTGATTTCTTTCTCTATTTTGAGTTCTGATTTACATAGTTTTTTGTTATTTGTTGTTGTTCTTGTTTTGAATCATATGGTAATTTATTTTATAATTATAAATTTTATATTTATTATATATATAATTTATTTATTAATTTTTATTAATTAATTAATAATTTATTAATTATTTATTAAATTTATTATTATATAATATATATTAAAATTATATATAATTTTATAATTTATTGAATTCTTCAAAAGATATAAAGGACAAATACGATCACGCTTTTTTTTCTCTCATATCTTTTAAGACATTTTGTTGATATTTGGTATTGACTATTACAGTAGAGAATTTAGGAGCTCTAATTCATGACCTGCATTGCTTTCCATACAGCCTTAGGAAACTGTGCCTATTATATATCTGCAGATCATGTGTCAGAGTGGCTTATAATTATAGATTATTGTTTACATTTTAAACAAACAAGTGATCATTTTGATTTGTGATTTGAATACTGCTCATCTTAATAATAAATTTAAAGTAGCTGTATGCTAGTGTTAATACAACATCCTCAGTGTCATCGCACACAATCATTTCTGCAATGTACCAGTTTAGAATGAAAATAAAGTTTCCTTGGGCCACTGCCTTCAGTGTCCGTATCCTATATGGGCTCTGGTTCGAGTCCAGGCTGCTCCACTTCCTATCCAGCTCTCTGCTATGGCCTGAGAAGACAAGAGAAGATGGCCCAATATCTTGGGCTCCTGCACCTGCATGGGAGACCTTGAAGAAGTTCCTGGCTCCTGGCTTTGGATCAGTACAGCTCTGGACATCACAGCCAATTGGGGAGTGAACCAACAAAAGGAAGACCTCTAGCTCTCTGCCTCTTCTCTCTCTGTGTAACTCTGACTTTCAAATAAATAAATAAATCTTAAAAAAAGTTATCTGAAACCCCACAAAAATGTGCTTATCCCTTTTTCATTATGCTAAAATCAAGGGTTATAATTTATAATGAATGATAATATAAAGGTAGCATTGATAATAAATGTTTATATTTTATGGGCTTAATTTGTTCGATATATTATTGCATGGATACTATAAAAGGAGGGTTTATGAATCAAATTTATATCTCACAGTTCTATGGGCTGGCAGTTCCAGAGACTGGGATGATCAAGGCACTTCAGGGCACATTTGTACTGAGGGCCCATTCTTCATGTGTGGAAATTTTGAGTTTACTTCACATATTGGAAGAAGTTCAGTAGCTCTCTGGGTCCTCTTTTTTCAGGGAACTAAAACCATTCATGCGGACTCTGCCCTCATGATCCAGTCACCTCCCAAAGGCTCCATCTCCAAACAACAGCATATTGGGGATAAAAAGTCAGCAACTGGGGGACACAGATGTTCAAGCCAAAGCAACCAGTAAGTATGAGGCTGAGCTGTTGATCATCATGGTGGTGATAAGGTAACAACACTTCTGAAACAACAACAATGGGTTTAATTCTTGTCAGCCACATATTATGCCTATCTCAACTCAATCATCATCTCTCCATTGGGAATTTTAGAAATATTCCCTTCCATTGAGCTATTTTTTCCCAGAAAGCCTTTATTTAAGGTATGCAAACTTCATGCTTTCACACATACCAATTTAGGAACATAGTGATTCTTCTCACCCTACCCTCCCACCCATACTCCGCCCTTCTTTCTCCTTCTCCTATTCCCATTCTTACGTTTTACTAAGATCCATTTTCAATTAAATTTATACACATAAGATTAACTCTAAGTATAGAGTTCAACAAATAGTATTAAAAAAAAAAACTGTTGCTCAGCAGTAGAGTCAAGGGCAGTTCAAGGTCATCACATATCAGAGTACCAATCTATTAAAAATTCTTTGAGACAGATGTTTGGCACCATGGTTAGGTCACCACTTGTGACACCGCATCCCATATTGTAGTGCTTGATCTGATTCCCAGTGCCTTTGCTTACAGGCAAGCTTCCTGGGAATGTGCACTCTGAGAAGCAGCCCATGATGGCTCAAGTTCTAGGATCCTGGCCACCCATGTGGGAGACCCAGATAGAGTTCCTTGTTCCTGGCTTTAGCCTGACCTAACTCTGGTTGCTGTGGGCCTTTGACAAGTAAACAAGGGGATGAAAGATATTTTTCACTCCTTCTCTATGCCTTTCAGACAAAATGAAAATGAATAAATAATGTTTAGAAATGTATAAACTGTGGCAAAAACGGCATTGTGTGTGTATTTGAACCTAAGCCTTAAACACTTTCCAGCTCCAATCTTCACCTTCAGGTAACTGCAACCACAATGACTGGAGAGTTACTGACTGAATGGAAAATTGATGGCCATGTGTAGCTTTTCTCAGTTGCCTTTGATTCTCACGTGGTGAGGACAAAAATCAATAATTTTATACATGACCTGAAATAGTGCCAGAAAGCCCTTGAATTGAAAAATATTGGAGAATATGTGGAGTCAGTCCTGAAAAAGACTAAGATGTATATCCTAGGTTAGTAGATAGATGGAGGACATAGACAAGAATTACTAGTCCAAATGAAACAGAAGCAAGCTTAAGGCTTGCTACGGAAGAATCATGACAATGAGCTGAGTATCTTTAAGCTCTCAGGAAGTTAAGATATCCAGCAATAAAGTACCAGTGATTGTTAATATTTTCCTTTTACAGCCCTTGCAGTGTTATGGTTCCAAGGTTTTACTAGAGTTAGAAATAAATCATGTGATTCACAAGCACTTTCTACCTCTTCATTACAAGGGTTTTGTAAAAGATGACTTATTTCTTCCTTGAATCTTCGTAAAATTCCTCTGAAAGTTTTACTTCAATATCCTAATATTTGTCTCCCATAAACTGATCTTTCATCTTCAATGATGGTAGTATTTGAATGCCATTCATGCTAATTTTTGTATTGTAGTTTTTTTTTATTTTTATTTTAATGTTCTCAAATTCACATGCCATTATTTTTCATGGAATTATTCCTTTGTTTTTTGTATAATTTTGCCAAATTGGGTACCAGTGGTAAGCGTATACTTCTGTATTATTCATTCACAATGTTCAGAATTTTTCAGATCTTTTAAACAATCAAAAACTGTTTTGTGCATATTTGTAGAGATGCTTCTGGATTTGTAATAATAAATTGTCTGAATTTTGAGAAATTTACCATTTCTAATCCATACATTATTCTGAAGTTACAATGCTTTTAAGGTAATATATGGTATTGCTTAATCAATCACTCAATTATAACTAGTTTTGCTACTGCAAATTTAATTAACTAATTTAAATTGCATGGGGTTTTCTTACATGTTTAATTTAAAGGAACACTTGTAATATAAACGTTAATTGGCAAATTGCTGCTTATGACAGCATTTTGTTAATGGCATCTATATTCAGCACTGGTTCATTGGCAATATCCAGGTGAGTGATTGAAGTTCTCCAGGGTGCTTTTGTTCTGTTGCTATCATGTATTTACATCTTAAGTTTTAAAATGTGGAAGCATATTAGCTGGAATATTATGTCATATGCATTATTCATGGTCAGTTAGTGTTTGATAGAGGAGTAGAACCAACAAAGAATGATATAATAAGTGACATATTGATAAAGATATTAAGCCAGGATAAATAATGCATTAAAATATTTAAAGCTTACACAATTACAGTAGGGCATGGAGAAATTGGTATGACTGGTTCACAGGTAACTAGTATAAGACCAATGTCTTTTTTTCATTTACAGTAATGTTTACACTGGTAGTTCTCATATGAAAAGCTGACAATTAGAAAGGAGACATCCAGTGTGGAGGAGCTAGGGCAAACTTTTATGTACATTAGTGATTAAAATTATACATGTAGTCACACTTGGACTGAAAACTGTGATAGTCATTTATTTTCATGCTTGCTGGTTTTATTATAAGTCTACTAGTGTTTCCACTCTGCATTACTTTTAAATTAATGTTATCTTAGTCCATGTTATCTAATAATGGAAATAAGGCATACTTTAATCAGGTATAACTGAATCAAGTCTAGATTTGATTTTTAGATGACAATGGACAAAAATAAACCTGAAGCTAAAGCAGACAAAACTTGCAACATGTGTTGCAACAAATTATGCAATGTCATTTATAGATGAAAGACACTAGTTAAATTAATTAAAATAAATTACAAAAAGTAAATAATACTGTATATTTTCTTTTAATTGACCTAATTTTATGATAGTAATAGAATAAAAGAAAAGTATAATTGTAATTATTTTACAAATAGTGGAGGGGAAATATTACCCATTTCAGAAAGGAAATTAGTGAAAATAAAAACACAGCATGATGATTATCTTCTTGGCTCTAATAATTTTTCATCTGTAATGAAATCCTTAACCTCACTTTCCAACAGCCTGTTTTTTATTATTTTATTTTAATTTTGGTGAAAAAGTAAAATAAGAACTTCAGACAACACACTGGTAAACTGGAGAATAATAACATATTAACAAGGTCTGGTTAATTTTACTGAGACAAATCATAGTATATAGAATATCATTTGAGGATATTTTGTTATTATTAGGGTATTTTTTGCATCATGACACAGAATTTTGGAAATATTTGAATTTTTTTTTGTTTTGTTTTATTTTCACATAGTGGATAAAATGCTTGCAATCAGAAAAGTTACAGAAGCTTGTTACTATTGAATAATTAGGCATTTAAGAGATATCTGGGGGCTGGCCTAATGCCCTGGCCTGATCATCAGCATCCCATGTGGGCGCCAGTTCTAATCCCGGCTACTCCTTTTCCAATCCAGCTCTCTGCTATGGTCTGGGATAGCAGAAGATGGCCCAAGTCCTTGGGCCCTTGCACCCATGTGGGAGACCCGGAAGAAGTTCCTGGCGTCTGGCTTCGGATCCATGCAGCTCCGGCCATTGCGGCCGTCTGGGGAGTGAACCAGCAGATGGAAGAAATCTCTCTCTCTGTCTCCACCTCTCTCTGTAACTCTGTCTTTCAAATAAATAAAATAAATCTTTTAAAAAAGATTTCTGGGGTTACAACATATGCTATGATACATGGTCCTTGCAAAAGATGTTTCTGATTATAAAATGATTAAGAGTTATTAAAACATTTACATTTCAAGGTAAGGGAAATAATTTATCATTAGAAGTTTTCTAAAAGAAATAGTCAAGTAGAAGAGAGAAGTGGAAAGGAGTGTCTCTGAAGTGCAATTAAGTGAGAGAAATGTCTATTTTGATAACTTAGTTTTGATTTTGTAGCTAACATTGTTTATTTGATTATTTGAAACATTCGCCAGATTGTAGGGAGCATAGCTTCTGTCAAAGTGCTCTCAATGAGGACACATACTCCTGGCATAGGGAGCAGCCACGAAATATGGTGAACACGTTTTCTACCAAGCACAGTCAGTGGGGACAAATCCTCCTGGATGCAGGGTGTGGCCACAGGAACTGATTCAGGGTAATAAATGACCCACTGATAAGAAGAGCATTCAGTCCTTATGGGAACATTGGCTCCCACAATGACATGCAGCTGCTTTCCCAGACATGCATATCTAATATGTCTTGTTAAACGTGTTTCAAAGAAACCTTAGAGTGATATGAGCAAGTGCATGTGCTGTGCAACTGCGTGATGCAATCCTTTTCAATAAAGAAACACGCTGGGATTGTCCAGCGGCGTTCTTCAGAGGAAGAATTCTCTGTGTCCTGGCTCTCCTTTTGCTTGCAATCCCTCAACAACAGGGACCTTTGGGATGATCTGCAAGGGATGACTTAGCACGCCCAGCGTGGGTTACGGACGTGCCTTTTCATCTGTTCCAGATCATGGTGTGTAATCCCCAGCACAACAGAAACATAAGGCTGAACCGCATTATCTCCGTAAGAAAGCAGGGCACTATTGGAAAAGGTGCCCAGGCACTGGCTTTAGGAAATTGATAGTTGCTGCCCTTGGTACCCTGATGAAGGCACCTTAAAAGTAACTGATTGGGAGAAAATCGGTCAGGAGCTTTGAGCTCCTATTCCAGTTGCACGTGTGGCATCTCTATCTCTGTCCTGATGCTGTTAGTAAGGTCTCCAGCCCCTTGGCGGTTCTCTCTGGCCTGGAAGGCCAGTCAATGTCTTTGTCCCCAGCGCCTCATGATTAAATCTCTGTGTCTTCTGCACCTGCTGTTGAAGCAGTGGTGTCTAAGTCCCCTTCAGTTGTGGCAGCAGTAGGAGGTGTGCTTCAGGAAGCCAGAGGAAGGAAATTATCAATGTTAACTTCTTTACTGTTGTTTGACCTCAGAATGTACCTTCCTGGCATGAGCATCTTCCCTACAATGTTTATAAAGATTTTAAGAAAGAGCGTAACAGATTACAGGATGAAGAGCAATGGGCATTTGGGAGGATAGAAGATGGGGCCCCGAGACTGGAAAACTAGTGAAAATTTTGGTTACACCAGCCCGGTAAACTGTTTAGGCTCAGCAACATCAAGATCTAGATGTTTAGATTTAGATAATTTAAATAACAATGTACCTATCTGTAATAGTTGTTAGGAGAAGGAACTCATTCAATTCTTGGTCAAAAAGTTGTTTATCCTCAAATGGAGGCCTCTGTACAAATTTCTTACATTGAGCTAAAGATTTGGAAAAAGATTCCTGATGTTAAATACCCTTCCACTTCTTTTTCTACATTCCATCAAAGGCCAACTGAGGGCAATATACCCTTTGTGGAAAGGCTAGAGAAAACTATTAGACATCAGGTAGATAATCAAGAAGCAACAGAAATATTACTAAAACATGAAAATGCTGAGGCCAGCACTCAGGTGCAGTGGGTTGAAGTGCAGCCTGCAGTGCTGGCATCCCATATGGGTGCCGGTTCAGGACCAGCCTGCTCCACTTCCAACCCAGCTCTCTGCTATGGCCTGGGAAAGCAGTAGAAGATGGCCCAAGTGCTTGCGCCCCTGCACCCACATGGGAGACCCAGAAGAATCTCTTGGCTCCTGGCTTTTGATCAGCTTATCTTTGGCTATTGTGGCCATCTGGGGAGTGAACCAGTAGATGGAAAATCTCTCTCTTTCTCTGGCTCTACCTCTCTGTATAACTATTCCTTTCAAATAAATAAAATAAATCTTAAAAAAAGAAAAAATAAAATGCTAACTGACTGCAAAAATGTATTAAAAGCTGTCTACACTAAGCCTAAAACTACCATGGCAGAAATGATCAAAACTTAAAAATAACCAACTTACCAGCTGCTGCACTTAAGGCTCCTAATAAAAATTGCCTTGACTGTGGGAAGCAAGGTCATTTTAAAAGAGTCTTCCTTCCAGTCACTGCAAAAATCAGACTCAACCTTCAAAAGTGTCCACGAGGCCAAAAAGTATATCACTGGGCTACAGTGTCACTCTGTCCCTTTAGCAAATTGAGGTTGGGCCAGCCCTTGGCCCCAGCCCAACAGAGGGTATTGAGTGCCCAGCACCCCAGCCCCAGCCAACCCAGTCCCTGCCCACAACCTTCCAATAGTCCTTTCATGCTGCTGCCCACAGTGCTGAAATGGACTTGCATATTCAGGAATCAATTCCCCCCAAAATATGTAGGACTGTCTATAAAGCTCCCACACAATTGCCAGGTTCCTTACCTAGAACTGTGAGACTAAGTTTTGCCAAGGTCCCCTGCCTATATAAAGAACATTTTTGTCATTCCCATAATAATAGATGCTGATTATACAGGGATTATTGATGTTCAGGTTTGGTCAAACTTACCCAAGAACTTTCCTCTCAAACTCCTGTTGCTCAGCTACTTGTCCCTCCATGTATTTCTACTTCTACTGATGATGTTTTACAGGGAGACCAGAGCTTTGGATCCACACTGGTGGCTGCCATTAATCAAATTTCTAATAATCGTCCTCAAATGGCTATTCAGATTGGCGCTCAGGAATTTTCTGGACTAATTGATACTGAGGCTGATGTCTCTATCATTCCTTTAAAACAGTGGTCTGCTTTGTGGCCCTCAATTTTGGCTGACCCCTTGTGGGGAATAGGCAGTAACTCCCAAATTCAACAGTCATAAATGGCTGACTTGTTATAACTTCTGTGATCATCGGATGTTGCTCATATCCATCCTTATATTCTTCCTATTCCTTTTCCTTTCTGGGGATGAGATCTTTCACAACATATTCAAGCCAAAATTCATACAAATTTATAGTAGGGTCCTCCACTTGTTCATCCCCTCAACATACTGCTCTCCCCTTAAGCTGGCTATCCAGAGAGCCATTATGAATAAAGAATGGCCACTTTCCAAAAAAAAAAAATTATCTACTCAGAGGAAAAACAAAAATACCTGCTGTAGAGGCCCTAGTTAAAGAACAGTTACGATTAAGACATATTAAACAACCTACAGGACCTTAATACACTGCTATCTTCACCATTAAGAAAAAAATGGTAAATATAGATTATTACATGACATCTGAGAGATCAATAAACATATTCAATCTATAGGATGCCTTCATTTTAGATTATCTAAATCCCAACAAATGTCCCTCATCACACTCTTTAAATTCTTTTACACAAACAATTAAAGAAAGGGTGAAACCCTGCAGGACAAATTAGTTGAACAATGTGTGTAATTTGATTTACACTTAATCATTTATCTTACCCTTGGGACAATTTTGGGGCAGCTGAGGCCTCAGCGAGGAAGCATTTTCACCCCCCGACAGGAGGGCACCATATCCATTAGTGTACTATAAAGAACCCTCTTATCCAACTCAGAAAGGACCAAAACACTGCTAATGTGGGGGAGAGGGTACGTGTCTGTTCTCTGTCCCAGAGAGCCCGTGTGGATTCCTGCTCGTTGTCTTCACCCTGCACGACTTCATGAGTTGGCTTCAAGGCCTTTAGAACCTGATCCCTCAGTTCCACCTCAGGTTGGAGGAGGAAGAGACAACATGTCAGTGCCAGAGTCTTCCTCACCCTGAGAGCCCACCGGTTACTTGGGGAGACATCAAATCGTTTTCACCTCCACTCAGTGATTGCTCCAAGAACGTAAAAAAGAAACTCCCGAGACTCTTTGGAGAGCCAGAATGGTCCCATTGACCAAGAACTCCTTGCTGTTACTGTGTTACCTTAGGTTAGCCAAATTTCACCTGGTTAGAGAATTGTTCTATAGCTCCCTTGTCATGGCCTCACTAATCCTGATATGCTGTTTCTTTCACTGCATCCATCTGTTATCAATATTTGTAAAGATTGTAATCCTTGCTCCAAAAAGCATATTACTGCCAAGTAATTATACAACAACAAGGTGGTGGAGGGAAATGCAGGGAACATAGCTTCTTCCTAAGCCCTCCCAGTGGGGGCACAGCCTCCTGAAATGGGGTGTGGCCACAGGAACTGATTAAGGACAGTAAGTGACCTACTAACAAGAAGAGCAATCAGTCCTTATGTGAACATTGGCTTCCACAAGGACATGCAGCTGCTTTCCCAGACATGCTTAACTAGTACATCTTGCTAAACATATTTCAAAGAAAGCTTAGAGTGATATGAGCACGTACATGTGTTGTACCATAAAGAAACATACTAGGATTGTCCAGTGGTGATCTTCAGAGGAAGACTTCCCCGTGTCCTGTCTCTCTTTTGCTCGCCAACCGCCAACACTGGATAGTGTAATTTCCATGACTGAATGTCAACCAACTTAATGGGAACCAAAACAAGTAAGCCACGCCAGCTTTTCTGATTTCATTGGCAACATCTCTTCCTTTCCATGCCATAGAAAATGCAGGGATGATTTAGCACAAATAGGAATAACACATTCACACCTTGAGATTTCATTGTTTTTGGAATCATAGCCAAGGTCCATAGGTTATAGAAACAAATACTTAATTTGGAATTGAATTCCCCCATCTCTCCCTTTTTCTCCTGTTAAGACAGAACTGAAAGATTAGCTGGGGGACATCAGAACTTTCTGTGACATAAGCTCCTTACCATGAACCATGTTTGACTAACCATTCTGGAGTTTAAACAGCACCTCATAATTAAAATAATATTTGGAGTAAGGTCAAAATTGTGAGAAATTATGGCTGGGTTGCATGAGATGTGTGCATGCATGTAAGGTATGCAGATTCTGTCAGTCATTGTTCCAACCAGTATTCACATACTGGAGCTCCCCCTGCTGGTCTTTCCTTGATGGAAAGCAGACATTCCTCTGTAGACATTGTGGTTTCAAGTGAATGCAGCTACAAAGGGCACTGGACAAGCAAAACTCTCTCAAGGAGTATAGTTGGAAGAGTCCTATCTGTCTAAAAGTCCAATTTGGATCTGATACGAATACACTTTTTTAAAAAATTGAAAAGCTGTGGGCCTGTTGGGGGCACAATGGGTTAAGCTTCTGCCTGCAACACCAGCATCCCATATGATCCCTTGCCATCCACATGGAAAATGAGGATGGATTCATAGACTCCTGGCTTCACCCTGGTCCAGCCCTGACCACTGTGGCTATTTGGGGAGGGAAACAGCAACTAGAAGATATTTCTCTTTTGCTCACTCTCTCTGTAGCTCTGCGTCCAACTAACTAACTATGTAAATAAATATCTTTTAAAAAAATGAAAACTGGAGCTGGCATGGTACAGCAGTTTAAGTCATTGCCCTTCAGAGTACTGTTTTGATTCCAACCTGCTGGTCCAGATCCCTGCTACTGTGCATGAGAAAGCAGCAGAAGAAGGTCCAAATATGTGGACCTCCTATAACCCTCATGGGAAACCTGAATGGAGTTCCAGTATCCTAGCTTCAGTCTGTCCCAGCCCTATCTTTGAGCTCACCAGGGGAGCGACCACGTAGATATAAGATTCTCTTTTCTCTCCCCGTGTGTATGTGTGTGTGTGTGTGTACCTGTCTACCTCTCTATCTCTCTATCACTTTTTCTTTCAAATAAATAAATAAAATAAAACATATCTTTATTTTAAAAATGGAAAGTTGATATCCAAGTTAAGTTCATACAATCACCTATGTGTATCTTTTCAATTAAGCATTTATTTTCATATGTATATAATTACTTGAGAGGCACAGAGACAGAACTCTCATGTAGTAGTTCAATCCCCATGTGACTGCAATGTCTGGGGCTGAGCAAGGATGAAGCCAGGACCTGGCAACTTAACCTGGGTCTTTTATGTGAGTGGCAGGAAACCAATTACCTGAGCAATTTCTGCTTTCTGCCTAGGTCTGCATTATCAGGAAACTGAATCCAGGAACCAGACTGAGAATAGAATTTAGGTATTCCAGTGTACAATTTGGGACATGCTCAATCTGACTTGCCCCAAATGGTAGAGTTAGAAACGTGCCAGGGGATTCTAATTCAATACCATCAAGGTGGCATGTACCAATGCCATCTCACTGGTCCAAGTGATCAATTTCAATTTACAATTGATGATACCGATAGGTCTAAGAGTCAAAGGGATCACACAAACAAGACTAGTGTCTGCAAATACTAACTGATAGAATAAAAAAGGCAGAGAACAATCCAACATGGGAAGCAGTATACACAGCAGACTCATAGAATGGCAGATGTCCGAAACAGCACTCTGACCTCAGAATCAGCCCTTAAGGCATGCGGATCTGGCTGAAGAGCCCATGAGAGTACTTTAGGCATGGAAAGCCAAGACACTCGGACAAAAAGAAAAAAAAAACACTAAATGAAAGATCTCTGTGAGTGTGATCCCAGTGGAAAGAATGGGGCCATCAAAGAAGGAGGTACCTTTCTTTGAAGGGAGGAGAAAACTTCCACTTTGATTATGACCTTGTTTAAATAAGATTGGAGTCGGCAAACTCAAAAAGTTTCCATAGCCTTGGCAACAATGACAAGAGCCTAGGGTGATTACTGATGCCATAAACAAGAGTGTCAATGTGTTAAGTCAACAATAGGAGCCACTGTGCACTTACTCCTCATGTAGGATCTCTGTCCTTAATGTGTTGTTCAATGTGAATTAATGCTATAACTAGTACTCAAATGGTACTTTACACTTTGTTTTCTGTGTGGGTGCAAACTGATGAAATCTTTACTTAATATATACTAAATTGATCTTCTGTATATAAAGAGAACTGAAAATGAATCTTGATGCTAATGGAATGGAGAGAAAGCAGGAGAAGGGAGGGTTGCGGGTGGGAGAGAGGTTATGGGAGGAAAAAGCCACTGTAATCCATAAGCTGTAGTTTGGAAATTTATATTTGTTAAATAAAAGTTAAAAAAAGATAATCTGACAAAAAAAGAATTTAGGTACTTCCAATGTGGGACTCTGAAACCTTAACATGACTATAGTGATAAACACTTGCTATTATACTTTTTTTTTTTAATTTTGAGGGACCATAGATTCACATGGAGATATGATATATAAACCAGAGAGATTCTTTGTATGTTTATATAATTTTCCCAAAAGTAACATCATATATAATTATAAGACAGTATCACAGTAGATATTTTCATTGATATGGTCAATCCAAATCATCTCATCTTTTCTCTCAGGAACTATATCCTCTAATCCCTGGAAATTACTAATCTCTTAGTCATATCTATAATTCTGTCGTCTCATGAATGATATATGATTAGAAGCATACAGTATGCAATCATTTGGCACTGGATTTTCTCTAATTCAGCATGATTACACGGAACCACATAGTATCCATTCAGATTTATGGGCACTGAGTAGGAATTTGAAGGAAACACATTTGGCATTTTGTTGAGAAGGAATTTTTTTTAACAGGCAGAGTTATACAGTGAGAGAGAGACACACAGAGAAAGGTCTTCCTTTTTCTGTTGGTTCACCCCCCAAGTGGCCACTAGGGCCAGCACGTTGCAGCCGGTGCCCTGCGCTGATCCGAAGCCAGGAGCCAGGTGCTTCCTTCTGGTCTCTCATGCGGGTGCAGGGCCCAAGAACATGGGCCATCCTCCACTGCACTCCCGGGCCACAGCAGAGAGCTGGACTGGAAGAGGAGCAACTGGAACAGAATCCGGTGCCCCAACTGGATTCCCTGGGTGCTAGCGCTGCAGGTGGAAGATTAGCTTAGTGAGCCATGGCGCCGGCCGAGAAGGAGTTTTTGATAAGTGAAGAAGTAAAGTAATCTCACAGAAAATGACTGGAATAAAATAAGTTCTAGCTATTGTAAATGTCAAATAAAATGTCTAAAATTTAGAGCCAGGTGGACCTGCCCATTGGATACAAAAACAAAAACAAAACAAACCAAAAATAAAACCCATGCCTTCCCTTGAGGATGCTTAATTGTTAAATTGCCAGCAAACATAATCATCCTTAGGCTCTTGACATCATCTGTCAAGGGAAGCAGCCAGTTGTAAAGTATTTACATCAGAACCCGTGTGTAGTGGATCAGCTCATTCATTCTAAGGTAATGGCATCAGGATGCTGTTAGGTTTCTATTACCCAACCCTCAAAACGTGGCTTAATCTTTCACATTCCCAAACTTTAGTTCAAACTTCCCTGCCAATTTGAAAAACATGAAATATTTTTCACATAAGTTTCTCACCCAGAAAAAGAAGCAAGGATTATTGTATATTGCTTCTGACCTAACATTGCACAATTTAAGTAAAGGAAGATGATACATTTCAGATGTATTTGACAGGCTGATTACATGTCACAATGGAGATGGAAAATACAGTTTAATATTCAAGTTTTCCTTCATCACTAGATACATGATCTTTTAACCCCAAAGTTAAGAATAATGTCAGGTACAGCAAGCCTGAGAATTCATAGATAGTGGTATAGCCGCTGCTCTTAAAATGACAATAAAATAATAAGATTATTATAACTCACATTGATTAAACAATATGTACTGGTCACTGGCTTTAGTACTTAACATATATTTATTCTGTTCCCATGGATGTCTTATCTGATACCATGAATTTTCCTTTCTTCTACACATAAGAAAATCAAGACACAAAATCTGAATCAACATACATGAAGTAACACAACTAGTAGGTGGCAGAGCAGGTATACAAACATAGTCTTTTTTCAGAACTCAATCTGGTATTATAATACATTCAGTCTGAACATAATAATATTTTGGTAACTATTTCATATTCCTTGGGCATCTGTTTTATGGTTCTGAAACTATAAATAGTTGTGTATTAGATATATATTTTTGAAGTTTGCCAAAATATAAATGATGGTTTAGTGAAGGAATAAGCATTTACAGATTCAAGTAATGGTAAATATTTATCTTCAATAAATTTAAAGACAGGTTAATGAATATTCTATATGGTGGCTGTTGAAGAAATAAGTAACTCTTTTGAGGAAATATTTTCCTTCAGGTACACTGAAAAACTCAAAATGTATAACTGTTTCTATCATAGAAAAAAACAGAGTGAATAAACACATTTTTATCACACATAGTCCAAAAAATAAAACACTGATATACAAGTCAGGATTTTAACAATGGTCTTTTTGTGGTGTGTCTTTCTTAAATTACACTTTTTAACTTGAGATAATTGAAGAGTCACATGCAGTTGTGAGAATAATACAAAGATGCTGTTTCTCTTTCCTAGTTTTCCCAATGGTAGTCTCTCATAAAAATCTAGTATAATGTCACAAGCTGATACTGAGAATACTGTAGTTACGTTGAGAACACTTCCTCATCACAAGACTCTCTAATCCTGCCCTGTCAATCACTCTCCTTTCTCCCACGCATTGCACCCTCAGCCATGGTAAACCCTGATCTTACATTCATATTTACAATATCGCCATTTCAAGAATATAATCTAATTGGAACATATAGTATATAAACTTCTGGCATTTCATTCTTTTCATGCAAATTTATATTCTAGAGATCCATCTTTTTCTTAAAGATTTATTTTGTTCATTTGAAAGAAAGAGTTACAGAGAGAGAGGAACACACACACACACACACACAGAGAGAGAGAGAGAGAGAGAGAGAGAGAGATTATTCATCCACTGGTTCACTCCCCAAATGCCATAAGGGTAAGATTGAGCCAGGCTGAAGCCATGAGCCAGAAGCCTCTTCTGGGTCTCCTGCATTGGTGGTAGGGGCCCAAGTAACCATGCTGTCTTAGACTCCCTTTGCAGGTGCATCAGGAGGAAACTGGATCAGAAACAAAGCAGCAGGTACCCATACAGGATGCTGGCATTGCAGACAACAACTTAATCCACTATGTTACAACATTGGCCCCTAGAGATCCATCATGGTTTTATGTGAACGAGTGAATGATTGTATTGTCTTTATTGCTGAGTAGTATTTAAGGATGTAATTGTATCATTGTTTGAATGATCATTTACCTGTTGAAGGACAAGAGAATTGTTTCTAGTTTTAAGCTATTTTTAATACTGTTGCTAGAAAAATTCATGTACTGGGGTCTGTATTGCGCAGCAGCTAGTTAACCTGCCAGTTACAATGCTGGCATCCCATATGGGAATACCAGCTTGAGTTCCAACCTGTCGGCTTACAATTTGGCTTCCTGCTAAATGGGTACCTGTCATTCATGTGGTAGACCAGGGTAGCGTTCCTTATTCCCAGCTTCATCTCAGTCCTGGCTCTTGGGGACATTTAAGGAGTGAACCAATAGATGGCAGAATGATTCTCGCGTGCGCGCTCGCGCTCTCTCTCTCTCTCTCTGTCACTTCCTCTATGGCACTCACTTTTTCGAATAAATAAAGAAATGGATTTTTAAAAATATTCATATTCAGGTTTCTGTGTGAACTTAGTGTAACTGGATAAGGACCCAAGCAAACAAATGTATGGTAATTACATATTTGGTGGCTGATTTTTGTTTGTTTTTGAGAAGCTAGCAAGACCCTTTCTAGCATGGCTGCACCATGTGGCTTTTCCACAAGCAATGCAGGAATGATCCAATTTCACTAATACAAGCATTTAGAGATACAACCATTTTTTATTAGCAATTCTATTAGGCTTTTGATCTTGATTTCCCTGATGGTTAATGATGCTGAACATCTTTGCATATGTTTATTTGCCATTTACAAATACGGCAGAAATATTGGGTGTCTCCTCATGTCTTTTGCTTATTCCCTAATTGGATTATTATTTTATTGTTGCTCTGAGAGTTCTTCATATCTTCTTAAATGTTCTGCATTTGACCATATCAATATCAATATCAGATGGTGACTTGAAATATTTTCCTCTATTATGTAGCTTGTCTTTTCATCATCTAACCAGGCGCTTTGACAAAGAAAAAATCAGAATGTGAGAAATTTTATTATTTTACCCCATGGCTTTGTAGTTCTGTTATTTAAGCTTGCAGCCTCTTTTCAATCTGTTGTTCAGATTAGATAGTTTGTATCATTTATTTTTCTGTTCACCCATTCCTTCATCTGTCTTTTTCATTCTCTGGTTGATTCCGTGCAATGAGTCTTGCATCTCAGTTTTTGCATTATTGATTTCAAGCTCCAGATGGGATTCTCTGGTATAGCTTCTATTTCTTTGCTGTGATTGCTGTTTCTTTGCTGAGGCCTTTCCTTTTATTTACCTGCCTCAAGCATGTGTGGAATTGCTCATTGAAACTTCCTGATCATGCTACTTTAAAATCCTTCTTAAATAATTGCAAAATAGCAGTAATTTCACTGTTGATATTTATTGATAGGTTTTTTGTTGTTGTTGTTCAGTTTGAGATGTTACTGGTTCTTTGCATGGCATGAGATTCTTTTACTAAAATACTGATTTTCCATGCTGTGTTATGAGATACGATTTTACTTATGTTTTGGAAATTGACTCCTTGTGATACTGTTTCAGAAAGAGAAATGGGGACTAGAGCTTGTTATGGCCAAATGCCTGGATTGCCAACTAGATCATCACTGCCATCATTGCCACACAGTAAACAGGTCCTTGTCACTACAGGGTGAATGTGCGAGTTTCCAGTCCCTGCAAGGTTTCCATCGCCTCTGCAGGGAGAGTCGCTTCCTCACTGTGGGCTGATTGAAAATGAATCTTGATGCAGAATGGGATGGCAGAGGGAGAGGGAGATGGGATGGTTGCTGGTCGGAGGGAGGTTATGGCGGGAAAAGCCGCTGTAATCCAAAAGTTGTACTTTGGAAATTTATATTTATTAAATAAAAGTTTAAAAAAAAGAAAACCCTGATTCTCCACTAGTCTCTCTCTTACACACCACAAAGTGGAGGGAGAGGATCACATTTAGTGCCAATAAAGGTGGAATTCCAAAATCTGCATGAGATTCCTCTGATTTCCATTACCGATACCATATTTGTCTTCTCTGACATTATCTGAAGGTAGAACTTGCTCACATATTCACATATGATCAGTGGTGTATTAAGCTTGTGATTTTAAAGTAAATTGAAAATATATTATTGAAAAAAGTAAAATGGAAAAGAAAGAAAGGAAAGAAGGAAGGATGGGTGATTGAGGGAGGGAGTTAAATAGTTATCCCTTTAGAATTGTATCTATGAAATACATAAACCCTGTTATCTTTATATTAATAAAGACTTTAAAAATTAAAACCATGTGACTAATGCTGTGGCAAAGCAGGGAAAGACGCCACCTGCAGTGCTGGCATCCCATATGGGTGCCAGTTAGAGTCTCTGTTGCTCCACTTCTGATCCAGCCTCTGCTATGGCCTGGGAAAGCAGTAGAAGATGGCCCAGGTCCTTTGGCCCCCACACCCACATGTGAGACCCGGAGGAAACTACTGTCTCCCGGCTTCCGATTGGCACAGCTCTGGCTGTTGCAGCCATTTGGGGAGTGAACCAGTGAATGGGAGACTCTCTCTCTCTCTGTCTCTTTCTCTCTCTCTCTCTCTCTCTCTCTGCCTCTGCTTCTCTGTAACTGCCTTTCAAATAAATAAATAAATATTTTTTTAAAAATTTAAAAGAAAAAGTATAAAAATCTAGATCTAGGATCTCCATTAAGTCTCTGTCTAGGATGTTTTAATGATTGTGACTGGGGGCCAGGGCATTGGACTGGAGTATGGCAATTACTGTCCAAAGGATTTCTGTCTTTTCCTGTTTGTCTAGAGAAAATGTGTGTCTGTGAAAAATTCAGTAAATAGGAAGCCCAGGGAATTTACATAACACTATTTGGGTGACTCTCTGCCTTTTTATGTGACCTGTTCAGTACAGTAAAGGCTAATTTGTCTTTTATCATCTATACTGCAAATTTTCTGAATGCTTATGTTATATATAAGGTCCAGAATTTTTAGTGAGAGTTAAGGGGATGAATGGGGAAATGTACTATCACATTTTCTCAGAAGCAAATGTTAGCGATATTTGTCTAGGTATGTGATAATGACTGGGACCTCTACTTTCAAAAGATGTTAAACCAATTAAAGGAGGAACATAATGAGTAAAATGATAGGTGCCCAAAAGTAGAAAATTTGTAATAGAGTAGGAATAACTTTTGGTGCATACCTGGATGCTTGAGCAACATTATTTTTAATTTCTTTTCTTGGTTATATGAGTTTATGACTAGTACCTTCAGTCTAGAAAGTTGAAGCATGTTTTATTATGTAAATCTTGAGAATTTTTTTCAAAACATTTTAGTGTATTTTAACCTCACTTGTAACCTCACTAAAATCTTATTGTTAGGTAATGAAGTGAATTCATACTTTTCTTCTCTAAGAATGTCATAACTTTGTGTGCAATCATGTATTTAGATTAACTGCAGATGTACTTTAAATGAGGCCACATATGAAAATGATTGAGGCTACAAAACATTGAAAACATGCAAACATAGCTGAAAATTTCAGAGGATTGGCATATTACTAGGATGGAAACTACCACATACCTGGAGAAAAGTATTAAGGTTTCCAGGTATGACACTTTGGTGGAGACAAATTTTCTCTTGATAATGTCCATGCATATTAGTATCAATTACATTTTGTAATGTGTCTAAGGAAGAATTCAAATGAAATAAAATTGAAGGAATGGTATACCTATGAAATGTTTGTGTGGTTATCTCTTTGACTTTTACTTATTACATCATAGATTTGGATCCCAGAATGCCCAAAGTATTCATGCTCATAAAATAATTTCCTAGACACTGAGATCCAGACTGATATTGTCCTGCATTTCATTCCTTCCAGGTACAGGGAAAGCCAAACTTATATGGAGCTACTCAGTAGGAGTAATATATGGCACTGTTCTTCAGAGGAACTAAAGGGTTCACAAACATTAAAAATTAGGCTGTTGCTTTAAAATTCATAACAAAGATACAAGTACTTTATTTCTTTATAATAAATCAAATACAGTTTTGTATCAAATTATTTATATAGCTTTTATTACTATTTTTATTACTATTTGAAACACATTACACACCTGACACTTAGTTAACACTAAATTTTCGTAATAAAATTCAAAAAAGGTAAAGGATATTTTGATCTCATTTCATAGGTAAGAAAACTGATGCTTACAAAATTTAATTAATTGCACAAAATCATGCCATTTATATATTACAAAACTGAGATTTTAAGGAAAAATTTTGAACAGGAATTTTGTTTCCACAGTAGTTAGAGATTACATCCAAAATGGCCTTTGATCTTTTTGGTTATTGGGTGGTATGAACGGATTTTCATTCTAAATTCCAACAGACTGTTAAGATGTAGTGATAACCTTCCAAAAACTAAATATTTGTTAGTAATATGCACACACACACACACACACACACGCACATCGCAATAGTTATAACTAGCGGCTCTAAGTTATCAACCAGAATGAGAAGAAAAACCACACGACATGTGAACACTATCAAATCACAAAAGGTAACCACAGGGTTCTTCAAGTATTACTGTGTTCTGATAAAAACATCGATAAAAATCAAGCAGACTTTCAAATTGAGTAGCTTGTGGTTTTAATAATTTTATTAATTTTGGGCCGGCGCCATGGCTCACTTGGTTAATCCTCCACCTGCGGCGCCGGCATCCCATAGGGGTGCCGGGTTCTAGTCCCAGTTGCTCCTCCTCCAGTCCAGCTCTCTGCTGTGGCCCAAGAGGGCAGTGGAGGATGGCCCAGGTGCCTGGGTCCCTGTAGCCACATGGGAGACCAGGAGGAAGCACCTGGCTCCTGACTTCGGATTGGCTCAGTGCCGGCCGTGGCAGCCATTTGGGGAGTGAATCAGCAGACAGAAGACCTTTCTCTCTGTCTCTCTCTCTCACTAACTCATTATAAAATTACTCTAATAATTTTATTAATTTTAATGTCAAAGATTATTTAAAACTTTTAAACAACCAAATAAAAATCTATATATTCAAAAAGAGTAATTTTAGACAATATAATGAAATGTAGGACTAGAGCTTTTGCATTGAGCACACAGGTTTTATAATTAACTTTATAGACCAGAACTAAATCCTGTCAGCTTCAAATGTTATGTTAATAACCAACAGATGTTTCTGTGCTCTGCAAAGCAAGAACATTAATTTAGGTACTGTATTTTAGGGCTGTGAATTAATTTTCAGCATTGTGAGCATCATATATACTGGAAGAGAATGCTATTGAAATGAACACTACCCATAATGCCTTTGCTATCGATATTTTTAGGAACACATCTTTCTCTCTCAGCTTGTATTTCCTCAGTCTTCACTCTGATGATTACAAGTCAACTCCTTGCTAAAGATTCACTCATTAAATTGAGAGAGTGGCATAAAGATAGGCTGGTTTCACAATACCCCAGATCTCCAGACTCAGCATTCAGTTATCACTTCTATTGTTAACAACCTAACACTAGACTATTCTGAGAAGCTTCCAAGGAAATCCAAGCCCTAATCAAACAATTTCCAAGTAGCCTTCAGCCAATTGGGCTACACCCTGCCACCACAAAGTCCTCAGAACCTGCTAGCTTCTTATCACTGACTGGTCAAAGGAGGGCCATGGGCTCCGTGGCTCAACCAGAGACCTCGTACACAAGCTCATCACACTCTTCTCAAATGCTACTCTAGTCTATGAAATGCATTGCCTTTAATCACTCAGACTTAGAGAATTTGTTGACAATCACCTGATTACTTGCTGCACATAGTGAAGAATAAGACTTCTATTTTCTACCACCACCCTGGTGTCAGAGACTGAATTTCTGTTAATCTGGTGAGTGAACCAAGAGTTTTTGGCTGTGTTGCACTGCCCAGCAAAGAAAAAATGACTTTCTTTTAAGGAAACCATAAAATTGGTGAAAATTTTCCCGCAAATTATGGCTTTATTTCTTATGCACTGTATTGTGTAAACCGTGAGTATTCAACTGGATTTGCTTGATATAGCCTGAGTGCTACTAAAAGAAGTGCACAGTAAATACAGATAGAGTAGAGCAAGCAAACATTTGGGAATGAACATGAAAAGTAGTTGAACATATTCAGCATCTAGTTATGTTTATGATGTGAAATTTAAAAGCATAACTGAATCATGTAAATATAATCGCATGCTAAGACGCAGATCACATACAAACAAAATGTTCACTTCTCTACAAAGCAAAACCTTGCTTTCCATCTTGAAAAAGACTTATTCCAATAAAGGTAACTATGGCTTCTTTAAATATATGAATTCCAGAGGATAATTTTATAGTCTGTAATAAAATATAATATTGAAAATTCTGAACTAATGACTAATTTGATCCTACAGTTTGCAAAATAGAATTAAATTTATGAAACCAAAACATAGAGTAAACAAGGAGAAAATAAAAAAAAAAAAAACAGAATGTAGGTCAACCATTTTATACATTGGGTATTAGCCAGTAAGGACTGCAATCCCTAAGAGATACAAGACAAAAGAGTAAAATCCTAAAATCCACCTAGCTTGAGAAAGTGTCCAGGCTCTAACACAGGTTGGATTAGATAGAGCCCTAAATTTTCCATGGAATGAAAAAGTAGAAGTGGGAGTGGGAAAACAGAGAGGAAGTGTGTACACACACACACACACACACACACATTAGATAGCACTTCAGATATATACATGTGTATTCCTTTGCTCTTTGTATTATTGAGAAGGAGCCACTAAAATTCTCAAATGTGAGTTTGGAAATTTCCCTGTAGTTTCATAAGATTTTGCTTCACACATTTTGAAACTTTATTGTTATGCACTATTAGTGTATCATCTTAAAGAATTGAGCATTTTAGCTTGTGCAATGTAATTATTTATAGCTGGCAATATATTTTTCTTTCTGTTATATCTAATATTAATCTTGCCACATCCACTTCATCAGTTTTTGTATTATGTCTTTCACCAAATTTTTTAATTAATGAATTAATTTGTATTTAAAGTAATTTATTAGCAAATTAGATTGTCAGGGTCACAGCAAACACATGATAAGAGATTGGGAAATATTATATTCTTAGAATTTTATCTAGGATCTACAATTATTCTGTTCTTTCTGTTAATATCAAATTTTAACTTTCAACCTATTGTGTCATCATATTTAAAAAGTGCTTTGGCAGAAAATATCAAATATGAGTGTTAGGAACTGCTTTTATCTAACATGATAATAATTGACTTGTTAGGTAGGTCTTTTGACCATTTTTATTTAACATGATCATTTGCGTGGCTAGGTTTAAAGTTTCAGCATTAAGTTCCAGTTTCCTCTTTTGTTCTTTTTTATATTTTCCTCTTTTTCTTTCTTTATATACTAATTGACATTTTATGATTTTCTTTCAACTATTTCCAAGACTCATTAAAAAGTCTTTGTTATATTAGTTATTTATTTAAGCTGAGAACATACAACTTTAATATTTCAAAATATACCAAAATGTATTATATGACTTCGGTTATAGAAAAGAACTTCATGATTTATATGGTTAATTTTTCCCTCTCCTAATCTTTGTGCTGTTATTTTGCATCATACTTTTACAAATGCAATAGACTCAGAGTGTATAATCACTGATTTGTTTAAATAATCAATTATATAAACACATTTTAATTTGACAAATACCAAGAAAGGAAATTTCCTGGGCCACATATGTGTACATGGTAAAATTACATAGATATGACTAGTTTTCAGAACTATTTAGTAGAATTTACTTTGTCCAATTTGAGTGTTTCTATTTCTGAAAATCTTCTTGAACACTAGATATTGATGTTTGCTTTCGGTTAAGTTATTTAATAGATTAATCATAATAATTCAGTATGGTGATGTTTGCACAAAATAAGAAATCTAATATCTCTTTGTGATGTGCTTTGTTTTCCCAAGTACTTTGATATTTTATCACATATACCATTTTTGTATAAATTTGCATATTATTAACACACAATTTGTGTATTAATAGCACACAATTATTTAATATTTTAAGTTTCTAAATACTGATATGGCTAATATGATTCATTTTTTGATTTATGGTCATTTTTGGTGTCTTTTTATAACTAGAAGGTCATAGCATTAACATAGTCTTACATGTTGTTTCCCTCTTTGTTTAGTGCTTCTTGGATCCTTCTAATAGAATATGCAGATAGCTGAACTTTATAAGAGCATTTTCCAAGTTCACTTACAGGAGATTACTTTTTTATATTTTATTTTCTTTTTATCTTCTTCATACTAACTACATGTTGAAAACTGTTTCATGGGATTCCAAATTCAATTAAAATTGGAGGTATAAAAATGCCATCTTTGTTGAAGTGATCATATTAAGTATTAAAGTGAACATCTAGATGGGATTAAGTATTCAAGAGATCATATATATATATATATATATATATATATACTATCATATATAGATAGTATCAAGTGGCTGGTAATAATAATAGACGGAATTAAAAAGGAGAGAATGCCCAACATGGGAAGCAGTCCACATAGCAGACTCACAGAAAGACAATCACTTTAAGTAACACTCTGACCTCAGAATCAGCCCTTAAGGCATTCAGATGTGGCTGAAAAGTCTATGAAAGCATTTAAGGCGTGAGAAACCAAGATATCGTGGCAAAAAAATATCCTACCTGAAGGATCTCTCTCTGAGTGTGACCCCAGTGGAAAGAAGGGACCATCAAAGAAGGATATATGTTTCTTTGAAGGGAGGAGAGAACTTCCACTTTACTTGTGTCCACAAAAGGCTTCTATAGCCTTCACAGTTCATTTCAAGAGCTTCAAGTGATCACTGGAGTCATAGAAAGAGTGTTAATTGTTAAATCAACAACAGGAGTCCCTGTGCAATTGCTTCCCATGTAAGACCTTTACCCCAATGAGTTGTACTATGAGAATTAACTGCAAAACTTGTTCTCAAACAGTACTTCATACTTTGTGTGTGGGGGGGTGCAAACTGTTGAAATCATTACTTAGTATAGAATTGGTCTTCTGTATATAAAGTTAATTAAAATGAATCTTAATGAAGATTGGGATGAGAGATAGAGTAGGAATTGGGGTGGGATTTGGGGTGGGAGGGTGGGGTTGGGGTGAAGAACTACTATATTCCTAAAGTTGTACCTATGAAATTTGCATTCACTAAATAAAGCTTTAAAAAAGAGAAACTATAAATTTAATTTTAATATTGTTTTGAATGTTGTTTCAATAGTTTGACCAAATACTAAAAGTAACTGTTCAGGAAGACTCACTTATTTGGAACTTTTGAGAAACTGTGTTTAGTTATATGTAATATCAATCTGACTTTTGAATACTTATGAGTCAGATGTTATTTCCAGATATATCAGGTTCAAAACGTATATGGAGATGGATTTTCAGAATAATTCTTATTCTTACATTAATTTTCTTTAAAATATACATATAAAACATATTAGCAGGGCCTTTATTTCTTAATCTGTATTAGTTTGAAATTCCACTAATTCTATAATAGTAAAATGTGTTTTTTTATCTTTGGATATTTGTTTTGTTTACTTATTAATTTACTGTTGTTGTTCTTAAGAGTTTTATTCAATGCATAGCATTTCTGAAGTGTTGGAATAGGATATTCATTTTTAGCACTGATATACATAGGGGCACATTCGGTTCAAAGTTTTTGGAGAATTTCAATTGATCAAAATAATAAATGTTTTGTGAAACATCATATTAAGAACCTGAAAGCATACTTGCTCTTCTCTAAGAGTTTGAATACTTTTTATAGGCAACTTTTTCATTAAATCTAGAGTCAATATGACCAAAGCTTCTGATCTTTCCTTGAGCTCTTTTTAAAACTGTTTTCTGCTCAGTGTGACTTTGCTTCAGGTTTAGGAGTGATGCTTCCATGTCATGCAGAGACATTTTTACACATTCTTTCTTATTAAGACTGACAAGTTACCAGGAAAGTTATGGCACCCAAATAAAAATAGCACTCTATTTACTTTCAAGAGTTCTTTTTCTTTGATGTTTCAGAATGATGCACCAGAATTCATTTCTGCTTCACATCTGAGAGTTTGCTCATTTGATCTCATTGCTGTGGATGCTCCTGCTTTTGTATTGCACATCTTCTGCACCCTTCTGTGCCATCATAAGTACACCAAGACATTGAGAAAGTTTCCATTTGCTTCCAACCAGAGTTTTGTCCAAAGACAAACCTTTAAGAATTCTAAATATTGTTTGTATGCTTTCTACTTTGATACTAAGAATGATCTGAATATTTCCATTTTTACACCTGATGTCATATATTTACAATAATCTTGCCTACTTAATCATGCAGATTAATTTTTACTCAGTAATTTAAATTAACTTTCATTAAAACTGTTATGTAATATCCCTATCATTTCTCACTATACTTTAAAATTATTTTTGTTGCAATCATTCATGTTATTAAAGTCTTATTTTGGTGTCCTTCAATTAAAATATGCTTCAGTCTCATAGAAGGACAATATAATAATATATGATATTTTCATAAGTGATTGTTTTTTGAGAAAAATGTTTCAATTCTATACTTGCTAATTCAGGATATAGATATAGTTTATCCTAGAATATGTTCTTTATTAAAGGAGATATTTCACAAAGTCTGACTATTAAACTAAATGTCTTATTAAGACAAAAGATAAGTATTTGTATGGACACACATTATTATTGTAATAAGTTCTATATACATGTAAATTAATTTTGCAAAAATTTATTAAACACCTGTAATTACTCTGGCACATTTCTATATATTTCAATTTAATATTTATCAAAATATTATTAACTACCATGACTAGTTCACACATGAGGTGAGAAGAAATCTAATGTATGAATACTCTTCTCTCTCAAACCTATAAAATTTGATTTAAAATGTTCTTGATGATATAGAACATAAAGGAAGTAACAACAATATTTATATGAATAATAATGATAATGACTTATTTATCAATACTAAGTAGCTGCTGCAGCATAAAAATGTTTTGTTGTGAACTATGTTATAGAATATTTGTTCATTCCAATACATTAAGGAAAATGATGAAATAAAAATATATTTTTTCATGCAAAAATATTTCTAAATTCATGCATTTCTAAGATATGTTTTCCTTGAGTTTTTTCTTTTATTTTTAAAAGATTTATTTATTTGAAAGTCAGAACTATGGGGTTGGGAGTGAGAAAAAGACATCAAGATTTTCCACTTGTTCACCTCTAATTGGCTGCAATCACCAAGGCTGAGGAAGCTTCAAGCCAGGAGCTTCAGCTGGATCTCCCACAAGTGTGCAGGGGCCCAAACACTTGGGCCATCTTTTGCTGCATTCCCAGGCACGTTAGCAGGAAACTGGATGTGAAGTGGTATAGCCAGGATTTAAACAAGGACTCGGATATGGGATGAAAGTGTGGCAGGCAGTGACTTTACCATGTATGCCACAATGCTGGCCCTTCCATGAACTTTGAAGTACTCTTATTCTTGAGTGACAGAATTGATAATTGATTTTCCTATGAAATTGTGACACAAATATATCATTTATATAGTGGTACTATTTTTTGCTTCACTGAGGTGCTAAAACAGGGAAACACTGTTTTCATATTCTTCCTACTGTTCAATTGTCATCAAAATTTACTTGAAAGAAAGAAATCCATGGTATTTAATTGTTTTCTCTAACTCTGCCTTGGTTTGAAATTTAACAACATAAATTACAAACTATGATCCTAGCATAATAACAGTTTCACTTGGATCTTCAATGTCATCATCAGAGAAATCCTAGTGCTGATTCCCACTCCTACATTGATTATTAAAGTATATAAGTTAAAATAAAGAAGATGCTTTATCCATAATTAGCACTTAATAAGTTAATAATGATAAATCCTATTGCACTTACAGCTCATCAATTGAATATGTTACCATTTGAAGATGCATTTCCATTTTAGAGATTACTACTGTTAGTTAATATGTACAAGTATGCACAATAAAGACAATTTTAAAGATATTTTTAAAAAATATATTTCATATAAAGTTGATAGATATTTTAGTGGGAAAAAGACATCTTTAATTGTGCTAAAAGCAAAATGCTAGTGATTTCTGTAATCCATTTGATTTTTAAAATTAAACTTTTTTAAAGATTTATTTTATTTGTTTGAAAGAGCCACACAGAGGTAGAGACAGAGAGAGATCATCCATTCCCTGGTTCGCTCCCTAAATGGCCACAATACTGGAGCTGAGCAGATCCAATGCCAGGAGACAGGAGCCTTCTCCAGGTCCCCCACATGGGTGCAGGGGCCCAAGGACTTGAGTCATCCTCCACTGCTTTCCCAGGTTCATTAGCAGGGAGCTGGAATAAAAGTGGAGCAGCCAGGACTTGAATCGGTGCATTTATGGAATGTTAGTGCTGCAGGCCAGCTGTAGGCCTGTGTTTTGACCTGCTGCGCCATAGCACATTCCCCTAAAATTAAATTTTTACTCTCCCCAAATCCATATCTGCACCCAGAAATTAAAGATTTCATTTGTTAGATTCTTAGGTATGATCATTTTGTTATAGAAGAGAAAATAAGTATTATTAAATGTTTATGCTCTTCTCTAACACTTTTTATAGTATTTAAAATATGTATGTATCCATAAAGATAAGCTGGCAGTAGGAAGACATAGAATTTACCCAGATGAGTACAATAAGTTAGAATATCTGTTTATACCACTCTCTAAATTAAATTAATTCATAACACATCAGGTGTTTCCTTTATCTTACTCTCTTCTTTTCAAATAAAAATATTTTTCAAAGGACACATATAGCAGACAATTCAGAAAGTAACTGACATAAATCCTTTTTCTCTACTTTTAGTTAATAATTTGAAAGACGCAGAGATTGGGATAGACAGAAGAAAAGAACCCCAATCTGTTGATTCACTTTCCAAATACCCAAAAGCTAAGAATTCATTTCTGTTGTCCCATTTGGATGGCAGGTGCTCAAATATTTGAGTCTCCTTGCTGCCTCTCAGCTCCTGAATTAGCAGGAAGCTGGAATCAGGCGCTCGAGCCAAGGCTGAACACAGAAACTCTGACACAGGATTTGCGTTTCCCAACTGGCATCTTAACTCCTCTGTCAATCCGCTGACTCAGTAAGTTCTGTATCCTATGTCATATAATGATGCAATGCGAGAAAATAACAGAACCACAATAACGCATATTCATATATAAATATCTTTATTAGTAATTTTAAATTCATAGAACAAACCTGTGAGTTATTAATGCAGTTCTCACATTTTGCTCCCTCATATCCCCTGTTAACATCCCATACTAGCACTGGAGTCACATTTAATGAAACACACCCAGTTTCTCCTATTTTTTTAACTCAAATTATTTCTATCCCTCTCACCCTTCTGAGCCTCTAGCATAATCTATATTCTGTGTTCAGATTGAGGTGTTTTTGTTTTGTTTGGTTTAGTTTGACGGAAATGATACAATGCTTCTCCTTCTGTGTCTGACTTATTTCATTCACCATCATGTATGTACTCTAGCTCCATTCCCAAATGACTACAACAGCCAGAGCTGAGCCAATCCAAAACCAGGAGCCAGAAGCTTCCTCCATGTCTCCCATGTGCTTTTCCAGGCCACAGCAGAGAGCAGGTCTGGAAAAGGAGCAGCCAGGACTAGAACTGGCGTCCATATAGGATGCTGGCACTGCAGGTCATGGATTAACCTAGGTGCCACAGTGCCTGGCCCTCATTACTTTTTCACAGCTGAATTTTATATTATATATATATATATATATATGCCATATTATCATTATCCATTTAACTGATGATGGACACTTTGATGCCCTGTTTTGGCTATTACGAACAGTGGTGGTTGAGTTATCTCTTTGAAATAATATACTAAGGTCTTTTGAGTAGTGGGTTTGCTGCAATATATGGATGTTCTACTTGTAGATTTCTAAGAATTCTCCATACTGTTTTTCCACAGTGGCTACACTAAGTTACATTACCACCATGGCGTGTAAATATTCCAATTTATCCTCTCCAGAAATTCTCTCAGTTTACAATAAAAATGCAGATCTATAAGGTCACGATAAAAGAATCTCATTATCATGGTCAAGATCAGTTTTCCTAATTAGTGCTTAAATTCACTGACAGAGACACTGGACATTGTAGGAAGCCACAAAGCACAACTAACTTTCACTGTAGGAAGTAGCAATTAGCATTGACTCTGTAATGTTAGACTAACTGTTAAAATTAAAATTCTACTGGGATAGTTAATGCTATTTATTTCAAGGAACATATGGTTCCTAGAGTTATGTGGTAAATCTGCTTGTATTTTTCTGCTTTTTAAACTTCTACCTTGCATAACACCTTTGTAGCAGCAGACAGATGGACTTGTGCTGAAATTCTGGAAACCTGACTGAAGACGAATGTTAGCTTGTCAGACCCTCAGGGGAAATTCAGGACTTAACATTCTCCAATCTAAAAACTCTTCTTTGACTTCTTTCCATTAAAACATCCTTTAAAACTTACCAAGTTAAAAAACAAACAAACAAACAAACAAACAAAAAAAACAACTCTTCCCAGAAACAGCAAAAAGATTCTGAATTATTCTATAGCATGGGAATCATTCCCACACAGAACGATGTCACCAGACTAAGCAAAACAGGGGCTGGCGTTGTGGTGCAGTGGGTTAACGCCCTGGCCTGAAGCGCCAGCATCCCATTCCTATTCCCATCCAGCTCTCTGCTATGGCCTGGGATAGCAGTAGAAGATGACCCAAGTGTTGGACCCCTGTGCCCAAGTGGGAGACCTGGGGGAAGCTCCTGGCTCCTGGCTTCGGATAGGCGCAGCTCTGGCCATTGCGACCATCTGGGGAGTGAACCAGCAGATGGAAGACCTCTCTCTCTCTCTCTCGCTCTCTCTCTCTACCTCTCTCTATAACTCTGCCTTTCAAATATATAAAATCTTAAAAAAAAAAAAAAAAAAAAAAAAAGCCGGCGCCGTGGCTCAATAGGCTAATCCTCCGCCTTGCGGCGCTGGCACACCGGGTTCTAGTCCTGGTCAGGGCGCCGGATTCTGTCCCGGTTGCTCCTCTTCCAGGCCAGCTCTCTGCTGTGGCCCAGGAGTGCAGTGGAGGATGGCCCAAGTGCTTGGGCCCTGCACCTGTGTGGAAAAACCAGGAAAAAGCACCTGGATCCTGCCTTTGGATCAGTGTGATGTGCCGGCCACAGCGGGCCGGCAGCGGCGGCCATTGGAGGGTGAACCAATGGCAAAGGAAGACCTTTCTCTCTGTCTCTCTCTCTCACTGTCCACTCTGCCTGTCAAAAATTAAAAAAAAAAAAAAGAATAAGCAAAACATTGAAGAGAATAAGCCACGTTTTTCACATCCAATATGAGAAGGAAGGAAAAATACAGTATGAGAAGTTCAGAGGAAGAAGACATTCCACTTCCCAGTCCCCTTGTCTGGGTTTTAAATGCTAGTAGCCTGTGTTGTGGCAGAGCCAGCAAAGTTGAGCCAGCATCCTGTATGGGCGCAGGTTCAAGTCCTGGCTGCTGTACTTCCAATTCTGCTCTCTGCTATGGCCTGGGAAAGCAACAGAAGATGGCCCAAGTTCTTGGGCCCCTGCTACCCACGTGAAAGACCCAGAAGAAGAATCTCTTGGCTCCTGGTTTTAGTCTGGCCCAGCTCTGGCCTTGCAGCCACTTGGGGAGTGAACCAGCAGATGGAAGATTTCTCTGTCTCTCCCCCTCTCTCTCTCTAACTCTGTCTTTCAAATATTTTTTTTTTCAAATATGTCAAGGCTTATATTTACTTGAAGACAGTGAACTCTTTCACAAGAATAGATTTTTTAAAAAAAAATTATAGAGATTTACTTGTCTTTTTGAAAGGCAGAGCAACAGAGAAAGAACCAGAGAGGAAAGAGAAGAGAAAGAGAAAGAGAAAGAGAAAGAGATAGAGAGAGAGAGAGAAACATTTCCATATACTGCTTCTCTATCAAATGTGAAAAATCTAGGTCTGATATAGACCAAAGCCAGGAGTCAGGACTCCATCCAGGAGGACTTATGTGGCAGGGTCCCAAGTCCTTAGGTAATTAGCTGCTGCTTTCCAAGGTGCCTTCAGGGAACTAGGGCTCAAATTGACACTCAGATATGGGAAGCCAGTGCCACAGACAGATGCTTAACTTGTTATAAAACAATGCCAGGCCCAGAAGAACAGATTTCTGACCAATCACATTAATATTTGGAAAACTAAAATCTTTTTGGATAAATATTCAGAAAATACACATATCAGAGACTAAAGGAAAATATATGGTTATTATGATTACGCATTCTATAGCAAGAAACAAGGATTCCAACTCCAAGAAAGTGGTACTTATTGGATCACAGTTGAGCTTACTTGTATTTGGTCTTATTACATGTGCTTTAAAAATTTGGGAAACAAGGCCGGCGCCGTGGCTCAATAGGCTAATCCTCCGCCTTGCGGCGCTGGCACACCGGGTTCTAGTCCCAGTCAGGGCACCGGATTCTGTCCCGGTTGCCCCTCTTCCAGGCCAGCTCTCTGCTGTGGCCCAGGAGTGCAGAGGATGGCTGAAGTCCTTGGGCCCTGCACCCCATGGGAGACTAGGATAAGCACCTGGCTCCTGGCTTTGGATCAGCGCGGTGCGCTGGCCACAGCGCGCTGGCAGCAGCGGCCATTGGAGGGTGAACCAGTGGCAAAAGGAAGACCTTTCTCTCTGTCTCTCTCTCACACTATCCATTCTGCCTGTCAAAAAAAAAAAAAAAAATTGGGAAACAAGTTGTGGGACAAGAGATGGTCCCATATTGTTCCAGTTTCTAATCACAACAGGGACAACATCTGCCAGATTCATTTTTTGGGCTACACACAGAAATCAGGAATGCAGCCTTAGATTGTGAAAAAATAATAGGCAAAGTAGAGATTTTCAAAGACGACATGGTTAAAGAGACAATGGACAATACATAACCAGACTAATTTCTCTTCTTCCTTGGGTAAAGAGTCAGAATAAAGAAAAAAATGTTACTAGATGCCATTTTTGTGTGAATAAAACAACTTAAAAATGGAAAGTAGATACTAATTTTAAGAATTGTAAATAATCTCAATATTCTTGCTAACAGAAATCATAGAAAGTTCTCTGTGTTTTACTCTCTTTGAACTAAGTCTATAGTCCCTCTTTCCATAAGAAATATTCATCATGACATAGCATTGATTGAAAAGACAAAAGGAGAACCTGAGAAGAAATGAGAAAAAAATCAAGAGTAATAGAAGTCAGTAGATTGTCTAAAATTTGAGCAGCAGAAATGAATTCTTTGTAAAAGTCAAGAGAAATAAAAGTCTAGACTAGAGTACATGTAATCAGTGTTTTAAAGGTCAAGCAGAAGATTTTTTTGACACAATAAAAAAAAAAGATCCAGTGGTCAGAGTTAGAAGGGATGGTAATTGATGTTTACAAGCATACAGCAAAAGTGTCATGGAAAGAAAGACAAAAAACACAAGTTTGCCACTATGAGAGATAGTTTTAAAAAAAGTAGATCTGAAAGCAGCAGAGTACCCATGGATGCTGGGATGTGTGGCCAAAGAAGAACAAAAAGACAAAGAAGTGTCTCAAAGATATTCCAGACCACTCCCTGTCGGGAAAGAGCTTCCACCCTGCTCACCCTGGACTAAGCAAAGATTCTGGCTTGCTGGGTCTGGGCATGTCTCCCGCTCATACACTTATGCATTTTCCACCTGGTGCTAGCTTTGCTGGTGTGCAGATTGCAAGGGTTATGGGTCATGGCAGTTTTTGCTAAAATTCCAAAGAAAGTCTAGGATGTCATGCAGACTTGTGCTACAGGGCTGGAGCCCCTGAATACAGCAACATGTGCTGAAGCTGTGAGAGCAGAACTGCAGAGGACACCCCAAAATGTGGAGGTGACAGCAACATGAGGTACTTACAAAGAAAAGCTACAAGCAGTCTGGGAGGTCAGCCTGGGCAAGCTAAAAACATGTGCATTCAGTTTCAGAGAGCTGCCTTGTAAGCAAAGACGAACATAGCCATGGAAGACTGGAGACTTGAATTTAAAAGGATGCTTTGGACAAATGGGGTGCCCAGGCACAGGTGGGTTGCAAGGGTGGGGACACTACAAGGAGTGTCTGCTAGTGTAATGGCCACTGAAGCATCTGAGATGAGACTGCTGTTCTTCAGATGGACCACAGTATCCTACTTCCTTAGAACCTTTGCCCTTCTTGAACTGAAGATCTAAAAATTGTCATTTTATTGAAATACTTCCACACCACCTTTCAGTGTTTACTGAAATTTTACAATTTTCTGTGAAAACTAACCTATGTTCATTTAATATTTATATATTCCCAACCCCAGTATTCCTTACTAAAATTATGAAAAATTCCCCTCGCTTTTTCCTAGGCATGTACTGCTACTTAAATCTATATGTTTTGTTGGATTGGGAGTTGTCTCACTTGCTAGAATATCTACTCCAAGAGGAGATGGTAGCTGCTCCCTTTGTTAGTGCTATATGCATAAAGCCTAAAGTGCCTGACACAAAATGGTGCTAAATAAATATCCATCAAGGAAGAAGGTAAATGTATTTCCTATTCAGCAATGATATGTGAAATTAAGAGCTATTAATATACATATGCTCTACTTAGAATGTCATTAGGACTTGTAGGAATCATGCTAAAACTTTAATTTTTTCTCATTAAAAAAGTATATCATTAAGTAACACACCACTACCTGCAAAGCATTCCTACAACACAGATTCTACAAAAATGCCTACAGAGACTCATAGGTAATTCACAGATTTGTTCACTCAAAATTATCACACAGCATTAGTGTCTGGGGTTTTAAAATCATTCAAAATATCCCTGCTTGTCCTCTTGGCCAAATTGTGACAATTAGATTATTTTTAGCCTTAAAATTACCAGCAAATTAATATTCAAATTAGTTTATACACAATTTGTACAAAAGACCAGTTTTTTAAATGAATACAAGACCAGCCATTGAAATTTTGATATTGAATTTAGGCTTTTATCATTAAGTAAAATAAAGCACTTTTCATTGCTTGGGCACACATTTCAAGAAAGAAAACATGCTTCACCTTATCACCAGTTTGGACATTTTCCTATGGTTTATAGAAAAGATAAAATACTTGCTCTTGCAGGCAACCGAAAAGCTTCCTGTAGAGCACTGATGCAATAGTAGGCTCTGGGATTACCATAATAGTTTTATAATTTGAAAGCAAGAATAGGAGTTCAATGGATCCTAATGCCAAGCTTGGCTCTGATAAAAGTCTCTTATTTATAGAGCTGCCTGACAAAAATCACACTGCCAGTAAGAAGAGACCATGAGATGCGAGAGCTTAGTCCAACAGTTAAGAACACCATTGAGATGACCTCCTTCGGTACTGCAGTGTATGAGTTTAGCTGTGGCTCTGCTCCTGACTCCAGCTTTTTGCTGATGTAGGCTTTGGAAGCAGAAGTGATGCCTTAAGCAATCAAGATCTGGGCTCCTGGCTTCAGCTGCACACCAGGGTCTTTGCAGGTATTTGGAGAGTGAAGCGGTAGATAGGATCTCTCTTTCTCTCCCCACCCTGCCCCCCCTTTCTCTCCCCACCCCATCCCCTCCTTTCTCTCTCTCTCTCTCTCTCTCTCTCTCTCTCTCCCCCTCTCCCTATCCCATATAACAAGACAGATATCAGCAGGTTTTATCTTGGTACCAGCGAAATTGCATTTAAAAATTGATTATAATATATACTGTTACTTTACATTCAGCTAAATATATAAAAATAATCAATAGCAGCCACTATCAAGCCCACCACAGGGTATCATTTTGGGAGTATAAAATAGAGTTTCAAAGAGCATTTAAGAATTTTATTTTTGGGTGCCAATTCTTAATTATATTCATGACATTATTGAGATCCAAAAATTAGTAGAAAATATTTCCCCCACTATACTGAATAAGAAGAGCCAGATGTCTCTCAAGATGCATTCCTATTTTGACCTGTTTAAACTGGTTTAATATGAAAGACTCTAATGCTTTTTGTAAGCACTAACAATCCTTAGTAAATTCCTTTTCCAGCAGGAAAGACACTTTTTATTTTTAGCTATTCTGAATAAAGCTATTATGAATAAAACTTCAACAGATATAATTGGGAATGTTCATAGGATCTCCCTTTAGTAATTCAGTGTTATAAAGAACTACAGACTTCACACAATATGCATAGAATATGCCCTTACACAAATCATTCTTTTTCAAGGGCACTACTATTTAAATGTTCATAACCCTGGTGTTACCAAACAGTTTTGATTCTATCATCTTTAAATTACTTTTAGCAAAGAAATAACAAATGTATTTAAGGGAAAGCAGTATTTACATGATCTTATGTATTCTTATTCTTTTTCTTTTTGTATATAAAGAAAATAACTGAACTTTTCTTAATTAATGATGCAGGGGTGAGCTATCCATGATAGTCAAACAGAAGTGTCCAGCATGCCCAGAGGAGAAGCAAATCAACAAATGAATAGCTACTTGTGGAGCTGAGTGCCCAATGAAGAACCCAGGACAGAACTCCACAGGAGAATAGCTGGGACCGCATAAGACATGGAGCACATGGAAGGCAGCATTAGACAGAGAAACAAAGCCAACTGGAAGGTAAAATCTTGGCCTCACAGTCACGTGGAATCCCTGTTGCCAGAGAAAGGATGTGCAGGAGGGAAGAGCATAGCCTAACTGCATGGACAACTTTTCTGTAATCGTCCCTGTGAGAGGAATCCAGCAGCTGACAACAGGAACTCAATAAAAAGAGCCAGCTAAACAACTGAGGACTGCATTGTTTCAAAGAAGGAACTTACCTTGTCTCCCCGCCCCCACCTACCCAACTCCCTGTGCACAAGCTGCAGCAATATGCCACCATCTTGAGAACAGAGTCAGGGTCAGAATCTGGCTTATCTCCATCCCAAGGCCTCCAAAGACATTCAAGCGCTCCAGCTGGAAGTCTTTGGTCTCATCGATCCAGCTGCACCCAGTGGAGAAAAGGTGATCCCTGCACAATAGCCCACAAAGCACGCTGCTCTGTAGAAGATGAGACTTGCCTAGCATATGAAAGACCTGACTCCTAAGATCCTAGACGTAGGCGTCCCCGCTCCCTCAGACTTGGTTATCATCAGAACTCCCCTGCCATTAGGGCCCATGTACACCCAGACTCAATGTCAAGGTTCCCATGACACCAATCAGTCTGAACTCTGCTTCTCAGAACAGTGCATCTACTCAGGATTCACATGCATGCACCCTGCTCCCAACACCAGTGCTAGTGAGTAACTCCAAGTACTTCGTCTGGACTCTGACCTCCCTCGTGAACAACTGCTGGCACTTCTGTACAGTATCCAACTTACTGCAGTGCTGTGCATGTGGTCTCAGCCTCTTCTGTAGAGATTGTCACCAGGTACAAGTGCCCTACCTATCCCAAAGCTACTCCTGCATCTCCACCAACTTCCCTAGGCAATGGTTGAGGAGACTTGACTGCCAGGAGTGATCGGGGATCAGTGAGCTCAGATTGCTCTAATGCTAGCTTACTCAGCACCTGGTGCCAATATTACTCTTGCAACTCCATTTCTTGACTGTAGTGGTGATTGGGAGTCTTGGATTCCGGTCAACTTGCCTCAACAGAAGGCTCATCTCCCTGTACTACTGTACTGTTGTGACTCAAGGTACTCCCTTGGTAGGTTACTGGAGGGAACAGGTGGCAGGGATCCAATCAACTCCATTGGGCCCGAGAGTACTCCAAATCACGGGTGCTAGAACTCTCAACTATATCGCAAGAAGGCATAGGGAGGAGCCAGTGCTATGGCATAGTAGGCTAAGCCTCCACCTGTGACACTGGCATCCCACATGGGCACTGGTTCATGTCCTTCTTACTCCTCTTCTGATCCAACTCTCTGCTAACGGCCTAGGAAGGCAGGGAAGAAAGGCCCAGCGCTTGGGCCCCTAAACCCAAATGAGAGACTCCTGGCTCCTGGCTTCAGACAAATTGAGCTCTGGCCATTGTGGCCATTTGGGGATTGAACCAGTGGAGGGAAGACCACTCTCTCTGTCTCTCCCTCTCTCTGTAACTCTGCCTTTCAAATAAATAAATGCAGTCTTAAAAAAAGAGGGCACAAGGAGACTGCACTATGGCATTCAACAGGAACTAAAGCCAAAATTGCCTACCTAGCAGGCAACCAAGGACACCTCCTCAGGAGAGAAGCTTCAATCCATGAAAATCACCATCTAAAAGCAATAGCAGCAACTGATCCTCCAAGAGAGCAGAAAATCACCAAAGCAATACAAGAAGTATGAAAAAGCATGGCAATATAATTCCCTCAAACTAACACAGTAACATTTTAGTATCGGACTATGAAGAAAGAGAGATTGACTAAATGTCTGGTAAAGTATTCAAACGAATGGTTAAAAGAATAGAGAAATAGATACACAGGGATATAAATAGACAGTGAAAACAAATTAGAAAATTAATGCATGAAATGAATAGGAAAAAATCAGCAAGGAGATGATAGAGAACCTGAAAACAGCCAAACAGAAATACAAGAAATGAAAAACTCAGTAAGTCTAATAAAAATACAGTTGAAGGCCACAACAAAAGACTAGATCATGCAGAAGAAAGAATATCTGAATTTGAAGACAGGTAATTTGAAATATCTCCATCAGAGAAAACAAAGAACCATAACACCAACTAAAACAAGTCTTTGTGTGGTCTAGGACAGAAAAAAAAAAAAAAAACAATATCCAAGGTTTGGGAATATCCAAGGAATGAAAAATAAGAGGGACTTGGAAGATATATTCAATAAAATTATATCAAAACCTTATTTAATCTGTAGAATGATACAAATGTCCAAGTACAGGAGGACAATAGGGTCCCAAATACAAAAGACTAGAAAAGAAACTTGCAATGATATAGTCAAATTCTCAAAATTACATCAAAGAATTCTAAAAGTTGCAAAAGAAAATACCTGCTCAATTTTAAGGAAAGCCCTTTAGGTTGACTGATTTTTCTTTTCTCTCTTTTTAAGATTTATTTAATTTATTTACAATGCAGATTGTCGGAGAGACATTGAGAAGGAAATTTTCCATCTGTTGGTGCACTTCCCAAATGGCTGCAATAGTCTGGGCTGGGTAGAACCATTGCTTGCGATACTGGCATCTGATATGGGAACTGGTTAATTCCCAGTTGTTCGATTTCTGATCCAGCTACCTGTTAATGGCCTGGAAAAAATAGTAGAAGATGGACCAAGTGTATTGAACACGTGAGACCTGGAAGAAACTCCTGGCTACTGGTACTGGCCTGGCCCAGCCCTGGCTCTTGTGGGCATCTGGGGAGTGAACCAAGGGATGGAAGATTTCTTTCTCTCTGTCTCTTCCTCTTCCTCTCCCTCTCTGTAATTCTGATTTTCTAAAAAATAAGCAATGCTTTTAAAAAATAAATTGGACAGGAACTCTGGATTTTTTGTTAAATCTGGCAGCCCTGGAAGACACTCAGAAGGAGGAAGTGAGCTTGCAATGGAAGGGAACACTGAGAGCAGGTGAGAGATTAAAATAATGTACAGAACTTGGATGAGATTGGAAGAAGAAATATTTCACATTCAGTGATAATGCAATAACTCATAAATTTAAGTTTGGATTTGGCAGGGCTGAGACTTACAGAGACTCAGGAACAGAGGCAGACTGTAAGGTTGTCAAAGCTTTTTCTTCAGGAACCACCTAAACGTAGATAAAGGGAGTGTCAATTACTGCACTTCTAAAGCAGGGTAACACTCACAGGTTATCCAGAAGACATCAAGACAATGAGCACACTCACAAGACAATCAGTGAAATGAGACTGAGAACTGGAAAAAATCCAGATGCAAATACTGTAAACCTATAAAGTCAGGTTTAAAACCCACTGGAAGAAAAACTATAACTGCACTTTGTCCTCTGCAAAGCCACCTCATTGACCACAAGACTCCCTGCAGATGAGATTACTATTATTGCTGCTTTAATCATTACTGCTATTATTAAGAAAATCTCCAACCCTGCAGTTTTCTTCTCTTTTCATTTTTTTTCTCGTCAGAAGAAATGTTCTTTGTTTCTTTCCACAGACCAAGAGCTCATACCTGAGTAGCTGAATTATTTGGTTTATGCAATTGATTCTTTGCTTCTCCATTCTATAGTTTATTATAGCAAGGAAGTATTAGCCAGGAAAACTCGAAGAAATAAATTGAAATTTAATAAAGTGATTTTGAAAAGCATGGTATTCTGAGAAGTAGATTAATGCTATTAAACTTCAGTCTATCAAGAATGGGGATTTCTGAAACAGTATCTATTACAGACATTTGTACTCTTTGAAGATGAAAGCATGACATATCAGATTAATGTAAACATGAATGCCACTTCGGGTGTTACAAATCTTTCCATTTCATTGTTTTGCAAATTGGCTCTTACGATTTTCAGATTGAAAAAATAGCCAGCATATTTCCAGTTCATTTGGGAAACAGTGATAGGAAATCACACAAGGAGCAGAACATTGTGAAGTTTTCAGTTTCTAGTACATTTTTTGACTACAATGATTTATGTTATCTCCAGATCAGCCTCAAGGCCTAGAGTCTAAGGAATGCACACCAGTGAATCCCAGCAGTTCATCTCCCATTGTTTCATATATACAAATTTAGAAACATATTGATACTTCCCACAGCACCCTCTATGCACCCTCCTGTCACGCTGCAGCCCTTCTTCCTCCTCGCTCTCCTGTTCTAACTCTTCATTACAAAGATGTATTTTCAGCTTACTTAATGATCATAGGTTTAACCCTACACTAAGAGTTCAACAAATAGTATGAAAAAACAAAACAAAACAAAACACTGGTCCTCAACAGAAGAGACATGGGCTGTAGAAACAGTCTTCAATTTTCAAGATGTCCGTTTCTCTCCAATACATTACATTTTAGGCACTCTGTTAGTTATCCCAGATCAGGGAAAAGATGTGATAGCTGTCTCTTTGGGACTGGCTTATTTCACTAAGTATATTGTTTTCCTATTGCATCCATTTTGTTGCCAAGACAGGGTATCATTCTCTTTTACAACTGAGTAGTACTCCATTATAGTGTTTATACACACACACACACACACACACACACATATATGAAATGTGTGTGTGTGTGTGTATTCCATAATTTCTTTATCCAGTCTTCAGCTGATGAACATCTTGGTTGACTCAATATCTCAGCTCTTGTGAATTGAGTTGCAATGAACATGGGGGTACAGATAACACTTCCATATGCTGATTTCATTTCCCTTGGTAAATTATCAGGAGTTGCATGGCTGGATCATATGGTAGGTCTATATTCAAATATCTGAGCCATCTCCATACCGTTTTCCACAGTGGTTGCACCAGTTTGCATTCTCACCGACAGTGGATTAGGGCACCTTTTTCCCCTCATCTTCGCCAGCTTCTGTTGTTTGTTGATTTCTGTATCTGAGCCATTGTAAATGAGATTGAAGTGAAACTCCACTTTGGTTTTGATTTTCATTTCCCTAATGGCTAGTGATTCTGAGAATTTTACCAAGTCTCTGTTGGCCATTTGAATTTCCTCTCTTGAAAAATGTTACTTCAAGACCGAAGTCCTTTGCCCATCTCTTAACTGGATTGTTTACTATGATTTTTTTCAAAGATTTATTTTATTTATTTGAAAGAGTTATAGAGAGAGGTAGAGCAAGAGAGAGAGAGAGAGAGTTCTTCCATCTGCTGGTTCACTCCCCAAATGACTGCAATGGCCAGAGCTGAGTTGATCCAAAGCCTGGAGCCAAGAGCTTCTTCCGGGTCTCCCATGCAGGTGCAGGGGTCTAAGGAACTGGGCCATCTTGTACTGCTTTCCCAGGCCATAGCACAGAGCTGGATAGAAAGTGGAGCAGTCATTACTGAACCAGCACCTATATGGGATGCCAGGCTTTAACCCGTTGCACCCCAGTGCCAGACCCTGGATTGTTTACTTTGTTATTGTTGAATTTCTAAATATTAACCCTTTGTCAGTTGTGTAGTTTGCAAATATTTTCTCCTATTCTGTGGCTTGACTCTTCATTTTGCTGAGTCTTTCTTTTGCAGTGCAGAAGATTCTCAGCTTGATATAATACCATTTGGTAATTTTGGTTTTGATTGCCTGTGCTTCTGTGGTCTTTTCCAAGAAGTCTTTGCCTATGCCAATGCCAATGCCAATGTCATGCAGTGTTTCCCAATTTTCTCTAGTAATTTGATGGTGTCATGTCATAGATTAAGGTCTTTGATCCATTTTGAGTGGATTTTTGTGTAAGATATAAGGAGAAGTCTGGTTTCATACTTCTGCACACTGAGGTCCAGCTTTCCCTCCCAGTCTCATTGGTTGAAGAGACCGTCCTTGCTCCAGGGTTTGGTTTTAGCTTCTTTGTCAAAGATAAGGTGCTTGTAGATGTGTGGATTGATTTCTGCACTTTCTATTTGGTTCCACCGGTCTACACATTTGTGTTTGTGCCAACTTCAGTCTGTTTTGATTATAACTGACCTGTACTACACCTTTATCACTGGTATTGTGATGTTTCCAGCTTTGCGTTTGTTGTATTAGATTGTTTAAGCTATTTTGAGGTCTCTTGTGTTTCCATATGTATTTTAGCATCATTGTTTCTAGATCTGAGAAGAATGTCATTGAGATTTTGATTGTAATCACATTGAATCTGTGATTTGCTTTTAGTATTATGGACATTCGATGATATTGGTTCTTGCAATTCATGAACATGGAATATTTTTCCAATTTCATATCTTTTTTTCTATTTCTTAATTTCAGGTTTTGTAATTTTCATCATAGAGATCTTTGACATCTTTGTTAAATTTATTTCAAGGCATTTAATGTTTTTTTAGCTATTAAAATTTCTTTCTCAGTTGAGGCATTGTCTGTGTATACAAACTGATTTGAAAGCATAATGGTCATTCCCAACCAACACCATCTCCTATTCTCCTTTCTCCATCTTTACTTATTTTCTTTTAATTTTTACAATGACATACTTTCAATTCTCTACTAAATAAAGAGTTCGACAAGAGTAAGCAGAAAAATCACTTATCCTCTGAAGTATAAAGGATGTAATCTAATCTCAAAATGCCAATTTCACCATATATATTATATCTTTTTGTACTCTGCATATTAATTACCATAGATCATTGAAAATATGTGATATTTGTCTTTTTAGGACTGGTTTATTGCACTAAGTATAATGATCTCCAGTTGCATCCATTTTGTTGTGAATGATAGGATTTCATTCTTTTTTTATGGCTGAGTAGTATTCTGTAGTATATATATATATATATATATATATATCACATTTTTTTTTATCCAGCCACCAGTCCATGGTTTGATTCAATATGTTAGCTATTGTGAAGTGAGCTGCTATAAACATGAGGGTACAGGAAACACTTTCATGGTCTGCTTTCATATCCTTTGTGTAAATTCCCAGGAGTGGGATGGCTGGGTCACAAGATAGATCTATTTTCAGATTTATGAGGAATGCCCATACTGTCTTCCATAATGGTTATATGAATTAATTCTCAACAAAAGTGTATTAAGGTATCTTTTTCCCCCACATTATCACCAGCACTTGTTATTTTTTTAAATGTTTTTAAAGATTTTATTTATTTATTTGACAGGTAGAGTTACAGAGAGTGAGAGAGAGAGAGACAGAGAGAAAGGTCTTCCTTCCATTGGTTTACTCCCCAAATAGCTGCAACGGCCAGAGCTTTGCTGATCCAAAGCCAGGAGCCAGGTGCCTCTTCCTGGTCTCCCATGTGGGTAAAGGGGCTCAAGCACTTTGGCCATCTTCCACTGCCCTCCTGGGCCACAGCAGAGAGCTGGACTGGAAGAGGAACAACTGGGACTAGAACCTGCGCCCATATGGGATGGTGGCACGGCAGGTAGAGGATTAATCTAGTGCGCCATGGCACCGGCCCCACTTGTTATTTTTTGATTTTTGGATGATAGCCATTCTAACTAGGGTGAGGTGAATACTCATTTTGGTTTTTATTTGCATTTTCCTATGGCTAGTGATCTTGGGCATCTTTTCATATGTCTATTGGCCATTTATGTTTCATCCTTTGATAAATGCCTGTTCATATCCTTAGCCCATTTCTTTACTAAATTGTGCTTTTTGTTGTTGGATTTCTTGAGCTCTTTATATATTGTGGATATTAATCCTTTATCAGATGTATAATTTGCAAACTTTTTTTCTCTCATTCTGTAGGCTGCCTCTCTATTTTGATAGGTTTTCCTTTGCTGTTCAGAAGCTTCTCAGCTTGATGTAATCCCATTTGTCTATTTTTCCCTTTGTTACCAGTGTTTCTGGGGTCTTATACATTAATTCTTTGCCTATGTCAAGTGTTTTTCCTATGTTTTCCTCATTACTCATGTTAAAATGACATGAGATTTCAAGCCACAAAAGCACATGGAGGAAATTCAAATGCTTAGTAAAAGGTGAAAGAATCGAATCTGATTAGCTATGTATGATTTCATATATATATATATATATATATGTGATTTTGTATAGAGATGATTTCATGTAGATATGTGTTCAACTATACAACATTGGAGAAAAGGCAAAAGCATAGAGCGTGTACACATATCAGTGGTTTCCAGAGGTTCAGAGATACAGATGGATGAGTAGGTGGAACCTTGTATTTTAGGGTAGTAAGATTGCTCATTGATGATACAGTAATGATAAATACATGCTATTAAACATTTGTAAAAATCCAGAGAATGTACAACAAAATAGAATTGCTAATGCAATATAAGCTACAGAATTTTCTGAATGTGTAAAAGCGGGCTCAAAGCTGCCATTAACGTACCACCCAATGTGTAAGATGTTAATAATGGGGGAAATAGGAATAGATGTAAACTCCCTGGATTTTCCAATTTTTTGTTCCATAATCCAAAATTTCTAAACATACTTATTAATTCAAAAACAAAATCACCACTAACGCAAGAAAAAAAATCAGCTATAGTCACTATCTGTTTTCTACAGCAAGGCCCTTGTGAATTCAGTAAGATAATTTTTATCTGTTGGGCTAGTTTTCTTATTTTAACTCATTATTCCATTATATTTTAAAATAATAAATACAAGAATATTTAGTTAACACTGTACCAATATCATACTGTTTAAAATACTGTAACTTTGAGATATGTTTTGCTAATATGTTGAACCTTTTAAATTTCACCATTTCAGATCATTTTTTCCTTCATGTGTATTTGCTGGTTTATATAATTTTTGTTAGCAGCATGCCATTTCTTCCAATATATACTTTCTAGGCTAGTTACATTACCTTGTCATGTACAATTGTCTGCAAGATACTCCCTTTATTACCCTAAATAAAACTCTTGGCATGTGACCTACAAAGTCAGATGTGCTCTGTTCCCATCACTTCCGCATCTTCACTCCTCATTGCTTTCCCTTGTGCTTCACAGTTCACTCATCTTAGCCTCCTCTCTTTTCTTCAAATACTTCAAGAATGGTTGACTTCAAAGGCTTTGCATTTCCTTAACTCCCTACTATTCTACTATTCTCATATACTCATTGTGTAGCTCCTTCTTCTCGCCACACTTACACAAGACTCATATTTCTAGAAGCACTTTCCTGAATATCATTATTTCAAATCGTCATCACAATCCCCATTATCCCTATGCACCTTTCTATTTGTTATGTAGGGTTATTATTGATCTACCTATCCATCTATCATCTATTTCTGTCTCTCTCTCTTTCTCTCTATCATGATCATCATCATCTATCTCACACACACATTCTTGCATTTTTCAGTTTATTAACATGCTCATACTGTTTATTTGCATTGTTTAAAATGTTGTACTTTTAAAAGTACCATTATGTCATTAAATATAGTGGTTTTTCATTAATATCATTTTTAGATCCTGAATTGTATATCTCATATTGTATTTGTTCAGTGAAAGTATTATCAAATCACTATAGTGTAGCCAGTAAAGCCACCGCCTGCAGTGCTGGCATCCCATATGGGCACCAGTTTAAGACCTGGCTTCTCCAGCTCTCTGCTATGGCCTAGGAAAGCAGTGGAAAATGGGTCAAGCCCTTGGGCCTCTACACATGCATGGGAAGACCCAGAAAAGCTCCTGACTCCTGGCTTCGAATCAGTGAAGCCCCGGCCCTCACGGCCAATTGGGTAGTGAACATGAGAGACCTCTCTGCCTCTCCTCTCTCTGTGTAACTCTTTCAAATAAATAAATAAATAAATCTTAAAAAAAATTCTCTTAAACTGATTCTTATGTAACCCAAATTTTATTTGAGTTGACATTTGCCTCTGCTACTTCTTTGTACTAAAATTAATCTTTTTTTGTTTGTTAGCATATTATACAGTTACAAAAACAAAATATTTTATATTCAATAAAGCATAAAGATGTCCAAGATACTATTGTCAAAGAGTAACTCATGTAGTAATCTCAGAAGAATATATCTTTACTATATGATATTTTCTAAAAACAATATGATGTGCGCTTGTGTTTCTATACAATATAAAAGAAATATTTCATGTTTTGCCTGAAGTTTTCATAATTTATGGAAGATTTTTTTCACTGTGCACATAGTATAATTCCACAATAAAAATTATTACAAATAAGTAAACACTTGAAAAGAATTTTTAATTATTTTATTTAACTTCAGGGGAGTCTGTGGTGTTTTGGTTTTTGGATATATGTCCACAAATGACTTTTCCATTACCAAAATTCCTCCAACAGAAAAATAAATATATTAAAGTGCTGTCATTTAGTATAAATCAATATCCCATTTCACAGTACTAACTGTTTCTAGCATTTTCAAATGAATTTTATTCTATTATTTTATAACATTTGAGTAATCTATAGAACAGAAAAGTAAATAACTTTGCAAAATGTTTGGAATTCAAAATGCTAAATCTTCAGTAGGCTATCCAGAATTTGAAACTATGAACACAGTACCATTCATTGAATTCTTCCACAGGACAAGATTAATTTCAATACTTCTTCTACTTCAAACATCCCCAGTATGTATAATATTAATCATTTTTTAGCTAGATGTATTGTTGGAATGTTTGATGCATATTAATGTACCAACAGTAGAGGTTATTTATCTTCATATTCAAAAGTTGTCACAATCTTAGCATTTGTATTATGGAAAGCAATAGCACTGTGATGTCTCTTATCACACACAATGGAACTATTTTTAATAAGGACAAGTATCTTAAACATATATTATTAATTCTTATGAAAAATATTTAAATGCTCTTCAAAAAATCTGACAAAAAATCTGACTCTGCTTAAAATATGACAGTTAAAAAATTCTCATTAGTGGTGCTAATTACATTTCAAAATGTCCACATTCATTTTGTTCACAGGGAAGATATTGACATATTGAATTTGCCAATACCTGAAGTTACTATGAAAAACTAAAATTCCAAATCACTGTGTTACCTAACCTTATATACTTAAAGGCAATTTACCACATTCTCTTCAAGATTTTAGTCTCTGCCATTCCTTGGATTTTAATTTACACCTAATACTAGAATATTTATATTTCAATTTTTAAACCAGATCATACTTTTGAAGTTTGAACCCAAATAACCATTACATATCTGAAATTTCCAATTGAATGACTCATAAATATGCCAAACACCTGTGTACAAGAATGAAAACCATGATCTCCATTTCCAGTAGTGTTTTTGATCACTATTAATTTACATTTATCTATTTCATAGATAAAGAGACGGAAAGAGAGCTAAGATATTCTGGTTTACTCTATAAATGCTCACAATGGCAGTGGCTGAGCTGAGCCCAAAACTTGGAGCCAGGAACTCAATACAGAACCCCTACCTGGGAGATGATTCAGAACTCAGTGACTTCAGCCATCCTTTCTGCCTTCCAGCGTCTATGTTAGCAAAATACACAGTCATAAACAGAGCCAGGTGTGAATATTGCACACTTCCATATGGGGCATGAGATTCTTAACCACTAAACCAATCCCCACCCTCATTCTTTTTTTTGTTAAAATTCCTGGTGTTAATCAATAATCCAAGCCCCCAATATTTGATCTCAGTGCAGAAATCTAATGTCCACTTAATGAAATTGTCTTCCATGAAATTTGTATTATATAAATTATCAATTCACTACTTTTCTTGCTAAAGACAAACTCAACTCCCTGGCGAGAGTGTATATCTCTTTGCCTGTGTCAAATAAATTACTTCCAATCAGTCCCCTTATCCATTCTTATTCATTTATATCATTCACTGTGAAGAATATTTCAAAAAATAGAAAACTAGCTTTCCAGTTAGCTGGTATAAAATGGTATGGGATACCATATTGCTCTTGTTCATTTATTTTGGCACGAACACAGTCCTTTCATTTTATAGTATTTTTAAAAACACTTTTTACTCAAAAGGCGGAGTTACAGAGAAAAGACAGAAAGAGAGAGATCTTCCATCTGTTGGTTTACTCCCCAGATGGCCACAGTGAAGCAGGTGGGCAAGTCCAAAACCAGGAGCTAAGAATTCATTCTGGGCCTCCAACAGGGTGGCAAGAGTGCACGTTCTTGGGTGTTTTTCCACAACTTTCCCAGGTGTATTAGCAAGGAGCTGGAAGAAAGGTAGAGCAATCAGAACTCAACCCAGAGCTCATATGCACTGCTGGGAGACACAGGTAGCAATTCAACCTGCTGTACCACCACATCGGCACCTCATTTTGTCATAGTAGCATGAGTTAAATTCTTTAGTAGTCATTACAAAACTTTAATTTAGCTGTTAAATACATGTGATCAAAATATTTTCCTATAACTTTCTAATTTGTTTTTCAAATTTCTTTCCTCAGTAAATCTTTCAACCATTTTCCACATCACTGAAGTCATTTAATTTTACCCCATTCTTTCACTTCAATGTTAATATCAAATAAGTCATCAAGCTTTCTTTCTATTTAATCAAATCGTTCCTCAAAATATCATCAATATCTTTCAACCTACTCAACCCTCAATGCTACACTACAACTGCCGTCTAAATTCCCATCACATTGCTGCTTTAATCAGATGATCATGTTTCCGTATTTCCATCATTATTCAGTCTTTCACTGATGCAAGACATTGTCCCAGATGCTAGAAATAAAGCAGTGAGCACCAGAGGTCCATACCTCAGGGAATATGTAGTCAAATCAAGGAGATGAGTAAGTAATGATTCTTGCATAAAAGAAATGCACCTTCTAATTCCATTTCACACGAACTTTTCCAAGTAAATTCATTTTTCAGCAGTTGCTCATTACTATAACGATTTGTGTGTGTGTGTGTGTGTGCGTGAGAGAGAGAGAGAGAAAGAGAGAGATGAGTGTATATAGAGATTGATGAAGCAGATGCTGAAACCTCTCCACACACTGGTGGATTTTTACTAGCCATGATGCAAGATGGGGACGAAAAGGACAATGGAATTCAAGTTAGATTTAATAACATGAAAATAGTAAAAAACAACTTGTAAATTATTTTGACTCTAACATGTTGATATGCAATGCAATCAACATCTATAACAAAGGAAATAACTCAATATGGAAAAAATAGCCATGGAATAAAATTATGTAAGCTTAAACATAAGTAGAAGTGTACCAACAGGTATCTAGTTAAATTTACAAGAAAAATGTGGCAGCAACATATCTGTAACTCACAATATAGGTTAAATGATAAAGTAAAATCATAAGCAATTCAATTTTCTCTTTGCCTCCTCAATCTCCATTCAGTGGCACACCTCAGACACATTTGCTTGGGTTCTTGATGGGAGCAGAAATGTCAAGGTGATTGGTTGAAGCAAGGAGAAAATATTGAATACAATATTATTTATTATAGTTATTGTTGTTTTTTTCATTTCTTCCCCTGTATTTGAAATATGTATTCAAAATATCTGTGCTATATGAAGAACCCTATTTTAATTATCCATGCTGTACATACATAGTATTTCTTGCTGAAAAATTTTGTCCCAGTTTTCACACCAAAGGATAGATCCTTAAAATAAGGATTACATTTTTATGCAAACCTGTAAGACTAATCATAGTATTGTTTTATGTCTCCCCATGATTTGTGAGTTTATTTGACATTATCACTCTTTATTGAAAGTAACTATAGTATTTTAATGAGAATAGAATATAAGAAAACATAATCTGTGTTTATAAAAATATTAAACATATCAATTACCTTTCAGGCAGATGATAAAAAAGAAAACACCTTAACAAAATTACAAAATTTCATTTTAGGGGCCAGTGTTAGCTGCCACCTTAAGACCAGCATCCCATATGGGCTTGATGGTGTGATTCCTGGCTACCCCACTTCTGATCCAGCACCCTGCTAATGACCTCAGAAAAGCAACAAAACAAGCGCCAAGTATTCGGGCCCTTGCCACCCATGTGGGAGACCCAGATGTATCTCCTGGTTCCTGATGTGTATGTGGTCCAGTCTTGGCCTTTGCAGCCATCTGGAAAGTGAACCAGCAGATGAAAGATCCCTTTCTCTCTCTCTCTCTCTCTCTCTCTCTCTCCCCCCCCCCCCATCTGCCATGTATGCTATTTCTTTCTCTGTATGTTCCTCTCTCTCTGTTACTGTGACTTTTAAATAAATATATAAAGTCTTTTTAAAATTTTCATTTTACTTATTATATGCAATTATAATGATATATTGTGAAACATTCCATGGAATTATTTTTGATTTTTTTTATTAATTGCTGCTTTTGCACAAGGTATCTCATTATCTTTTTCTGCCTTAACCTTCTGGTGTTAAGACACAGGGATTATCTGACTTAATTAATCTGTCTCACTCCACTTCTTCCTAAATGCTCTGCTACTGAGACCTATGGAATTTATCATGTGAAGTTGGTTTCCTTTCAGCAGTTTTTTTATTTTATTAACATCTGGTTGATTTTAGGACATTGTTATTATTCTCTAGTCATTTGCATTTGTATTATCTGACATCAGTCTTTCTAGATTTGCTTTTTAATCACAAATCAGAGTATGACAAAATTGCTAAACAAAACTAAATTGTTTTCCTAGTTTATACACTATTTACTTACTATAGGCACAATGCCACAAAGAAATCCAAAGTCCCACCTTTTTAGTACCTGTCTTGTTTTGTTTGGTTTTGAGATTTGAATCGATTTCCATTTTTCTTTTTCAGATGACTCAGAAAATCCATTACTAATGATCTTGAACTTTAAAATGTTTCCAAACGAATATGTGCAAAGAAAAGAAAACAAAAACTAGGGAGGTAATAATTGATATTTTGAATTGTAGATAACTTTTTCTTATTTTTCTGGATATTTCAGAAGAATGCATTGGAATATATTGTAACATTATTATTTCCATTATAGAGATATGAAATAATTTAATTCACAAAAGAATAAAAATGAATTAACACATGCACTCGTAGATTTGCTTTAAATTATTACAGTTTAATAGTTAACACAGTATGAATTCATTTTTGAAAAACTAATGACTGATAAAAGAATGCTCAGAACTATCTAGTATAACAGCTTGAGTACATTTGCTGAAAATCAAGCCAAGTCATTAAACTTGGGCAGAATTTTATCATAAAAATGCATCATCTTCAGAATAATCCTTCTAAGCTTGTATCCATTAGTAATCCTTAATAATAGTGATAAATAATTTTTGAATTCTGTTTCCTTGCCAGGTACCAAACTAAGTGTCTTACAATTATTATCTCAACAAACTTACTTAGGAATGGTGTTATTTGGCTTTTGTTTTTATTTCATTTTTAAGATGAATGTAAAACTCGAAGAAATAGAATTACTACCCTACAGTAGTACATTGTGTAATTTGCAGATAAGGCATTCATAACTGATTCTTTTTGGTATTAACCTTTATGTCATGAAGAATGAGTGTTCAATAAATTAAGAAATTCTTGTAAAAAAGTGATCGCTGACTTTTGGGAATTATTTTAAGAAGTAACAGTTTAACTGATCAATGACTAAGGAGTAGGTAGGTGATTAAGGAGAATGATTAAAGTATAAGCAATGTTGGGCCGGCACCGTGGCTCACTTGGTTAATCATCCACCTGCAGTACCGGGTTCTATTCCCGGTTGCTCCTCTTCCAGTCCAGCTCTCTGCTGTGGCCTGGGAAGGCAGTGGAGGATGGCCCAAGTGCTTGGGCCCTGCACCTGCATGGGAGACCAGGAGGAAGCATCTGGCTCCTGGCTTCAGTTCAGCATAGCTCCAGTCATGGCGGCCATCTGGGGAGTGAACCAATGGAAGGAAGACCTTTCTCTCTGTATCTCTCTCTCACTGTCTAACTCTACCTGTCAAATAATAAAAAAAAGTTTAAGCAATGAAATTACTTGAAATGTGACAGTGATAACAGTGATGTAACAGCGTTGGCTTGCCTTTGAATATATTGACATATATTGTAAAATTAACTAGAGTATTTTATAGTTTTGTTTTTAAAAATTAAAAATGAGAAAAATTAAGTGTATATTATAACTTCATGGCAAATTATTTTAAGCCAATATTCACTCTTGGAGAGTCCCTTTCGTAGCCTAATTTTTGTTTGAAAACAAAGGTGGATGGATATATGGTAATATCATATAACATAGGGTTCATGACAAAGATCAAAGATCATGAAATGAGGATAAGGAAAGAAAGGTATGTTATTATATAAGGGGTATAAATTAGTGAAGAAAACATTTATGAATAAGGCATCAACTTTTACTATATATATATGTATGTATATATTTATATAAATGTCACATATGGGAGAACACATACACTACTTAAATTTTTTAACTTATCTGAAAGGCAGAGAATGAGATAGAAAGCTATTTTAAAAATGGTTTATTACATTTATTAGAACTTCCACTAGTTGTTTCACTCCCCAGATGCCAGGAGCTTCCTCTGGGTGTCCCACATGAGTGGCAGGTACTCAAGTACATAAGCCGTCAGCCACTGATTCCAGGCTCATTAACAATGAGGTAGATCAGAAGCAGAGTAGCCAGGACTTGAACTGGGCCTCTAATAGAGGATGAAGATATCTGAAGCAGTGAATAACCCATGCACCACAGCACCCAACCCTGAATCAATGGTTGATATCACTTTTTATAAAAGATGCAGATAATCAACACTGATCAATGACTTTTATAATAGGCAGTTGAAAATTTACGCACATGTACATGAATATATAGACAAGTACATATAAAAGTATAGATGGTCTTTAACTCATGACATTTTGACATACTTTTTCTAACTTGCCTTAGTGCAGAAGAGAAATTATACTTTAAATTTCGAATGTGATCCGTTTTTAGGTAAATGACATGCAGTACAATTCTTTCTCTTGATACAAGACAGTATTAATGAATATATCTCTCAGTCAGTCACAGAATTACAAAGGTGAAAAGTGGACACTGTGGTGTGCTCTTTTGCTAAGTAGGATATTTAGATGATTAAAAGCATTTTCATCATAGATAATTTTTACTTTTGATAACCTTGTTGGGACTTACCTCTATTGTAAGTCAAAGGACACATACACATAAAATAAATAATATGATAGCTTATATTATACAAAAATGGTGTGTGTATACACTATTAAATTTATATACACTCCCTATATATATATATACTGTATAATATTTATATTTTATGTATACATTTTTCAGTATTCTAGTTCTTAACTACTTATGTTCTTTTACTTGGAAGATTCTTCTAAAAAGAATGTAAGTAAAGAAAAGTAATTAATAAACCAAGATATGGCCTGTGAAAAGGTCAATATTGTCACCTTTTATAAAAGTATTAACATATTTTTCAGACTTCATGGTCCATAAAAATTTACATATTTTTATAATTTTGATTGAAGAACCACATGAATCTGGTGATCGAGAATCAGTGAAATTTTTATTAATATATTTTCATATGAAGCAAATATGGCAAAGTGTGCAAAATTGATAAGGTAAATTTGTGTTTTAAAAATTTGAGGGTTAAAACTTATTTGTAATGAAAATATAAGTACTGTAATATAATTTTACTTTCTTGAGGTTTTGCTGTATTTCATGCAGATGAATTCAGTAAAAGTTAAGATATAAGTGAAGTTGTACACATGTGTGCTCATGTGCTTGTTTTTTTGTTTTGACCATACTGAGACAAGTGACCGAAAAGTGTAGACTGAAATAAAAGATGCTTGAGTTATCAGTGTGAAGCTATTAAAATTATGTAAATGATTTAAAAGTTAACACTCTTGAAACATCATATATTGACCATTTCAAAGAAAATATAATCCTTTATTCAACTTTGTTCACTTCAGAGTTGACAAAGCTTAACTTTGTATACTTTTTCTTATGTAGACTGGAGAACTGAGAAACCTGAAAAAAATTTTTCCCTTTCATAGCATATTTGATTCATTTTATCTTTAAAATAGCTTTTGTTCTTCTAACATATGGAATCTTGCTGAAGGTATCATAAAGTGTCACTTCTGTGTGTTCTTGTGGTCTCCTGTGTGTGTGTGTTTGTGACAGTATAATAAGTACATACACACATGGAAGACATCAGGTAACTCTATAGATATATTTAAAAAAAAAAAAGGCCTGGATCAAGTTTTAGAAGGCCTGAATGCAGGCATTGACTTTATCTTTTCTTAGAAAACAGCTGTCATTTCTTTTCTTAGAAAACAGCTGTCATTTCTGAATGTAGTAGCTGGTAGATTGATAATTCTTTAACAGTAGTTTCTGAACTTTGAAAGATTGAGAACATGAATCTGGACTGGGGATTTGAAAAGCTGTGCAGTAGGAGTAAGGATTGAATTGAAATTGAGAAGACCTAATAGGATTACTTTGAATTCACTTAGTGCCAGAAATTGGGTACCATGAGCTGAGCCTGGTTAATCTATGTGATGCAGCTTCCTGCTAACGTGCCTGGGAAAGCAGCAGAAGATGGCCCAAGTACTTGGTCCTCTGATACACGTATGGAAGACCCATGTGGGAGGTCCTGATCTGACTGTTGTGACCACTTGGGGATTGAATCAGAATATGGACGATCTCTCTTTGTCTGTCTCTTTCATTCTGCCTTCCCAAAACATCTTTAAAAAAGAAGAAACACACCAACAGCACTCCCAGATTTTGGTATTAACAGACATACATTTCATAATAACAGTGCTTACTATAGTAAGGATATATAAATACATGTTATATGCTAGCTGAGAAAAGTATACAAATATACATACAGAAGAAGTAGAAATTCTGGAAATGAAAATAACAATAATTTGTTAAAATAAATAGCACAATATGTAGTTTTAGTAACTGCTGTAAAATATCTGAAAAGTGAATTCACTAACAGGAAAACATCTCAGAAGGAAATATGTACGCCAAAACATGCAACTATATAAAGTTTGAAATACTAAGGAAAAGATAATAATATAGTTTAAAGTGAGATCTAATATATGTGTAATTTGTGTTCTAGAAAGGTAAAAGAAACAGGAGGAGAAGAAGTCAATACTAAGGAGATAATAGTTAAAATATTCCAAAATAGATAGGATATGGCTTGCAAAGAATTAAATACTGACATAACTCAAACTAGATAAATAATAGAAAGAAAAATCACATGTAAGCATAGCCTAGTAAATTATCTAAACAATAAATTAAAAGGAAAAGACAAAAACAGTTTATTTCCTTGGAGCCTTTATTAAACTAATAGCCAACTATTAACAGCTAACAATGGAAGTCGATACAATTTTTCACTTTAACAGTACTGCAGGAAAATTAGAACAAATAAAAAATTAAATGGTAGAAATATATTTGAAGAATGGAGATGAAATAACAAGTCCTGTTCAAAAAATGATGAAAACAAAAATGGAGAGCAGTTGACATCAGTCGGCCAGCATGGAAGGGCACTCTAAAGGCCATCTGTGAGATCAAAGGGAAACCACACTTTAGACTAAAGATGCAGCAAGGAAGTAAGGAAAGGAAACAGAGAATAGACATTTACATTTAAGTATGGACAGTGTAAACAGAAATGATGATGGATTGATGAACAGACAGATGACAGATGTATAAATGTAAATGACAGATGATAGAGTATAACTAATATCACACTGCTTGCTATTACCATGGGCCATAGGGAAAGAGCGGATTACTCGACCTTACAACATTCAGTTTTTTTTATTTGAACATTCACATACAGGACCATTTTTACAAAATTTTCATTTTCAATTTTTTAAAGACCTACCAAGTTCATGAGAGCTATTCAATAAGTTCATAAAAATGCCATTAAGAGGTAAGTTTAGAGGCAGTCAAGGTGCAATGGGTTAAGCTGTAACTCAGGGTCCCCGCATGCCACTGGAGTGCTGGCTTCTGACCCAGCTGCTTGGTTTCTGATCCAGATTTCTGCTAAGGCATCTTGTGGAGCAGCAGATAATGACTCAAGTACTTCAGTCTCTGCCACCCATGTGGCAGATACAGATTGAGTTCATGGCTCCTTGCTTTGGCTTGGCCCGATCCTAGCCACTGTGGATATTTAGAAAATGAACTAGCAGATAAGATCTCTCTCTCTCTCTCTCTTTCTCTCTCTCTCTCTCTCTCTGTGTGTGTGTGTGTGTCTTCCTCTCAAGTAGATGAAAATGATATTTTTTTTTAAAGAGAAGTTTAGGGGACTTTTGGCATAGTAGTTAAGTTGCTACTTAGGACACCTACTTCCCATATTGGAGTGCCCTGATTCAAGCCACAGCTCCACTTCCAATTCCAGTTTCCCACTAAGGCACAGTCTGAGAGGAAGCAGGAGGTGGATTCCTACCACACACATGGAAAACTCAAACTCAGTTCCTGGCTGTTGGCTAATGCTGGCATTTGATAAGTAAACCAATAGATGGGAGATTTTTCTCTCTGTCTCTGTCTCTGTCTCTGTCTCTCTCTCTCCCTCTCTCGTCTCCATTGATATATCTATATCAGTCTCTATCCCTTTAAAATAAAATTTAAATATATATCTTTTTAAAAAATAAGGTTAGTTTGGTGCACAAAGTTTCTTTGTTGTTGTTTTGTTTTTAGATTTATTTATTTGAAAGGCAGAGTTACAGGAGCCAGGAATTTCTTCCAGGTCCTCCATGTGGGTGCAGGGGGACCAAGCACTTGGACCGTCTTGTGCTGCTTTCCCAGGTACATTAGCAAACAGCTAGATCAGAAGTGGAGCAAGGACTTGAACTGGCACTCCTGTGGGATGCTGGCACCATAGGTGCCAGCTTTACTCACTACGCCATGGTGCTGGCCCAGGTGCAAAAAAATTTGAAATCAATGCGTATAATAAATCTTCAATAAGTCTATGGTAAAAACTATTGCATGGATTTCAAAATTTTATAACAAAATAAAGACATATTTAATTCCATTTTCTATGAATTGTTTGAATCCTCACATATAGTACAGTTGTGGTTATAAGTTATAAATAGGATTACAGTTATTCTTCCAAAGGATTGAATTGAGGGAGATCAAATATATTCTACTTAGGACTGGCACTGTGGTATAGTGAGTGGAGCTGCCGCCTGCAATGCTGACGTCACATATGGACATCAGTTTAGTCCTGACTATTCCACTTCCAATCTAACTCCACACTAATGGCCTGGGAGAAGCAACGGAAGATGGCCCCAGATGCCTGGGCCTCTGAACTCATGTGGGAGACCTGGAAGAAGCTGCTGGCTCCTGTCTTTTGCCTGGCTCTTCACTTGCCGTTGAGGCCACTTAGGGAGTGAACCAGCTGATCTCTGTGTGTGTGCGTGTGTGTGTTCCTTTCTCTGCAATTCTGGCTTTTAATTGAATAAATAAATCTTTATTATACTTGGTCAATATCCTGTCATAACGTAGTCCATGTCAAAATAGCTTTATGAATAAAATTAGAATTTCTTCTACCATGTAAATTAAAAATGGAAATAGGTAATTTGTCCCATCACTCCATTTCAATTTTCTACTTAAAATTTTTATCTGAATCATTCAATCTGTATGTGTTCTGGTTTCATGATGGGATATGAAATTTTATGTAATTGCACTTTGCCATTTGACTTAGAAAAGACATACCCAAAGGAGAAAGAAACTATTGTGGTGTCAGGGTGAATGTTATTCAGAGACAGCTTAACATCCAGTTTAGTGAGTACATTTTGTCTCAAATTATATAAGGATGTTCAACATCACACAGAAGAACGATTTTCTCACACAGAATGTTATCTTAGCATCGATTTATAGTTGGTATAAATAACAATTTACATGATTACTACACATCTCTAAATGTAGAACACCTTATCTTTTTTGGTTTGAAGTATAAATTGTAACATTTTTATTAGAGTGAGTATATGTCAGATAAAAACAGATTGCAGTTTTGCTTTTTTGGCATGACCTTGTCATTTGAGAAAGCATTATACTTTAACGGCACATAATTTAAAATGCCTCCAGGAGTGAGTTGAATTTACTGAGATATTTTTAAGAGTAATTACATACCAGAGGTTGTCAGAGCACTTGTGGAGTATCAACCTTCTCCAGGGCAGATATTCGAGACTACTTGAAACGCAATAACACTTCTACCATTAATGTTTGATGGGACACCATAGTGAAGAAGATGGATGCTTATATAATTGACATCCTTAACATTTAGAGCTGAATACCTAAATGCCAGAAACATAACTCTGAATCAAATGTCAGGACCTAACTCAATAATATTTAATGGTGTAATAGAACAGGAATGAACAGAAGTCAGTTTACATTATTAATGAAATTATTTAAAATAGGCTTGATTGTCTCCATTTATCATGAAGAAGCTTTTATTCATACTATTGTTTTCCCAAAATAATTTGTCTCAAATTTTCAACCTCTAACAGTCTAGAGATTACAAATATCCTTCTGATTCACATCATTTCTAAATGCATTAATGAAAACAGAAACGAAAATTACTTGGGCAGCTAAATATTTTAGTTTACTTGATGCAATAGCAGAACTACCTTTATTCTTGATATTTCTAGTGTTGGTCAACAGATTGTTTACAAGTAAATGATACACTTAATACAATTAAGCAATACAAGTGGAACTAGTAGTCACATTCAAAAAGAATAGGAACAAAATTGAGCAATATATATTGTAGAAATTACATTCACTTAAAATTTTTTTTTTCAGATGCCAGGACTTTTATTTTTATTTATTTACTTTTGACAGGCAGAATTAGAAAGTGAAAGAGAGAGAGAGAGACAGAGAGAAAGGTCTTCCTTTTCCGTTGGTTCACCCCCCAAAGGCCGCTGCTGCCGGCGCACTGCGCTGATCTGAAGCCAGGAGCCAGGTGCTTCTCCTGGTCTCCCATGGGGTGCAGGACCCAAGCACTTTGGCCATCCTCCACCGCACTCCCGGGCCACAGCAGAGAACTGGACTGGAAGAGGGGCAACCGGGACAGAATCCGGAGCCCCAACCAGGACTAGAACCCGGGGTGCCGGCGCCGCAAGGCAGAGGATTAGCCTAGTGAGCCGCGGCGCCAGCCCCAGCGTATCTCTTTCAAAAACCCTCGCCATCAAAATCGTCCTGCAGAGCCCTCTGAGGTCTGAGCAAAGGAGAATGGTGCTGCTGGCCCCGTGGCTGACAGCCAGGTTGTTGGCTTTCCAGGAAACACATGTGGCCGAGCAGGTGCGCTTCACATGCGGTTTGCTCACTTCCCTGAGATCCAGGATGTGCCCAGTGGGCGGAGCACAAAGTCACCATCAGGCCGTGTCTTCCCCGTGTGGGTGACCGAAGTCCACCTCAAGATGTGGCTTTTCAGAATGCCACCGAGGGTGAGGACGCTCTAGATGGAATGACCGTGCTCGGGGCAGGAATCACAGCTGGTTTAAGTGCATGCATGGCTGTAAGAGTTCTCCTGATTCCAGGATCGTTGATATGAGAGCAACCGCGTATCCTTCACTGAGATTCAGGGGGTTGGCGCTGTGGCTCCTGGGTTAAGCGGTCATCTGCAATGCTGGCATCCCATATAGGGACCAGTTTGAGTCCTGACTGCCCCACTTCCAGTCCAACTCCCTGCTAATGAGCCTGGGAAGACAGCGGGAGATGCCCCAAATGCCTGGGCCCCTGCACCCAGGTGGGAGACCTATAACAAGCACCTGGCTTCATACTGGCTCAGCTCCAGCCGTTGCTGCCATCTGGGAGTGAACCAGTGGATGGAAGACCTTTCTCTCTAACTCTTCCTCTCAATAAATAAAACCTTAGAAAAAAAGAAAAAGTAGGAAAAGATTAAGCTATGAGGAGGTAGATGAACTAATAGGAGTCAGATCGGGTCTCTGATGGAATAAGAAAAGAGAAGAAGAGTGGACAAGATGCTTGCTTCTGCCCAAAAGCGAGACAAAAGTGCTGACCTTTCTGGATTTCTAAGAAGTTACCTGGGGCTGGTGCTGTGTTGTAGCAGGTTAACGCCCTGGCCTGAAGCACCGATGCATGGTCAAGACCCAGCTGCTCCACTTCCCATCCAGCTCTCTGCTATGGCCTGGGAAAGCAGGAGAAGATGGCCCAAGTCCTTGGGCCCCTGCACCCACGTGGGAGACCTGGAAGGGGCTCCTGATCCTGGCTTTGGATCAGCGTAGATCTGGCTGCTGGGGCTAATTGGGGAGTGAACCATCAGATGGAAGACCTCTCTCTCTCTGCTCTCCTTCTCTCTCTGCGTAACTCTGACTTTCAAATAAATAAATAAATCTTAAAAGAAAAAAGGAATGAAAGAAAGAAAGAAGTTACCTATCCCACCTTTCAGGATTACAGTTCTGGCCTTCCTATGGGTTTTGTCCCCAGCCTCTGACTGTTACCTGTTGTTCTGCTCAACCAGTCTTTCAGGTCTTCCTCTCAGAGCCCCACTCCCGGCTGCTGTCGCAGGTTTCTGTTTTTTTGTTTGTTTGTTTGTTTTCTTCTTGTTTGTTTGTTTGTTTGTTTAAGTATTTATTTGAGAGGCAGAGAAAGATCTTCCATCTGCTGGATCACTCCCTAAATGGCCAAACTGAATGAAACCAGGAGCCAGGAATTTCTTCCAGGTCTCCCTGCAGGTGCAAGGACCCTAGGACCTGGGCCATCCTCCACTGCTTTCCCAGGCCACAGCAGAGAACTGGGTCGGAAGTGGAGCAGCAGAGTTGCCAACCAGCACCCATATGGGATGCTGGCACTGCAGGCAGCAGCTTCACCCTCTATGCCACAGCGCCGGTCCCAAGCAGAGAGATTTAAAAGCGAGACTTTTTAGAGTCAGAGACCCCCCCAGCTAGAGTAGCAGGGAGGAGAGCTTCCAAGAGAGGCTGTGTAATTAATTGTTATGACTGAGAAATAATTGAATGATAGTTAGGTATATGTAAGTTTAGTTTCCAGTTTTCTAAAAATAATCAGATGAGTGATATGCACCAGATTCAATGTGAGAGGAAACACATGGATCCAGCTGACTTTATTTATATATTTTTAAAGATTTATTTATTTACTTGAAAGTCAGAGTTACACAGAGAGAGAAGAGAGAGAGAGAGAGAGAGAGAGAGAGAGAGAGATCTTTCACCCACTGGTTCACTCCCCAGATGGTCATAAAGGCTGGAGTTGTGCCAATCTGAAGCTAGGAGCCAGTAGTTGCTTCTGGGTCCTCCATGTGGGTACAGGGGCCCAAGGATTTGTGCCATCTTCTACTACTATCCCAGGCATAGCAGAGAGCTGGACTGGAAGTGGAACAGCCAGGACTCGAACTGGCACCCATATGGGACACCTACACGGCAGGCGATGGCTTTACCCATTATGCCACAGTGCCAGGCCCCCAGGTGACTATTAAGCCAGTTATTAGAGATTCAATGATGTGGCCAGCAATTCAGTGTGACGGGTTGAGCCACTGGCTGTGACCCTGCCATCACATCTCAGACTGGCAGTTCCATTACGAACTGATCCATTTCCAGCCCAAGCATTTGGACCCTTGCAGCCCACATGAGGGGCCCAGATGGAGTTTTTGCCCCTTGAATTCAGCCAAATCTTCCCCATCAATTGTAGCCATTTGATGAGAGGCCAGTTGTTACCTTTATTCCAGTTGTTATCTCTCTCTCTCTCTCTCTCTCTCTCTCTTTCTCTCTCCCTCTCTTTCAATATACCTTTCAAATAAATAAAGTCTTTAAAGAGAGGAGAGAGAGAGAGAGAGAGAGAGAGAGAGAGAGACTGAGAGAATTGAGGGCATCACCACGGTCTGTAGAAAGGTTAAGCCTCCACCTTTGGTGCTGGCATCACGTTCTGGTTTCTCCTCTTCCGATTCAGCTCCCTGCTAATGTGACTTGGAAAGCAGTGGAAGACTGGCCAAGTATGTGTGACACTACAACCACATGGGAGACCTGGAAGAAGCTCCTGGCTCTTGGCTTCATCTGGTCAAGCCCCAGCTATTGCCAGATTTTGAGCAGTGAACTAGTGGACGAAAGACATCTCTCTGTCTCTCCTTCTCGGTGACTCTGTTTCTCAAATAAATAAATAAATCTTAAAGATTTATCTTTAGTTTCTTAAAGATAGAGAGAAAAAAAAGAGAGGGAGAGAGAGACTCACTGGAATGTTAAATAGTGTCATTCTTTTCAATATTTTGGCTTTGGCTTTTTTATAAAACTAATAGTATTTATATGCCTACTACTAATAATTAATAATAGTCATATACATTGGTACATAACTATTACATAAAATGTGGTTGTTTTTAATAATGTATGTTATTCATGTAATGGTTTATTATTGTTAAGCTAATGAGTAATATTTAACTTTATTACATTGGCTCTATAATATATATTTAATAGATTTAATACATATGGATGAAAATTTTGGGGAACCTCAATATTTTTGAAACCCTTAAGGGTCCTTGAGAGGAAATAGTTTGGAAACCACTGTTTTATAGTATTTTTCACTATTGAATTATTAGTTATTTTTTGTAATGTTTTAAAGTACCTTTTCCCACCCCTGCACCTTTGGAGAGGTAGCATTTCTTGTTAGGATTTGCAAATACATCCTTATATAGGATAGAATATAGCTAGAATTTCTATTTTAATATTTATTTGTTCATTTGAAACAGAGTTATAGATGCAGAGGCAGAGAGAGAGAGAGATAAACGGAAAGAGAGAGTGAGAGAGAGAGAAAGAGAAAGGGGCCTTCCATCCACTGATTAACTCCCCAAATAGCTGTAATGGCTGGAACTGGTTCAAACTGAAGCTCGAAGCCAGGAGGTTCTTCCAGATCTCCCTCGTGGGTGCAGGGGCCCAAGCACTTGAATCATCATCTACTGCTTTCCCAGGCCATCAGATTGGAGCTGGATCAGAAGCAGAGCAGCCAGTACTCGAATCCACATCCATATAGGATGATGGCACCACAGGTGGCAACTTTACCCTCTACACCACAGCATCGGACCTTACTAGGATTCTTAAGTCCTCTACATTTCTAAAAAGAGTCTCTGTTTCACTGAGTACATTACCCCTATGATTCATGGCAAGTTCACGGTCTTTAGCTCAATTTAGTTAACATAATTATATATTAAATCTACTCACAAACAGTGCTTATGAATAGCTATTGCCTTGGACTGAATTAACTTTGCTTCTTGGCTACACACACACACACACACACACACAAACACACATTTAAATGTTGAATTGCTAATGCCTAATGTGACTATTAAAGTGAGATTATAAGGATGGAACCTGATTCAATGGGACTGGTGTCCATTTAAACAGACATCACAGTCTCTCCCTCTACCATGTAAAGACAGAGAATGTACCCATCTGCTCTCTAGGGAGTCCTCAACAAAGAACCAAACCTGACTGGGGAGTTGATCTTGGACTTTCCTGTCTCCATAATGATGAGAAAAAATATTTCTCTTCTTGAAGCCATGAGGACTATGGTACTTCATTTTAAAAGAATGAGCAGACTAGTACAATTGCTTTTCCATAATATTAATTTAAACTTTTATCCATTTCCTTTGGATCTAAACATATACACACTGATGAATTTTATAGTTTTATGGTTTAATCCAATGTATTTTTGCAAAATGCTTAAAAAACTTCTCTGTTGTGCATCCTGTTTTATCAGGTTGTTGACATTCTAATGAAATTAATAAATAAGAAAGTAAAATCACATTTGGTTATTGTTGCTAATGATTCTTCCATTCAATGCAAGTTCTTGTTCTAATTCTTTTTCTATCATGTTTCAATTAATGAAGACACTCCAGTTTCAGTCTTTTACTTCATTATATGTAGTTTCTAGATACTTCTGTCCTTTCCACATTTATTATTGTTTTAAGATTTATTTTATTTATTTAAAAGGCAGAGTTTCAGAGTGAGTGAGTGAGAGAGAGAGTTAGAGAGAGTGAGAGGTCTTCTGAGACCTTCGACCCATTGGTTCATTCCTCCAATAATCACACAGACCTGACTTGGGCCAATCTGAAGCCAGGAGTCAAGAGCTTCATCTGGGTCTCCCAAGTGAGTGTAGGGGCCCAAGCACCCAGGCCATCTTCCACTGCTTTCTCAGGTACATTAGCAGGGGCCTGTACCAGAAGTGGAGCAGCTGGGACTAGAATCAGCACCGAGGTGGGGTGCTGGCACTGCAGAATGAGGCATTACTTGTAATGCCAGAGCTGGCCACTCCATTTTTATTATTTTTCTTAGAGGTGCTTGTAAACTCTGTCTCTATATTAATTTCATTCTTTTGGAAAACAACCATTTTAGAGGTAAAATAAAAATTTTAAGAAATTACATAATCAAGATAAATGTACAGTTGATTATAGCAGCCTTAATTTTATTCAGTTATAATATAAATGGATGAAGTTTCATTTTATAGTGCCAAAAGTGTAATTTTTCACTTTGAAACCTAAATATAAATTCTGCCAAGTCAAATTCCTTTTGTTTCAATTTATTTTATTATTGACTTAGTTTTCATGGCAACCATCTTTAATTAGGAAATTTTTGAAAGATATTTCTAAAAATATTTGAAATGACACATGCTTCTACTTTTCTGTGTGAATTAAGTTCTTATGATTTGAACAGTATCAATAAGTATGATGTAAGTGTCATTGATAAATTTAGTATATTATAAGTTTTCTAAATACAAAAGCACTTAAAATTAGATTGGTGCATTAAATTTTATATGGAGAACATGATTTTTCCTTTACAAGTTTCTCCTTAATCAATTTTTAAAACATGTGATCTGCAAGTATGGTTGGATTTTAAAAATAAAACTGAATTTGAGATTCATAAACAAGCCACTTAGCAGATTCTTGTTTAGAAAATTAATTTGCTTCTGAAATTAGATAATAGTGTATAATATCCATCACTTTAACATATGGATCATTGATTATTTTATGATTTTTTGAACAAAAAGTATATTTTTCTCATGCTATTTGCAAAGGTAATCTCTATTTGAATGGAAAAATTGCTCCACAATGGGTTGTTACCACTATTAATTTGCTGCATTTTCTACATACAAATTTGAGACAAAAATGTATAAAAAGTCTGTTTAATGTTTTCCTTTACTTTTCTGGGTCCATTATGAAATGATACAAATGAAGTACTATAGCATACATAAATTAAATTTTTCCCTGTAATATTTTTTAATTCTTATTTTTAATGTTGTGAAATAATTTCATTTTCAACACATCAGAGGTATTGGGACAATCTGTTAATGAACAACATAATACATTATCCCTCTTAGTAGTTTTTTTTTTTTTTGTCTGTTCTACTTAATATGACTGGTTTAATTCTGTAATTAATACACAGTTATTCTTAAGTGTTAAAAATTAACTGAAATGTGATCCCTGTTAAACATAAGAGTGGGAATAAGAGAGGGAAGAGATGTATAATTTGGGACATGCTCAAGCTGACTTGCCCCAAATGATAGAGTTAAAAACATACCAGGGGATTCCAATACAATCCCATCAAGGTGGCATGTACCAATGCCATCTCACTATTCCAAGTGATCAATTTCAGTTCACAATTGATCATAATGAAAGGACTAAGAGTCAAAGGGAGCACATAAACAAGTCTAGTACCTGCTAACACTAACCGATGGAATAAATAAAGGGGAGAGTGATCCAACATGGGAAGTGAGATACTCAGCAGACTCATAGAATGGCAGATGTCCTAAATAGCACTCTGGCCTCAGAATCAGCCCTAAAGGCATTCAGATCTGGCTGAAAAGCCCATGAGAGTATTTCAGGCATGGAAAGCCAAGACACTCTGGCAAAAGATCTCTGCGAGTGAGATCCCAGTGGAAAGAACAGGTCTTCAAAGAAGGAGGTACCTTTCTCTGAAGGGAGGAGAGAACCTCCACTTTGACTATGACCTTGTCTAAACAAGATAAGAATCGGAGAACTCAGAGGGCTTCCATAGCCTTGGAAACTCATGACTGGAACATAGGGAGACTACTGATGCCATAGACAGGAGTGTCAATTGGTAAAGCCAACAACAGGAGTCACTGTGCACTTACTCCTCATGTAGGATTTCTGTCCTTAATGTGCTGTGCATTGAGATTTAATGCTATAACGAGTACTCAAACAATATATTTCACTTTGTGTTTCTATGGGGGTGCAAACTGTTGAAATCTTTACTTAATGCATACTAAACTGATCCTCTGTAAAAAAAAAAAAAAAAAAAAAATTATCAACTCCCAACTTGACTCTCACTGGGATTAAACATGACAATAGGTCTGATCTGATTTCATCATCATTTAAAAAATCATCTATTATTTTTACTTTATGTTTCTGTGTGGGAGCAAACTGTTGAAATCCTTACTTAATGTATACTAAGCTGATCTTCTGTATATTAAGATAATCGAAAATGAATCTTGATGTGAATGGAAGGGGAGAGGGAGTGGGAAAGGGGAGGGTTGTGGGTGGGAGGGACGGTATGTGGGGGAAGCCATTGTAATCCATAAATCATACTTTGGAAATTTATATTCATTAAATAAAAGTTAAAAAAATTACATAAATAACATTATGCATTAAAACAGAAGTTTCCACAGTATTCAAGAAAGAAAGACTATCTCAAAATGATAAAATGAAACACAAATTATTAACTCACAGAAAATTTAAGATAACTAGTTGAAATTTGACTATATATAGTATTACCTCAGGTTTTCACGTCACATTTCAGGAAATGCGTATTCCTTGGAAATGATACTTTTCTTTTTGAACTTAGTTTCTCATATGTTTGAAAACCTATTGGTTTACACAGATAATTGCATATTGTCTACAGTAGTACCATTTAGGAAAAACTATTAATGTGATTATCACTTTAAGCTTATCCTTTAATTTTTTAGAGGATTATAACCTAATAAACTGACTTTAATAGTATGAAATAACTTTTCAAAACTTCACAATTCTGTAAAATTTGATTATAACAAAAACTGTGAATTGGATCCATACTGATTAAATTCTAAAGTGAGAAGAATCATAGTATTACATAATTTCAATTATGGAGTAATTAAAAATGAAACACTTTCATCCTAATACTATATTTTATACAGAAGTTGAGTGTATATATTTATGTTAAAAATTAATATTACCAATTTTATTGTTTTAATTTTTCTTATTGCTTGTTAAAATACACTACAAAACTTTTTACAGAAACATGTAAGTAAAATGTATAAGGAAAGCTTATTTTGATGGTAGTTCTCCATCATTTAGATTTTATTATAAAGTATTTATGATATGGGAATTCTTAGACAATTTTATGTTCATGAGCTGGAAGCTACACCTCCTTTGCTCTGTGTTGCCAAGTTCAAGTACCTGTTAATCAGAGGACCCCTTCCCTGGGTGGTACTATGTAAACACTTCCATCTTTCTAAGTTCATAAAAAGCAAGGTAGAATGGAAGCTCACGCTCTCCTCCTCCTCATGGACTCAGGTCGAGCAGAGCAGGGTATAGTAATTCTCTTTCATGGACCACTATTCCTAAATAAAGCCCTAGTGTGCTGGTGTATTTTTCTTACTTTTAAATAAAGTTCATCACACTGCATTCTGTATTTGTGCCTATACTTAGAATTTTTCTCTCAGTAAAAGGCAAATGTATTTAAAATTAATTTAGGCTCAACCTAGTCCACGACATTTAGACATAACTGCAGCAGCTGAGAGCCTGAGTGGGCATCAGCATAAAGATGGAGGTGAGAACAAATTGCAACCATATGTGGTGGAAAAACCAAGGGAGAACATGACTTGAATCCAGACTGGAGACCTAGGGGATAGACCCAGTGGAAATAAAGGGGGTACATTTATCTTACCTAAACCTCTCTGAAACAGTGCCTGGCGCCTGGCTGAGAAAGGGCTGGTGACATTTCAGGTTTCGGCAGCAGCTGCGGAAGCCTTCGTGTGTGCACACAGCAACTGGGTGAGAGAGAACACTGTCCTCTCAGAAGTTCTGGTGGCAGTTCCAGGGAGAGAGCAGCATTTGGCCAGTGGCTTTTGTGTATATATGTGATCCAAAGATCCTAGAGGAGGGAAAATTCTGCAGTCCCCATTGACTTTGAGCCTGGCTGGGTGGAATGATTCAGTGGTTAGATGAGAGATTACAGAGTGTAGCTGGGTCTCTGGACAATCACTGGCTTCAGCTCCACACAATCAGAGCCCCTTGGTTGCTTAGGGTGGGTCATTGCAGCGGAAACAATGCTCACAGTGAGTACTGTGCAGATCATTTGTGTAATTCATATGGCAATGAGTAAAGAATTCACTGTGGACTAATACCCAGGCATTGTACAGCTTGGAAGAGAGGAGGTAAGGGGGAGATTCCATCAACAGAGGGGTGCATTCTCTGCCTTTCTGATTATAAGAGGAGGATACCCTGGATACTTGCCCCACCATGGAGCACTGACCAGATCTCCCTGACTAAACACACTGCACACTTCTTGGTATTCACTTAAAGTGTAGACATTCCACTAAATCATAGAGGCACAGTTCAAAGATAAAAGCCATCAGAGGGAAAAAACAATAATTAACTCCACAAATGCCTAACAATAAGCATAGAAATACAAGAAACAATAATAAGGATTGCACCATAACCCATGGAGCCCCAAAGAAACCATTAACATTTTAATATTTGAATATGAAAATGAAGAGACTGATGAAATGCCTGATATGGAATTCAAAAAATTGATTATAAGATTACTGAAAAACAAAAAGAAGCAAATCTGCAAAATACAGAAAACCAAACATGACATGAATAAAAATTTTCCGATGAAATTGAGATTTTTAAAGAAAATCTAAATGAAATATTAGAAATGAACAATTTAACAGATCAAATGAAAAATGCAGTGGAAAACATTAACAACAGACTTGGTGAGGTGGAAGAAAGAATATCTGAGCTAGACGAAAAAACTTTTGAAATTTTTCAATCTGACTCAAAATATTAGAAAACATAAAAACAATGTTGGAGATTTATGGGATATTATCAAAAGGCCCAACATACAGGTCTTAGGAGTTTCTGAAGGTTTGGAAATGGAGAATGGACTAGGATTATTTATTGAAATAATTACATAAAACGTCCCCAGTTTGGAGAAAGAAAGAGACGTCCAAGTACAGGAAGCACATAGAACTCCTAATATACATGACCAGAAAAGAGCTTCACTATGACACATTGTGGTCAAATTCTCAACACTAAAACCTAAAGAAAAGCTTCTAAAATTTGCATGAGAGAAATGCCAGATTGTTTATGAGGATCTCGAATTAGACTCACAGCTGACTTTTCATCAGAAACCCTACAAACTAGGAAAGAATGACAAGATATATTCCAAATCTGAAGAGAAAAAGATCTGTCAACAAAGAATACTGTACCCTGCAAAGCTCTCATTTATGAATAGAGGTGATATAAAGATCTTAAATAGCAAACAAAAATTGAACTACTCATCCAGCCTTACAACAGACTCTTAATGATGTGCTACACACAGAAAGAGAGAAACATGCTCATCACTATGAAAGAAGGTGAAGGCGGAAAATTTCCCAGCAAAAGAACAAAGGAAATCAAAAGTAACCAGTATGAATATTTATGGAAAAATGGCAGGGCCAAGTCATTACTTATCAATAGTCATTTTGGATGTAAATGCCATCAATTATTCCATTAAAAGATACAGACTGGCCAAATGCATTAAAAAACAAGACCCATCTATTTGCTGCCTACAAGAAACACATCTTTCCAACAAAAATACAACAGACCAAAAGTGAAAGGACGGAAAAGGTATTCCATGCTAACAGAAAGCAAAAAAGAGCTGATGTAGTCATCCTAATACCAGAAAAAAATAGGCTGTAGCACAAAAACTATTGAAAGAGACAATGAAGGGCATTATGTAATGATTCAGGGATCAATTTTTAAATTTTTTTATTATTTATTTGACAGAGTTAGACAGCGAGAGAGAGAGAGAGACAGAGAGAAAGGTCTTCCTCCTTTGGGTTCACTCAAAAAATGGCCACTACAGCTGGAGCTATGCCTATCCAAATCCAGGAGCCAGGTTCCTCCTCCTGGTCTCCCATGTGGGTGCAGGGGCCCAAGTGCTTGGACCATTCTCCACTGCCTTCCCGGGTGGCAGCAGAGAGCTGGACTGAAAGAGGAACAACCAGGACTAGAACCCGGCACCCATATGGGATGCTGGTGCCACAAGCAGAGAATTAACCAAGTGAGCCATGGCACTGGCCCCTCAGGGATCAATTTACATAAAATTGTAAATGTATACTCACCTAAATGCATGTCACCTGGCTATTAAAAAGAAATGTTAATGGATCTGAAGGGAGACATAGGCTCCAATACAATAGTAATGGTGGACTTCAATATTCCACTTGCAGCAATGGACATATCAACGAGACAGAAAATCAGAAAAGAAACTACAGAGATAATTGACAAAATAGACCACATGGACCTAGCAGATATCTACAGAACTTTCCATCCTACAGATTCAGAATGTACATTCTTCTCACCAGTACATGGAATTTTCTCTAGGATATACCACATGATAGGATATAAAACAAATCTCAGCAAATCATAGCATACAGCTTCTCTGACCACATGGAATGAGGCTAGAAATCAACGACTCAAGAATCTCTAGAATCTATGTGAACACATGGAGACTGAATAGCACGCTTCTGAATGAACAGTGGGTCACCAAAAAAATCAAAGAGAAATCTAAAAATTTCTGGAAATGAATGAAGATGACAATACAGCATAACAAAACATATGGGATACCACAAAAGCAGTGTGAAAAGAAAAGTTTATAGCAATTAGTACCTACATCAAGAAAATGGAAAGGCATGAAAATAAAAGAGTTGTTAATGTATCTCAAGTACCTAGAAAAACAACAGCAAATCAAACCCAAAACTAGTGGGAGAGAAGAAATAATTTAAATGAGAGAAGAGATAAATAAAATTAAACAAACAAAAAATACAAATGATCCATAAAAAGAAATGCTCTTTTTTTGAAAAAATAAAAAAATGACAAATATTGGCCCAACTAACCAAAATTAAAAGAGGGAGATGAATCAAATCAATAAAATTAGAGATTAAAGTGGAAATGTAAAAACAGACACTACAGAAATAAAAACAATCAGAAATTACTCTAAATTACATCCAAATTACTCCAAAGAGTTGTATGCCAACAAATTGGGAAACCCAAAAGAAACTGATAGATTTCTGGACACATACAAACTGTGTAATTGAACCATGAAGACAAAGAAACCCTAAACAGACCAAAAACCAAGAAGAAAATTGCATCTGTATTAAAGACACACCCAGCACAGAAAAGCGCAGGACTGGATGGCTTCAATGCTGAATTCTATAAAACAATTAAAGAAGGACTGACTCAATACTTTTCAAGCTATTCAAAACAATTGAAAGGGAGGGAATCCCAACAAACTCCTTTTCTGAAGCCAGCATCACTGTAATTCCTAACCCTGAAAAAGATACTATAGAGAAAAAGAACTACAGACCAATTTTCCTGATGAACACAGTTGCAAAAATACTCAAAAATTACTACCCAATCAAATCCAACAGGATATCAGAAAGATCATTCACCTGGAAAAAGTGGGATTTATCCGTGGTATGCAGGGATGGTTCCATTTTGCAAATCAATAAATGTGATACATCACATTAAAAAAATTGAAGAACAGAATCTATATGATTATCTCAATAGATGTAGAGAAAGCATTTGATAAAATACATCACCTTTCATGATGAACACTTTAAGAAAATTGGGTATGTAAGAAACATTCCTCAACACAATCAAGGCAATTTATGACAAACCCACAGCCTGCATCCTGTTGAATAAAGAAAAGTTGGAAACATTAGCACTGAGATCTGGGAGCAGGAAAGCATGCTCACTCTCCACATTGCTCTTCAATATATTCCTGGGAGTTTTAGCCACAGCCATTAGGCAAAAAATGAAATCATAGGGATACAAATTGGAAAGGAGAAAATCAAACCATCCCTATTGCAGATAACATAATTCTACATATAGCAGATCCAAAAGTTGCCACTAAGGCAGTATTGGAACTCCTAGAAGTGTTTATTAGAGTGGCAGGATGTAAAATCAACATAAAAAAATCAGTAGTTTTTGTATGCACAGATAATGCCACAGCCAAGAAAGAACTTCTAAGATCAATCTCATTCAAAATAGCTCCAAAAATAATCAAATACCTTGGAATAAATTTAACCAAAGATGTCAAAGATATCTACAATGTGAATTACAAACCATTAATGAAGGAAATAGAAGAAGACACAAAAAATAGAAAAATCTTCCATGTTCATGGGTTGGAAGAATCAGTATCATCAAAATGCCCATACTACTGAAAACAATTTACAGATTCAATCAGAATACCGATGGCATTCTTCCCACATAAGGAAAATTGATGCTGAAATTCACATGGAAACACTGGAGACCCCAAATAGCTAAAGCAACTTTATACAACAACAAAAAATCCAGAGGCATTACAATACCAGATTTCAAGATATACTATTTGGAAGTTATAGTCAAAACATCCTGGTATGGTTACCATGGTATGGTATGAAGCAAGACCTATACCTTACACCTTACATAAAGTCTACTCAAAATGTATTAAAGACCTAAATCTTTGATCTGACAATATCAAATTATTAGAGAACATGGGGATACACTGTGAGATATTGGCATAGGAAAGAGTTCTTGGAAAAGACACCAGAGGCAAAGGCCATCTAATCCAAATTGACAAAAGGTATTATATCAAATTGAGAAGTTTCTGCACTACTAAAGAAACATTCAGCAAAGTGAAGAGGCAACTGACAGAATGCGAGAAATTATTTGCAAACTATAGAACTGATAAAGGATTAATATTCTGAGTCTATAAAGAGATCAAGAAACTCAACACCAAAAAACAAACTCGGTTAAGAAATGGAAAAAGATTTCAATAGATATTTTTCCATAGGAAATCCAAATGGCAAACAGACACATGCAAAAATGATCAGGATTACTAGCCATCAATGAAATGCACATAAAAACCACAATGAGGCTTTGCCTCCCCCCGGGAGAAAGTCTTCCATACAAAAAATCTACAAATAACAAATGCTGGTGAATATGTGGGGCAAAATGTTTTTCGAACCACTTTTGGTGGGAATATAAACTGGTACAGCCACTGTGGAAGACAGTATGGAGATACCTCAGAAATCTCAAAATAGACCTGACATATGACCCAGCATCTTGCTCCTTGGAGTTAACCCAAGGGATATGAAATAAGTATATGAAAGTGTTGTATGTACCCCATGTTCATTGCAGCTCAATACATAATAGTTGAGATTTGGAATAAACCAGATGCCCATCAACTGAAGACTAATTAAAGACATTATGTGATATGTACATTATGGAATACTACACAGCAATAAAAAATGAAATCCTGTTATTTGCAATAAAATGCATGGAACTGGAATACATTATACTTAGTGACATAAGCCATTCCCCAAAGGACAAATACCATATGTTCTCCCTGATATGTTGTAGCTAATAGAGCACATAAAAGGTAATCTACAGAAGTGACATTAACATTTTCATTCAATGCCAGCAGATTTTTTAAGATTTTATATTTATTTGGAGACCCTGCTTTGACTGGGCTCCACACTGCGCCTGATTGTCCCCCGGGTTTGGGGAAGGCTGAGTGGCGGGTGGCGCACTTCCCCTCCTTGGTCAAGGCAAGCTGAGGGCAGCCTGCCTAATTCTGCGGTGGTGGCGAGGTACAGTCACCACAGCTGCCGCCCAACGTGGGGCACACGGGGCATAACCAGAACGTCCAGCCAAGGCCAAGCAGTTTTTTGGGGTAAGTGAAACCCTAAAAATATGGGTAATGCAACTTCAGCAAATGACCCAGCCCTGAAGGCCTTGCACCTCATGCTCAGGTCCAGAGGCTTGGAACACTTTTTCTGGACCACATGGGCAAGGGTTGAGAAAATAGCCATTGGGAAAAAAAAAGATTTTGTATTTATTTGACAGGTAGTTATTTACAGTGAGAGGTATAGACAGAGAGAGTGGTCTTCCATTTGCTAGATCAATCCCCAAATGGCTGCAATGGCTGGAACTGGACCAATGCAAACCCAGGAGCCAGGAGCTGCTTCTGGTCTCCCACTTGAGTGCAGTGACCCAAACACTTGGGCCATCTTCCAATGTTTTCTCAGGTCACAGCAGAGTTGGATCAAAAGTGGAGCAGCCAGGACTAGAACCAGCACCCTTACAATTTGTTGAAATTTTTACTTAGTGTAGTTAATCTTGTGTGTACAAAGTTAATTGATAATAATTTTAGTAAAAATAAAAATGGGAAAGCTAGAGGGAGGAGAAAGAGGGGTGGGAGTGTGGGTTGGAGATGGAGTATAGCAGAAAGAATCACTATACTCTTAGAGTTGTTCTTATGAAATGTATGAAGTCTGTATTCCTTAAGTAAAAGGTCTGGGAACAAAAATAGCATAAAAGAAAGAAAGAAAGAAAGAGAAAGAAAGAAAGAAAGAAAGAAAAGAAAGAAAAGAAAGAAAAGAAAGAAAAGAAAGAAAAGAAAGAAAAGAAAGAAAAGAAAGAAAAGAAAGAAAAGAAAGAAAAGAAAGAAAAGAAAGAAAAGAAAGAAAAGAAAGAAAAGAAAGAAAAGAAAGAAAAGAAAGAAAGAAAGAAAGATTGATTTTGAAACTATTCATCCAGTCCTTACAAAAGATGCTTAAGGATGTGCTATACACAGAAACACAGAAAGGTGGATATCATTATGAAATAATGTGAAGGCAGAAAATCCCCCAGTAAAAGTACAAAAGAAACCCAAAGTATACAATAGGAAAAATGGCAGAGCTAAGTTGTTACTTATCAATAGTCATCTTGAATATAAATGGCTTCAAGTCTCCAGTTAAAATATACAGACTGGCCAATGGATGTGTAGGATTAAGGGAACAATTCAGTAAGAAGATGTGACTATAATAAATGTATACACACTCAATTTCAAGGTGCCTGGCTATTTAAAAGAAATGTTATTGGATTTACAGGGAGACATAAATTCCAATACAATAGTAACAGGGGACTTCAATCCTCCACTTTCATCAATGGACAAATCAACTAGAAGAAAATCAAAAAAGAAACAACAGACCTAATTGATACCATGGACCAAATAGACCTAACTTATATCTAAAGAACTTTTCACCACAAAGTTGTAGAAAACACATTATTCTCATCAGTGCATGGACCTTTCTTTATGATAGACCACATGCTGGACCATAAAGCAAGTTTCAGCACACTAAAAAATTATACTATGCATCTTCTCTTACCACATGTAGTAAAGCTAGAAATCAACAATTTAAGGATCGCTAGATCATATGTAAATACTTGGAGTCTGAACAACATGTCCCAGAATGAACAGTGGTTATAGAAGAAATCAAAAGAGAAATCAAAAGATTTCTGAAAATGAATGAAGACAACAATACATCATATCAAATTTATGGGATACGGAAAAGCAGTGTTAAGAGGGAAATTTATAGTAATTGATGTCTACACAAAGAAATTGGAAATAAGAAAAAAAGTTAGAATTGGAGAATAGATAAGCAAAATTGAATCCAAAAAACGAATTATAAAATATCAGTGAAATTAACAGCCAATTGTTTGAAAAAATAAGCAAAATTGATACACCATTGGCCCAATTAACCAAAAAAAGAGAGAGGAGACTCAAATCAATAAAATCAGAGATGAAAACAGAAATGTTACACAGATGCCAAAGAAATAAAAAGAGTCATCAGGTATTACTACAAAGAGCTGTATCCCAACAAATTGGGAATCCTAGTAGAAATGTAATATTGCTATTCACAAACAATCTATGAAAATTGTGTCACGAAGACATAGAAAACCTAAACAGATCAACAGCCAAGACTGGACAGCTTCACTGCTGAATCCTATCAAACATTTAAAGAAGCACTGACTCCAACTCTTCTCAAGCAATTCAAAACAATTTCTTCTCAAGCTATTCAAAACAATTTAAAGGGGTTGAGTTTTCCCTAACTCCTTCTTTGAATTCTGTATCACCTTAATTCCCAAAAAAGATAGAACAGAGAAACATAACTATAGACCAATATCCCTAATTATCATAGACATCAAAATTTTCAACAAAATATTAGCTAATAAAATCCAGCAACACATCAAACATCATTCACCTGGACCAAGTGCTTGCAGGAATGGTTAAAAACTCTCAAATCAATAAATGTGATACATCAATTAACTGAAGAACAAAAACCATATAGTTATCTCAATAGATGTAGAGGAAAGCATTTGATAAAATACAACACCCTTTCATGATGAAAAACTTAAGCAAATTGGGTACGGATGGAACATTCTTCAACACAAATAGGGTGATTTAAGGCAAATCCATAGCCAGCATCCTATTAAATGAAGAAAATCAGGAAGCATTCTAGGTAAGATTCAGAACCAGACAAGGGTGCCCACTGTCACTACTGCTTTTGAATACACTTCTTGAAGTTTTAGTAGAGTCATTAGGCAAGAAAAAGAAATCACAGGGATACAAAGGAGGAAGTCAAACTATCCCTACTTGCAGGTAACATGATTCTAAATATAGGGGATCAAAAGTCTCCACTGAGATATTTTGGAACTCAAAAAAGAGTTTGGTAAAGTGGTAGGATACAAAATCAACACAGAGCAATTCAGAGCCTTTCCAAACAGACATTTCCATGGCTGAGAAAAGAAACTTTAAGATCAAACTCATTCACCACAGCTACAAAAATAAATATCTCGGCACAAATTTAACCAAGGATGTCAAAGTTCTTAAAATGAAAATCAAAAAACATTAGAGAAAGAAATAGAAGGAGACATTAAAAAATTGAAAAATCTTCCATGCTCATAGATTAGAAAAATTGACATCACAAAAATGACCATACTACTTAAAGCATGTTACAGATTCAATGCTATCTCAATCAAAATACCAATGAAATTCTTCATAGATCTGGAAAAACAAGAGTATTTTAGTTATGATTTAGAAAGAAACATGTCATCTCTTTTGTTAATTTTTATTTTATTTGAAAGGTAAAGAAATAGACTACGATGGACAGACAAAAAGAGAATCTCCTTCCTCTGGTTAAATCCCCAAGTGCCTGCCACATATAGCGCTGAGTCCAGTCAAAGTCAGAAACCTGGAGCTTGATCCAGGTCTCTCTAGTGGGTAGCAGAAACCCAGGTATGTAACCCATCGTTTGCTTCTCAGGGTGTGTGTTAGCAGGAAGCTGAAACTGAGGGCAAAGCCAGGACCTGAATTCAGAGACTCCAATACAGGATGCTTGTGTCCCAAGCAGAGCTAAAACTGCTACACCAAATGCTCATCTCTGTTTTGTATTTTTAATTACCTTTAACAAAACCGGCTGTGGTTCTGCTCAAAATTTTGGAAGAACAAAACAAAATTTAATTTTTCCAAGTAGTTAATTTTCATAACTTTTGTGGAAATTGTGAAACCAATGACAATCTTGATGTTCTTTATTCAATTTTTTGAATGCTATTTAACATAAAATTTTAAAGTATGAGGATAAATAATACTGCATCATCATGTTCCCCCAAATTGTAATGTGCTTTGCGGAAAGAAGAATAAGGGACCCTGTTACTTGGTTTATATATCAATTGTGGGGAACCTTTTTTCCACCAAGGAGTATTTGGATGTTTATAACATAATCAATATGCAATACAAAATTATCAACCTAAATTTAGTCTGCTACAGATTTATTGAATTTCAGCTCCTGCGTGTGGTTGCCTTAGCAGTGCTAGACCAAATAATATTTTCTGTAAGGATTTCCCCACCTGTGATCCAAGTAGTTTACATGTTATTTTAGCAGTTGACACTTTTCTCAAGTAATATTGAGCATTACCCAATGAAACATATATTATGTGTGAGAAATAAAGAGGAAAGCTATTCTAGTTAACAGGAAAATTAGATTTCCTAGAAAGGTAAGCTAAATAAATGGAACATGAAATATGTTTTTGAACAACATTTTTCAAGAATGTTTTAATGCTTTGAATATATCCTATGTCTATTCCAGCACTTAATTAAGTCACAAATATACAATGAGGTTCTACAATATAACTTCGCTTCGTTTCCCTCATGCCTCAAATATTTTATTCATTGTACAGCTTATGACTTAATAAAATAATTTCATAAATGGTCATGTGTAATATCTCATTTAGTACTAAAACTTTTTCAGGTGGATAAATTAATTACAAAATACTAAGAAAATATTGTTGATTCATTTATTGCTTCATTTCTATATTTGGCAGTGCCTTTTCTGTGTCTAAAATGCTCAGTTGCTATGATTACAGGAAAGGTAGTGAGATTAGATTTTATTTAAAGAAGACAGACAACTAAAACAATAAAGTAAGTCCATCTCAAGTAAGTGACTACTATAAAGTAAGCAAAGCTCAACATATGATAATAAATAAGTGGTGCTTTAAGTGTTAAATTTTATCACAGTGAAATGTCTTATAAGAAGTGAGTAGCATTTGCTGTTTTACCTTCTACATCAAGGTAGTAGTTTGAATAAGCATCCCAAAGGGGAAAAACATTTAGCAGATGAAAGAAACAAAAAGACAGACAGGACTGGTTACAAGTGAAGAAACATGGGTGCGGTTCTTAGAGGCAAGGTTCAGATAGATGAAAGGATGTGTAGAGAAGGTTGGAGTGCATTTTAAGAAAATGGGAAACCTATTTTCGAGATTTCAGAAGATTGCAATAAACTGAGGTAGAAAAGTGTGAAAGTGCTAATACCATTTAGGAGAGTATTGCAGTGTAGGGGTTGCAAATTCTACCTGCAGTCCTCCTGAGGTCCTGGCTGTTTCCAAATCCAAATTGATATGAAGGAAATATTACTACATGCTTAGAATTGTATCTATGAACAATATTAAATCTGTAAATCTGTAAAAACTAAAAATTAACAAATTAAAAATTAAAAAATGATATGTGATAGATTAATAGGCGGAAGACATATAGATTTTTTAATGTAAAATTTACAAGAAATGAGGATACTCATATGAACATGATAACTTGGCACAGTAGAGTCAGCAATTTATATACTAAATTAGACACAAAGTAATTTCATGAATAAACAATGGAAGTGTATGAGGAGGATTAAAAGATGAGAATTATTTTAACATGGTTCTATTTGTTAGCATTTTGTCAGTATAATTAAAACATTTGAGAGGAGCTTCTTAGAAAGACAGGCTTATTGCAGTTCATGGTTTTGGAAGTTCACAATTCAAGGCTGGGAAGCACCATTGGCCTGGTGTTTGAGAAAGATGGCAAAGGGCAGTATGCATGTGGAGAAATGCATGTGTGTGACGAGGCAAAGAGAGACATGGAGTGTGCTGGTCATCTACCACTCTTTTGTGGTCTGTGGTTACAAAGGAAAATGGATTTTATCAGAGAGGCTCTATCCTGAAAACCTAATCCAGCCTAATCACTCTTCAGGATGACTCTATAACACACCGTAATTGGATTATCTTCCATCCCCAAACCATTAAGCTAAGACTGGGAATCAAGCCCTTAACACATGGGCATTTGGAGGAAACCCTAACTAATATCCAAACCATAAAACATCTGCACAGGATTCTCTCAGTCTTGACTTCATTTATTCACTTATTTATTTTTCTATTTATATATTTATTTATTTTGCTATTTGAGAGGAAGAGACAGAAGCAGAGTAGCAGAGCTTCCATCCATTGGTTCATTCCCCAAATTCCTGCAACAGCTGAATCTGAACAAGGTCAAAGTTCAAACCCAGAAACTAAATCCAAGTATCCCATGTGTGTGGGAAGGACCCAAATACTTAAACCATCATCTGCCTCCTAGGGTACATATCAGCAGGAAAACTTTCAGGTGATTATATATAGATGAATGTGTATATATTTATATATATTAATTAATTAGTTCATTTATTTGGAAGACAGAGACAGAGAACTCAAATCCACTGGTTCACTTCCCAAATGCCCATACAGCCTGGGATTGGCCAACATCAGGAGCCAGAAAGCATATCCAGGCCTCCCACGTAGGTGGCAGGAACCCAATCACTTGAGCCATCACTGCTGCTTCCCAATATCTGCACTAATAGAAAGCTGTTGTTATGGGCTGGAGTCACATATTTTATGAGACATGGGTCTTAACCCATGTCTGGAGTCTTAACCTCTAGGCTGAGTGCCCACTGCCTATGTTTGTGAAAGTTACTATTATTAAAATATTTTATGCTCTCATCTAGATGAAGTAATATTGTCTTTCTTTTCAAAATCTCCTACTAGCCATCAACATACATCTTCAGTGAAGTGTATCATATCCAGTACTTCTCTTTCCCTTTCAACAATCTTTAAAGTTATAAGATTGACAGGTTTTATTTTTTTTTTATTTTTTTATTTTTTTAGAAAAAAATAATGTTGTGCCTGAGTGAGTGCAAACAACAGAACACCACAAACTGATAAAATTTGATGATCCTTTATTGCCAGCAGTGGAGAGTGGGCTCATGCCTTAGAGAACGCACAGTCCTGAAGTTCAGAGCAACAGGGTTTATAAATGCAAAAATCACAGGGAGCTGAGGGGCAATGCATTGTTGCTAGGATCAGGGGGAATACATAGTTACAAGAGTCAAGCTGACTTAAGGCCTGTATGAAACTAATATTAATTACAATCTTGACAACACCATTTACAATTTTGACATTAGCCCAGGTATCTACCTAAATCATAGGTGTGACATAGACAAATTACAATCCTAACTAATCCAGGGGCAGCCTATCTATTTTAAGCTTGAGTGATCATGCTAAGGAGTTTCTATGTTCTGCCAAGTGGGACGCAGTGTATTGTTGTTGTCATAACTTTAGACCATAGTTAGTTTCAGATCATGATATCATGGTGGGGGATGCTTTCTCAAGATGGATGCTTGGTTGCTCTAAAATGGAGTCCCTCTTGTCAGGGTGTCACTTCAGTAAGATGCATATATGACTTATACAAGATAACAACGAAGTAATTTAAAGACAGCAAATTTGAAAAGAATGCCTTACAAAAACTTGTTTCCAGCTTTTGCTAAACATAGTTAATGTGCTTCACTGTGTTTTCCATTAGCAAGAATTAAATCTAGTTCTACGATCTTTGAGTGAATCTGACAGGCACTGAAATGAAAACGTGATTTTATCTACAGCAGAATGCTAACTACTATGAGTAATTTCACAGTAAGACCAGCTTTTAAAGTGACACCAAGTTTTCAATAGCTATTCATTTTACAATATTAACTTTTATATCTTATTTTAATAAATTGATCCCTTTAAAGGCATTATATGGAATATTGATTATCGTGACAGAAATTGTGAAATTAAATACTCAGACTTACCCCTTTAGTATAGTTCATAAAGGAAGAGGAAATGAGAAATATTATTTAGAGAGAGGGAAAATTTTTTCTTAATTAATTTTTGTAGATTTTTTTACTTTCCAACATAGTTGTACCATTTTAAGGGTAATAAATAAAAAAATAATAAAAGAATCACAACCTAAGTAAAAATAACAGAGAAAGCTAAAAATAAAGGTTACCCTAGTGTAAAAATGGGAATTACAAATGTTCTTTGACGTTGCAATAGTTTAACATCATATTTACCTCTTTACTTATTGTTAGCTGAAAGTGTGTAAAATGAGTAAATGACATTTCATTTCTGTCCATAAATACAACCCAGAGTTCACTACAAAATTCATCTTACCCTAATTTATTCACTCATAGGCACATCTAAAAATTCATACAGACTCATCTTGTATAAGATTATAAACATATCTAATTTCAATTTGAAAAATGATTGATAGATACAAATAGAGTCTTATATCTCTTATATACCCAAGTTTTATATCATTAAGACTTGGGTTATATAGTGATAACAGAAATCTTATTAAATATTAACATATTTCCAAAACTTCATTCGATTAAATTATAGTGAGATAGTTATTTATTTGATTATTATAAACACATTTTACTTAGTGAAAATAGAAAGAGTTTCTGGAATAGAAGAAAAGACATTTTTACCTAGAGAGGGTGAGCATTACTATTTGGAAACATAAGCAGGGTCGACATCATTCCTTGGATTCTTAGCCTAAGAATGTCATTGTAATTAAAAACGATATCAGTGAAATGCTTGTGATAACAAAATGTGAAACAAAGCCATTATTGGAACCGAAAGTATTTTTTTTTCCCCACAGGCAGAGTGGGCAGTGAGAGAGAGACAGAGAGAAGGTCTTCCTTTTCCGTTGGTTCACCCCGCAGTGGCACTGTGGCCAGTGCACTGTGGCCAGTGCACCGCGCTGATCTGAAGCCAGAAGCCAGGTGCTTTTCCTGGTCTCCCATGTGGGTGCAGAGCCCAAGCACTTGGGCCATCCTCCACTGCACTCCCTGGCCACAGCAGAGAGCTGAACTTGAAGAGGAGCAACCGGGACAGAATCTGGAGCCCCAACCGGGACTAGAACCAGGGGTGCTGGCGCCACAGGTGGAGGATTAGCCTATTGAACTGCGGCACCGGCCCAAAAGTACTTTTCTTTAAATAATATTTTATTTGGTTGAAAGGGATAGCAAGAGAGAAACGAACAGAGAGAGAGAGAGAGAGAGAGAGACAGAGACAAAGGGAGAGAGAATGAATTTTCCTTCCCCTGGCTCATTCCCAAAATGGTCACAACAGCTAGGGTTGTGCCTGGGAGAAGTCAGAAACTAGGAATTCTATCTGAATCTCCTACATGGATGGCAGGGGTCCAAGCACTCAGGGCATCATCTACAGCATTTCTACACACTTTAGCAGGAAACTGAATTGGAAGCAGAATAGCCAGGACTCAAACTGGCACTCCAACGTGGGATCCTGCTATCATACGCTGCAGCTTAAACCTCTGTGCCACAATGCTGAATCCTCCTAAGCCACAGTACTGGTCCTCTGTAATGCTTTCAAATGAATAAATACATCTGTCAAACTAAAACAAAGACAAAAACTCAACCCTCAACAGACAGACAAGGGAACGTTATACACTTTCTCCAGTCTAAATTTTTACTGAATAGAGTGAAGATATCAATTTTGAAAAAATATGGGTTTGAGTATTTTCCAAGTGATAAGTTTTAGGTAGTGCTGCTGTCCATTTAGACTTGGTTCTGTTAGTGTAATCAGCAATGTGTGATATGGATTTCCCAGTTCAGACCAACACATCCAAGCATTTCTTTATGTGTAGATAATGATCAGCACATTTTAATTACTATAGCAAGAGAGTTGCCTACATAAAGAGTTTTAGTAGAGGTAATAAAATTTACAGACAGACAGCAATCCCACCAGGTGACCAAGATGAGTATCATATTTTTTATTCTACTAGTGCAGAAATTGGCTTGTGAATATGTTTATTAGCTTTTTATGAGAAAGGGGACCCTGATTCAAGGAAAGCCCCGTAGAGAAAAATTCATTAGGAGGCATTTTACACATGAGGCTAACCAGGTCTTGATTTCCCTGTAAGATTATTCTAGAGTCTAGACTTGTCCCACTGAGGAAATGTGAAGTGAATTTATTCAGAATTTCCATATCACTTAAGGTTTCTCCTGGAATATCATATGCCAAAATTCTGACCTGCGAAAAATGGGTCAAAGACACTGCACAGGCTAATAATTTCCCTCAGGCAGACGGATGAACGCTCCTTGACAACTCTCAACATGGCCGTCATCACTGTATATGATCTTGCAATAATAATTAAATTCCTATCCACCCTGTCTGCTACCTTTCCTAAATGTTGCATGCCCTCCATCTGTATCTCTGATACACTATGTTTGACTAGTGAGATGGTGCAGAGCTGTCACTGAGCTATCTAAGACCCTGATTCTTGTTCCCCCACAGGCTGCAATTGTTTGTTTCAGTTGTACATTTAATCTTTTACACAGCTGTGGAAGCATTAAGATATTACTCAGTGGATACAGAGTTCATCCATAGTCTACCTTGATGACATTAGGACATCAATTATTCTAGATTTATAAATAATTACAGCTGATAATCCTGCCCAAAACAATAATAACACTATTTGACAGGTGGTCCACTAAAATTCTTATTATGGCCCTCAGGGACTAAACTTGATGGTTTGCGAAGCACAAGACTTGAGTATATGACAGCGAGCAAGGAGGTAAGATACCATATCTGGATTCTTAGAAGTGCAAATCCTAGTGACGAAGAACACAACACCATAATGTCATGTGTAAAGCATAATTTGAAGGACAGTGCCCTACTGTCACAAGATGCCATTTTCAAGTTGCTCCCAATATTCTAATCTATATCAACTATAAAATTACTGGGACATGGTATAAGTGACAGGATCTGTCTATTCCTTGGCTATGTACTCCGATTTTACCTTCTCTGCCAAAAGTCCAGTCCCTCAGTCTTGGTATTGTGTGAGGTCTCGTATCAGTAAAATAGATAACTGAGGGCCTCTGAGTGGAAGCATTGACAAAGCTTACAGGGAACATCTTTTCTTACCTATAACATATGTCCCTCTGATTAAGGAAAAATCCATTTTCTTGTAAATATCTTACTTCCAAGGGCTTGGTTGTCCCCATGAGGGGCAGTGCTGTATGGAGAGACTGTGATTTGTCACCTGTTCTCATAGAATGATCTTTAAGCAATGATATTCGGCAGAACAACCTGAGTGAGAGGGAGCCCATGCATCCATGATTAATTAGCTTATGGGTTTATTGAGAGGAGGGAGACTGACCTATCTCCACTAAATGAGCCATTCTATCAAAATTATGGTTCCATTCTTATACACACATCCTTGAACATCTTCCTCAGACCTCTTTCTGCCTGATTTTCAATTTGTTTTTTTTTTTGTTTGTTTGTTTGTTTGATTTTATTTTCTAATTATCTGACCACGCAGCAACCATAAGCTCAAATCTCTATCCACCCAGAGAATTTCTCCTCATTGTTGTCTTTCAGGCCATTATTGATTTTATGTCAAAAGAATATTTTTTAATACTTCAAAATCAATTCTTGAATTTACTTATTGTGTTTTTATTTCATATGGTCTTCAACTGAATTTAGAAATTTTAAGAATAACTTACAAAATACTGACTTTATAAGAAACCAGGACTTAATAAATTGCTAAAAACAACACAAAATAAGGGGAAAATAACATGCAGTATTGTTTTCACTACAGTGACTGCTTAGAGGATCAATTTTATTGTATTAATATATAAAGCATTTAACTACATAATATTTATACAATTGCTTTACATAATGTCTAGTGAAGTGCAGATTGTCACTATTATATTCTTTCACTTTTGTGATATTTAGATTACTTCTGGATTTCTCTAGAAACTGATTGTTTTTTCTTTTCATGGGGAAAATTTCAGTAGTTGTAAAAAGTATTCAAAGTGTTTCCTTAATTGTTTCTTGAAACTTTTAATTTCAAAAAATATAGCTTTAAACTTTTGAGTAAGGGGCCAGCGTTGTAGCCTAGTGAGTAAAACCACCAACTGTTACTCTGTCATCCAGTGTATGTGCCAGTTCAAAGTCTCAGCTGCTCTGCTTCCAATCCAGCTCCCTGCAAATGCGCCTGAGAAAGCAGCGGAAGATGGCTCAAATACTTGGGTCCCTGTACTCATGTAGGAGACCTGGAAGAAGCTCCTGGCTCCTCATTTTGGTCTTGCCCAGCCCTAGCCATCGTGGCCATTTGGAGAGTGAGCCAGCAAATAAAAGATCTATCTCTTTGTCTCTCTCTCTCTCTGTCTCTGTAAGTCTGATTTTCAAATAAATAAAATAAATATTTAAAATCATAAGATAAAATTTTGCATAAAAGATATACAGACTTCTACATCAAAGTTTAGTAACAGGAACTTTCATTGGCATATAGAATAAATAAAATCACATAAGTCACTGCATTTTATAAAAGATGTGATTCTATATCATAGAGGAGTCAGACTACATTTTGGAATCATTCTTATTTTACTATTCCTAATGCTGTGTCAGACAATCTTTTTTTTCCTTTGTCTCTTTAGTTTCAACAATCTGACTTTTTCTAAATTTAAATGGAAATTGAACTTTGTGACATCGTGTGCAACATAAAATTCACATCAAATGTCTGAAGGGAACAAATGATGATAGGCAACTTGCTTTATCTCATTGCATCCTGGTGTTACATGTGTGTGAACAGACATGTAGACATGTCTGTAAAGACCTTTAGAACTCATGTCATTGTCATATAAATCTCCATCTTTATCAATATTATATAATCAGCATAACTATATTATTTTATCATTTAATATAGTAAACATTTAAATAATGAGACAACATATACATGGCTCAATGACTTTAGTTCAGTAGAAAATATATTCTGTCTTTCTTGACAGGCAGAGTGGACAGTGAGAGAGAGAGACAGAGAGAAAGGTTTTCCTTTGCCATTGGTTCACCCTCCAATGGCCGCCGCGGCCGGCGCGCTGCGGCCGGCGCAACGCGCTGATCCGATGGCAGGAGCCAGGAGCCAGGTGCTTTTCCTGGTCTCCCATGGGGTGCAGGGCCCAAGCTCCCGGGCCATCCTCCACTGCACTCCCGGGCCACAGCAGAGAGCTGGCCTGGAAGAGGGGCAACCGGGAGAGAATCCGGCGCCCCGACCGGGACTAGAACCCGGTGTGGCGGCACCGCTAGGCGGAGGATTAGCCTAGTGAGCCGCGGCGCCGGCAGAAAATATATTCTGAAGTTTAAGCTTTAGGGAAGATTGGGCTGTTCACAGAATGGTAATACCTAAGATTGACAATGAAAATTCACTAAAGAAGAAAATAAAGGAGAATCCCAAGACTGTGATTCTATAGGAATGAAGGCATACAAATAGAAAACATACATAGAGCACGAAATATTTACTAAATCATTTTAATAAGATTGCAGAGTTTCCAGTGCTTGATATATTGGAAAGAGAATCTCATAGAATGACTTAAATCTGCACAAATTCTTTACAATGTTATCCTATATTCATTCAGAAATATCTGTAGGTGTTTTAGGCAATGGGTGATATGACAGTGATTGTATATAATCTGATAACATTTTATTGAATTGATTGAATTATAGCTGATAAACTAAATCACCATTTTTACTGTATTGCATTGTTAAGGGCCAAGGAAAAATAAAATTTCTTATAGAAAATGTGGGGAACATTAAAGTCAGATGGGTAATTTCAACCTAGAAAAGTAAACAACAAACAATGAAAAATTTAGAAGCAAAAATATGTAGATGATATAATTGATATGTTCACAAGTATATCAGTAAACCTGATACAGCTGAATCTATCGTGTTTAAACACAAGTCAAAAGAAATTACTGTAATGAAAACATAGAAAGGAAAATGACAGAAAGAAAAGTGTATCTAATTTCTGAGAAACAATGTAAAATGACTTTATTCAATAGGACCATAGAATTCCAAAGGGAAAGAGAGAGACAATAGGACAAAATAAGTATTTGAAGAAATATTTTGGGAAATTTCCACAGTTATTAACAGGAAGCAATCTTCAGCTTCAATAAGATCAGAAAATGCACAGCAGGAAAAAAATGAAATTAAACCAAGCAAAACATGAACAACTAGTAAGAAAAGTAAAATCAGGCTCCAAATGTTCAAACTCTGAAAACACAAGACAAAGAGAAAAGATTGAGGGTTGCAACGTTAAATACATATAAACAAAGCTCATGGTATGAAGAAACCACATAAATCAAGAGACAACAGAATGAGATCTACAGAGTAGATTTCAAAATTGAAAACAAAATATTTTCTCAAATAACAGCTCTAAGAATTCATCCTTGCAGGACCCACACTGTAAGTAATGTTAAAGTTCTCTAGGTAGAAGAATAACACTCCAGACAGAAATTTAGTTTCATTATAAGAATTATCATTTTAGATACACTCATAGTAACTGCGTGAACTAAAAGAATATAGATGTGTTATATGCATAAAGGAGATGTAATAGTGCCATTTACAAAAATAATGTAAAAGAAAATAGAGAATAATAGGAAATATAACATTTTAAGTCCTGTCATTACATGTGAGATAGTAAAATATTATTTGGGAATAAAGTAGAATGCATAGAGTAATTGCTAATAAATTATATAGTAGTTTTAAAGGGAAATGAAATGCAAAAACCAAAACAAGGATAATTAACCAGAAAGAAATAAGAAAAAGAAGAAATTAGATAAAAAGGACAGAATTAAGAGAAAATAGCTAATAATGTCAGATATGTTAATACAGTGATAGAAATAATCGTTCAATATGACTGATGTGCATGAACTTGGATTTTGGGGATATATCTAAGAAAGAGACTTTATCACAACATCAGAGTACATGCATTGTCTCCTCCCTCCACCAGCACTATAATAGTTGTCAAATAGCAAGAACAGTAGAGCAGGACAGAGAGAGACACCGTAGGTTCTTCCTGGAGAGAGATACAAAGGGAACATCCAAAGTCAAGTGTGGAGCAGATACAGACAAAACATTATCAGGCAAATGGGTCTACACAATACATAAAGAAAAAAAGGAAATTCTGAAGGGTTTGAGCCTTAAGATCCATGGAAGATAACAACATTAAAAGATAAATTTTAACCTTACTCCTACTACTTATCATGCAAACACCTAAAAACCCACAGGAGGAAATGATGTGGTCATCTGCAACCACAATGAGTATTAGACTCGGCATTTAATATGATTTAAATCACATCCACATTTAAACAGCAAAATTGAAAATTTACCAGGAAACAAAAGCAGAAAATAACTGTCCAAAGAGACAGCAATCATCATAATCAGACAACAATCAGCATAACCGCCTATTGACATGGATGTAGGTAAAGTTAGATAACGGAAGATAAAATGACCAATATGATACATGTTCTAATGGGAAGGAAAGCTGGAAAGTGTGTTTTCAATGTACAGATAGAAGCATTAAGGCATAATCAAGTAGAAATGCTAGACATATATAGATTAATGTGCCTTCATTGGTTTTGATTCACCAGTAATCTCAACATAGCAAAGCAAAGAACCAGTGAAGTAAAAACAGATCAATAGAAATTCTACAAATTGAAATATGAAATAAATTTGATATCATAAAAGATAGGTGAGCCAATACCACACATAAACAGAATTTCAGAAAAAAAAAAAAGCTGAATGGAGTAGAAGAAATTTTGAAGAAGTGCAAAGGATTTTTGATTACTGACAAAGGCAAACACAATCTCAAGGTATTGTCAAACATTATGGTTGCAAGAAAACAGTGGTGAGGCATCTTTCTTGTCCTGAAAGAAGACACAATGCATAGCCAATGAAAATATATTTGAAAGGATAAGTATACATCTTCCCAAAATGCTTTTATATTTCAAAACCCCGCACTCATTCATTGAAAAAAAATGTAGGCAGAAATCCAGTAAAGGTACAGATGCCTTGAACATTCATTATTATCTATGGAACACTTGATCAAACAAGGGCATACTACATATTCTTCTGAGTGAACACAGAACATTAACTGAGGTACAACACATTTTGAGTTATTCAACAAAAGTGGTATACATACATTTTTGATTGTACACAGGGATGCTTCAAAAATTTTGTAGAAAGTGCAATTACAACATGTTTACTTTAGTGCAAAATTCTTATTGAAATTCATGTGATATGAAGGATCTTCAAAAAGTTCATGAAAATGCACATTAAGGAAAAATGCATGGATTTCAAAGTTTTTTTATATACCAAGTGAACTTTATTTTATACCAAAACATACTTATAAGTGTTGGTTTATTATAACCAAAGTAACATAAAATAATGTTCTTAATTCCATTTATCCATGAATTTTTTGAAGTATCCACATGTATCTGTATTCAAATGTGCAGAACTAGGTCACATGGTCCTGCTTGAGGGTTCTAAGTCGTAGAAAATGTTTTTCTGTGTGTTCAGAGCAAACAGAAAATGGCTTAGTGAATGCACGGCCTTGTTTCTGTGTGACAAAGTGTCCACAGCAGGCTGGCATTTGAGGAAAGAGCTGAACATCAATATAAAACATAATATCCTGGAATAAAACATGCTATTTAAATACAATAAAGTATTTTAATGGTAGGTATGTCCAAGTAGCAAAGGACACTGACATAATTTTTCTCTCACAGGTAAAATTTTATTCCCTGTCGTAGCCATTTGTTAATTTTCCTCTTTTCTGTTCTAATTTTAAAGGATAGGGAAGACTTTGATTTTTAAAATCTTGGATATAATTGGATAAGTTATAATTACTATTCGTAAAAGACAAAAACCATTTTTGGAAGTAATTAATATACCATAAATTGTTTTATTCAATAAGGCTTTGTAATTTAAATTTAATTTATTTCAGAAAAGATTCCAGAATGACATAGAAGCAAGAGTGAAATATCACCTCCCAAGTGAGAATTCAAAGGTTGATGTCAATGAATAGCAGAATTGCAAGGATCAAGTCCGGTGCGATGAGCTTCCAGCAGCAAGTCTATGTGAGACTTGGAGAAGGAGGGTGTGCTTGTGTACTAACGACTTCACTGGCACCTCAGGAATCATTCCTGATATAAACTAACATTGCACATGTACTGCGTAAGAGCTCATTTTATTAGGATACATATATGCATTCAAGAATGTATATATCAGGCTGTGTTTTCAGGTTCCTCCAAGGATTGCCATTTGTTCATTGTATACATGCTTCTCTCTCTAAGAATTCTACTTGTGAGGTCACAACTGTCCCCTTGTCTCAGCTCTCCCCAGATGACCTTGATTCCTCAATTTCTTATATCTTTTCCCCTGGTATAATCTCTCTCTCTCTTTCTTTCTCTCTCTCTCTCTCTGCCTGTGTGTGCGTGTCTCTCTGTCCTCTTCTATTTCTCGTTCTGAGAAAGCAGCTGGTCTTGCTCCTATAATATGTCTCTATGTTCACACTAAGGTTTGCTGATCAACACATTTAATGATGCATTTCACTTTATTTTCACAGCACAGTGATTGTGTGATGATTTTGGATGGTGTTGACATCAGGGTAAGTAGTTACAAACTGAAAATAAATTAATTTGCTCTGCCAGCTCTGCCAGTTATTTAGAATGTTCAGCAGCTCTGCTCAAATGTTCTATGTCAGGCTTTCTAAGAGGAAGAGCTTAGGAAGAGTCCTTCATCAAAAAGAATTGAGAAACATCTGAATGAACAAAGTAAGCATGAATATTTGATATCAGATTGGCTCTGTTGTAATACTAATCCTTAGTTATATATTTGAGTCTATAAAATGTGCATAGTTAAACCTTGCAGAATACATCTTTGTGCATGTATCTTGAATGTTATGGAAACTATAAATTTAGAAAAAGGCTAGAACTGAGTATGTCTTAATCATTTAGATAATCATATAGATGAAACATACTAGAAATTACTTCATACTTATAATATTCATTTTGACAAATTAAAGTTTTTGGAAGATGTGTCAAAAGATGAGTATATTTGTGCTGCTGAAGCGAGCAAGGCAGAAGATGAATGTATAGATTGTATAGATAGAGACATTGGATTAGCTTATTTGAATATTTGTACTCTTTTTGTTATTGAATCACTATGGATTACGTATGTATTCCCAAAGCCTTCAGATGAGCCTGAGAAGAAGTCATTAAGGAAAAGACACTGAGATCCACATTAATTGCATGTCATTTTTTCCAGTAAACTATTTCAGTGGTCCATCAGTAAGCATTCTATCAAAAACTTGACGTCCTTTTGAATAACTCCAGTAATAAGGATGTAATTCAGAGCATGCAGGGCTTCATGGCTTCTCCAACAATTGGTTGTATACGTGCAGAAACCCTGATAGCCCAGGAAGAGTATGTGCCCAGGTGCACCCCAGACTGACCCAGAGGTGATTCAGGTTTGCTTGTGCAGAGACCACGGCAAACCTCCCTTCAACCTGTGCTTGGGAGACTGTCTTCAACTCTTATCTAAGATCATCTTCAACTTCTAGTCCGTCTCCAAAATCTGCAAGCACCTTTCCTATGCAGAACTATAATTATAACTGGTCACAAAACATTTTAAGGACCATGATTTTCTACCCTCTCTCTTGGCGTGGAGGAGAGAGTAAAAAAGAATCACTCAGTTGGTAAAAGATAACATAATTTATGACTCCCCTTTATTGGCATCAATAAGCTTCCATATATATATATATATATATATATATATATATATAAATTCCAACCCACAATTTGAAAATGTTTGTGCTTAGCATGTTTTAACTAACCTTTGTGTACAGATGAGTGGGATTACTCTCTTTCCCCACATAGAAGATACAAAGCACCTTTGATCAAGCCGCTGAGTGATGTGCCACTGCTGTTAGTATGTTGCCCAAGCTTTAATTAGCAAGTCTTTTGTATCTAAGAGCTCCTCTAAGGAATGTCCTTCAAACACAAATATTGAACTCATCAATTCTCTGCTTCTAAATCTCTGTGTTATGTTCCTACTTATTCCAAAATGAAATTCAACCGCACACATATTTTTCACTCCTATTCACATGGAATGTCTCGCAATACTGGTTATATGCCCTTTCCTCCACAGGGAATGCAATTTCTCTTTCGTTTGTAGTTAACAAATTCTGATTCATTGTTCCAGATGCAATTTTCTTACTCATAAAGATCATAATGCACTAGGAAAAAGTAATCCTCCAATTTTTCATTCTACATGGAAGAAAGCTGGCCCACATTTCTCTAGTCACAGATGATTCTCAATGTGCAATGGGTTGTTATTCTGATAAACCCATCCCATCTTGAGTAGAAAATATCATTATCACTTAATGCACCCAATGTATTGAACATCAAAGCTTAGCCTAGCCTCCCTTAAATGTGCTCAGAACACTTAAATTAGCCTGTAGTTGGCTGTAACCATATAGCACAAAGCCTATTTTATGACAAAGTTCTGTATCTCTAATGTTTGTCACTGTGGCGGCTTCATGAGAGAGAACAGCATTACACATCACTTACTCAAGAAAAATGTCAGAATTCAAAATATAGTTTTCTTTTTTCTGAATGTATGTAGTTTTTGAACCATTGCAAGGTAAAAACTTACATCACAGCATCTTAAATTGGGAACCATCTGTTGACATTAATTCTAAAAGCAGAATGAATGTTGCAATTGTACATGATTTACCTATACCTGCAAAACCCAGCCTGTGGATCTGGTTATTGTAACTATTCATATGTGGGTAATTATATCAATGAGTGTTTTTCTGTTTGGATTTTATCTTTCATTGTTGTTTTACATGCAATGAAGTGCCCCACGTGTCTGCCACTGACAACGCAATGGGAGATGGTGCCAGACAACCAAGCTCGCAGAGTCTTCTCTAAACTCATGTATTTGGATTTCTCATTTAAGCTTTTAAATGGAAATCAAAAGAAAGATTTTTACATAGGGCACTGACATAAGAGTCTATCTTTAAAATGTCATTCTATCTGTAATATTGGATGGGAAAATAGGATTTTAATGCACTTACTGAAAAATCTATGAAGTATTTCTCATTGTTCACATGGGGCTCACACAGTATTTGCCGGTTTGAGGCACTGTCCTATGATTTCAGTTACAGTCAGTTCAAGGAAAAGAAGCATCCGCATAGGAAATGCAGTATAGTATAGTTATTTATTTTACCAGCTCTAAGGTTGTATGTGTGTGTGTGTGCACACATGTATATGTAAAATAATAACTATAGTTATGATACATGGTACTAACTACAAGAAAATAGCATGCAAACCAATAGATATTCAAATCACACTGCATGGCCTTCCCTTTAGGTAAATCTCTCTAATACAAAAATCATCATTTGGCAGAATCATTTCTTTTAAACTTTTATTTTTTTTTTTTATTTTAAACTTTTATTTAGTAAACATAAATTTCCAAAGTACAGTTTATGGATTACAATGGCTTCCCCCCCATTACTTCCCTCCCACTCTCACCCCTCCCATCTCCCGCTCCCTCTCCCATTCCATTCACATCAAGATTCATTTTCAATTATCTTTATATACAGAAGATCGATTTAGTATATATTAAGTAAAGATTCATCAGTTTGTACCCACACAAAAACACAAAGTGTAAAATACTGTTTCAGTACTAGTTACAGCATTACTTCACATTGGACAACACATTAAGGACAGATCCCACGTGAGGAGTAAGTACACAGTGACTCCTGTTATTGACTTAACAATTTGATACTCTTGTTTATGGCGTCAGTAATCTCCCTAGGCTCTAGTCATGAGTTGCCAAGGCTATGGAAGCCTTTTGAGTTCGCTGATTTCGATCTTATTTAGACAGGGTCATAGTCAAAGTGGAAATTCTCTCCTCCCTTCAGAGAAAGGCACCTCCTTCTTTGATAGCCCCATTCTTTCCACTGGGATCTCACTCGCAGAGATCTTTCATTTAGTTTTTTTTTTTTTTTTTCCAAAGTGTCTTGGCTTTGCATGCCTAAAATACTCTCATGGGCTCTTCAGTTAGATCCCAGTGCCTTAAGGGCTGATTCTGAGGCCAGAGTGCTATTTAGGACATCTGCCATTCTATGGGCAGACTCATTTTTAAATGGTAGCCATGATAGGAATTCTTAACTATTGTTTAAAATTTTGCATATTTATTCTAAGTTTTTAAACATAGACTGGAGCACTTAAGATAATATTTTAAGTGGCAAAGACATCTAAATTCAACATACTCATTAGCTCTTCTTCTTCAAAGTTGGTTGAGAGAACTCTGGAAACTGAAAACCTTTGTAATTTCACCTCAGAGTATTAAATGTTGTAGAGTTTACAGATAATTTCGCCTGCATTACTACTTTATCTTCTCATCGAACCTCCACAATTGAAAACTCACGAATCAAGCATTTCTGAATTTACATTCAACACTTTTTATTCACTTGTATTCTTGCTCAATATTGCACTTAGATATGTGTAAAAAAACTGATCATTCATCAGTGGAATATAGTTTAAAAAGAAGATTCTTTAGAAGTATAAGAAATATATTACTTTAGCACATTGTAAAGATACGATCTTTTGGATTTTGCATAAGAAATCAGTGATCAAAGAACAAACAAGAAATGATTGATTTTGTGAAATTTAATACTAGAAAATGACAATTATAATATATCCATATAAAATGGACATGATTTTATAAGAATTAATTGGTAAATCATTTCTAGTGGATTTCACTTGGAAAGTAACCTATGGATCATTTTTATGCTCAGAAAAAATATTGGGGCTTCTTTATCACCTGACTGGTTTCAGGAGGTAATTTTAATAGACACTGTGATTTTAAATAAATGTGTTTGAATTCATAACCTAAATTTTGTATCACTGGTAGTGAGATATTCTTAAGTAATTAATATAAGGAGTCATAAGTGTATTTCTTTAGAGGAATTGAAATAATTGATTTGCTGAGTATAAGGTAGACAAGAATGTTTTACATAGTTATACAATAAGTATTGTGAATATTATTGGCTGTAAAAACTGTAGCTTGAATATATCAATACAATTCAACTAAAGTTTGAAGTAAACATTTTTCCCCTAAACATTGACATGTCAGTGAATGCCTGAGAGCCTTTTCAAATAAAAATAAAGAAATAGAAACTCTTTCCTCATGAAAAAAAAGAATACTATGTATATCTTTAGTTTGTACAATATAGTCGGTCTGAGAATTTCCTTCAATAACTACCATATGTGATATTTTAGCAAGACAATTCAATAAAGGAATAAAGATCACTACATCTTCATTGTTCATGCTGTTATAACTGCTGTACCAACATAATAAAGCTAAAATATGCTCTGTTGTGTTATTCTGCATAACACTAGAAGTTTCCACAGCTCTTTTACAGTCTCAGCATTTAAGAATAGTAACGTGCACAGACTTCTAATTAAACACGGGGTAGTAATCGGTGTGGCTGCTTTCCCTTGAATTTCACTTTAAGGGACAGAATATTAAAGGATATAATCATTGATGAGAGATTGCAACAGTGTTGTTTTTCCTTTTTCTATTTCTTATTAAAATATTTATATGAGAGACAAAGAGAGAAAGAAATACAGACAGAATTCTCAGTTACAGATTCATACCCCAAATATTTGTAAGAGCTGGAATTGGGGCAAGTTGAACTCAGGAGCCAGGAACCCAATCCAGGTCTCCCATGTGGATGGCATGGACTCAGTCATGTTAGCCATCATCTAACTGCTGCCTGCTGGGGTGCTCACTAGCAGGAAGCTGAATCGAAATTGTGGGGCTGGTACGCAAACCATGCACTCCGACTTGGTATGTAGGCATCTCCAGCAGTGTCTTAACTTCTAGCCAAGATGCCCACCCAAAAAGCACAGAATTGTTGAAGACTTTAAAAGCAGAAGGATGAATTAAGAACAAATCTAGAAGAGAAAAAGATGGACCCATATTTGGGCTTGTGAATCAACAGAAATCATAGTGAGGAGTATCAGACAGAATTAGGAGTTAGAGGGTTAAGGAACTTGAAGAGGCAATTGAGGGAGAACTGCAGTAGAATTAAAATGTTAGTTTACTGGGGCACAATGGGTTAAAGCCCCAACCAGCAGCACCAGCATCCTATATGGGCACTGGCTCAAATCCCGGCTGTTTCACTTCCAATCAAGCTCTCTGCTATGGCCTGGGAAAGCAGTGGAAGAGGCCCAAGTCCCTGGGCCCTGCACCTGCATGGGAGACCTGGTAGAAGCTCATGGCTTTTGGCTTTGGAGCAGCTCAGCTCTGGCCATTGCGGTCATCTGGGGAGTGAACCAGAACATGGAAGACCTCTCTCTCTCTGTCTCTCTCTCTCTCTAACTCTGTCTTTCAAACAAACCTTTACAAAAAAGTAATAGTTTATATGATGAGGCCATACTTGCACAATTTGTTAACTTACCTGCCTAAGCAACTCATAAAATGAGTATTTCTGAATTTGGGGACACCATTCATAAGGAAGAATTTCAGAATCTGCCAAATTGAAGACTAAGATAGTAGGACATCCATTTAGGGATTTTTTAAACTATTTGATTAAATATATTCAATATTTATGTGTATCAGTTTATATGCTCTTAATATTCTAGTTCTCTTTTAAGGAGATTTTTTTTTTGTCATTTTAACATTTTAGAAGACAGTTTACCATGAAGATAATAAATAATAGAGATCCAATTTTTAATGGAACTTTGGGATACATTTACAGAAAAGAGAGGGAGGATGGAGAGATTTCTATACTTAATTTTATGTTTACTTAAAATATTTGAAGTGGTGGAAATTTGGTTTAAGATTCTTCTATTCCATTTGATATCAAATATTTATTTTTTTCTTTCCAAAGGGAGCATTTCATAAAATGGATTTAAAAATAGCTTAAGACAGCAAAATTCCCCAAAGCAAAATAATCTGTTCTGCTCAAAAAGAATGTTTTCATCCTGTGGAGTGGCAGATCCTAAGCACAGGAATCCAGAACAAAGGAAGGAACACTTGGCTCCCCAGGGTTATGTTCCCAGTGGTCCCACAGCAAATACCAGTGATGGCCATTCAGGCAAACACAAAGTAGAGTTGAATTACAGTGATGTTAATTTGAACCACAAATTCAAGTATGGAGTATATTTCGCTTTCATTTAAGCTTGAAATGCCACAGAATTCATGGAAACAGATCTGTGTTTTCATTTTCACATGCAAATATTGATGAGCAGCACTGCCATTTCTTCAGTTGTGTTTTCATGGTGAATGTTTTCTTTCTCTACTGAATTCTGTACATTTAACTTTGTACTTCAACAGTGTAACTCAAAATGTATAGCTTTCATTTGTACTATATATATTATTATATGATACTTACATCCTCTCCATGCCAATAGGTAGAACATTAAGAAAGATTTGTCATGGAACAAATTTATGTAGCTCAACATGTAGCATTAAAGACAGTACTTTAAAAAAAAAAAGATTTATTTATTTACTTGAAAGTCAGAGTTACACAGAGGGAGAAGAGGCACAGAGAGGGATAAAGAGAGGAGAGAGAGGTCTTCCCACAGAGAGAGAAGAGGCAGAGAGAGGGAGAAAGAGAGGAGAGAGAGGTCTTCCATCCGATGGTTCACTTCCAAGATGGCCGCTAGGCTGGAGCTGCACTGACCTGAAGCCAGGAGCCAAGAGCTTTTCCCAGGTCTCCTACAGGGGTGCAGGGCCCCAAGGACTTGGGCCAAATTCTACTGCTTTCCCACGCCATAACAGAGAGCTGTATGGGAAGTGGAGCAGCCGGAACGTAAACTGGTACCCATATGGCATGCCAGGACTGCAGGAGGTGGCTTTACCAGTTATACCACAGTGTCAGCCCCATAAAGACAGCATTCTTAATAAATAACATATTAATATAATATAAATATATTATATAAAATAAAATATTAATAAAATATTTGAAATATAAGCAGTCACACCATAAATGGAGGTACTAATACAATCATTTCATTCATTAAATACCAGCGTATATGCACACATGCACATACACACATAAATATACACACGCATATAGATACATATACTTATGGTAAGTAGTGTTGAAAGAGAAACTTAAATAAATTAAATTTAATATTATTTAATCAGGGAAAGAATTATTATGAAATTGGCAGCAGGGAGATCCATCACAGGTTCTGTCAGACTCAGAGGCTGCTACGTAGCTAAGTAAAATTTATATACAATAAAAGGAAAGTGAAGCATAGAAAATGGAAGAGGGGTACAGACTGGCTGGATTAAAATCTGTTGTTGGACTTATTTGTACGTGATTCAACTTAAGCTCTACTGCCTAATTGGCTGAGACCCTGATATTTACTACAAGGAAAAATTCCTGTTAGATTTTCAGATTGTTCATAGTGAAGTTGTAGTTCACTAGGAAAAGCTCAGATGTAATTTTCTTTAACAGCTATATACATAGATACATAGATAAGAGATGAATTATGATATCTATATACACATATATGTGAGTGCAATTATGTAATCTGTGTAATGAAATAAAACATGCTCATGTCATTGAGTGCTTGCAGTGAATGCTACATAAAGATGTCTCAGAGCCGCTCCACAACCCTGGCTGCCCTCTGGAGAGGATTTCTTTCTTTTTTCTTTTTTTTAGAAAGTTTTTATTTAATAAATACAAATTTCATAGGTAGAGCTTTAGGATTATATAGCGGTTCATCCCTCCATACCTGCCCTCCCACTCCCACTCCTGTCCTACCTCCTACTCCCTCTCTCATCCCATCCTTCATTAAAATTCATTTTTATTATTGTTATAAACAGAAGACCAACTCTATACTAAGTAAAGATTTCAACAGTTTGCACCCACACAGACACACAAAGTATAAAGTACTGTTTGAAGACAAGTTTTGTCATTAATTCTCATTGTACAATGCATTAAGGACAGAGGTCCTACATGAGGAGCAAGTGCACAATACTCTTGTTTTTTTTTTTTTAAAGATTTATTTATTTATTTGAAAGTCAGAGTTATACAGAGAGAGGAGAGGCAGAGAGAGGGAGAGAGAGAGAGGTCTTCCATCCAATGGTTCACTCCCCAAATGGCTACAATAGCCAGAGCTGCGCCAATCTGAAACCAGGAGCCAGGAGCTTCTTCTGGGTCTTCCACACAGGTGCAGGGGCCCAAGAACTTGGGCCATATTCTACTGCCTTCCCAGGCCATAGCAGAGAGCTGGGTCAGAAGTGGAGCAGCCAGGCCTCTACCCGGTGCCCATATGGGATGCCAACGCTTTAGACCAGGGTGTTAACCCGCTGTGCCACAGCACAGGCCTGACTCCTATTGTTGATTTAACAATTGACACCCGAGGCTCTTGTCATGAGCTGCCAAGGCTATGGAAGGCTTTTGAGTCCACAAAGTCTGTTATTATTAAGACAGGGTCATAAGCAAAGTAAAAGTTCTCTATTCCCTTCAAAGAAAGGCACCTCCTTCTTTCATATCCCCTTCTTTCCACTGGAATCTCACTCACAGAAATCTTTCATGTAGGTCATTTTTTTGCCATAGTATCTTAGCTTTTCTTTTCTTTTCTTTTCTTTTCTTTTCTTTTTTCTTTTTCTTTCTTTTTTTTTTTTTTTTTTGACAGTCGGAGAGGACAGTGAGAGAGAGATATAGAGAGAAAGGTTTTCCTTTTCTGTTGGTTCACCCCTCAGTGGCCGCTATGGCTGGCGCGCTGCGGCCGGCACACCGTGCTGATCCGGAGCCAGGAGCCAGGTGCTTCTCCTGGTCTCCTATGCGTATGCAGGGCCCAAGGACCTGGGCCATCCTCCACTGCACTTCTGGGCCACAGCAGAGAGCTGGACTAGAAGAGGAGCAACCGGGACAGAATCCGGTGTCCCGACGGGGACTAGAACCCCGGGGTGCCAGCGCCGCAGGCAGAGGATTAGCCTAGTGAGCCACGGCACTGGCCTATATCTTAGCTTTTCAAGCCTGACATGTTCTCATAGCCTTTTTAGCCAGACCTGAATGCCTTAAGAATCATTCTGGGGTCAGAGTGCTGTTTAGGCCGTTTGTCATTCTATGAGTCTGCTATGTGGCCTGCTTCCCATGTTGGATCATTCTCTCCTTTTTAATTCTATCTATTGTTATTAGCAGACACTTGGTCTTATTTATATGATCACTTTGACACTAATTCCTATCTATATGATCAGTTACCTACTTAAAATGATGCTTTTACTAGTAAGATGGTTTTAGTACCACCCAACTTAATAGGATTTGGAATCCCATGGCAAGTTTTTAGCTTTACCCTTAGTGGTAAGTCCATGGGAATGTGTTTCCAACTATACATCTCCTCCCTCTCTTATTCCCAGTCATGTTTTACTGGGATCAATTTTTAATTGGATATAAATACCTAAGAATAATTCTGTTAATTAAAGAGTTCAAAGTAAGTAGAAAAAGAAAACATTAAAAAATAAATAAAGTAATAAACTATTCCTCAACACTCAGGAGAAGGGCTGATCAATCGTTGCTTCTTATAGTGTCAATTTCACTTCTACAGGTTTTGTTCTAAGTGCTCAGTTAGTTGTCACAGATCAGGGAGAACATATGATATTTGTCTCTTTAAGACTGGCTTATTTCAATAAGTATGATGTTTCCCAGATGTATCCATTTTGTTACCAATGACTAAATTTCATTATTTTACCACTGTGTAGTAGTATTAGTACATATACCATAATTTCTTTACCCAGTCTTCTATTTACAGATATTTAGGTTGATTCCACGTATTAGCTATTGTTAATTGAGCTGCAATAAACACAGTTGAAAATGGCTCTTTTATTTGCCGATTTCATTTCACTTGGGTAAATTCTGAGAAGTTGGATGACTGGGATGTATGGTAGGAATATATTCAGATTTCTGAGGTATCTCCAAACTGTATTCCATAGTGGCTTTACTGATCTATATTCCCACCAAAATGGATTAGGGTACCTTTTTCCCTACTCACAATCTAGTATTGAAATGTCATATTCTTTTGGGTGTGTCCTGCCACAAACCCTCAGTTTTTTTCACAGTCCTGATACAGAAGCCTCACACAGTTCCAAGCTCCAAGCCCACTGTTAGTTCTCCCCACCAGAGTCAGGAGTCTCCACTTGACTGGTAGCCGGATGCAGACACAAGCCGACTTAGCTGTTACGTATGTCGAAAATGGTGCCTGTTCTATGGACTTGTTAAAAGATGCTGTTGTAAGTGATCAGGGAGAGAGAAACGTGTCTGTCCCATCCTTTTATTTTCTCCTCTAGCTTTGCTGGTACACTTTCCCCCATGGGGCTCCAATCTGGGTTTCCCCCAGGCTCTTCCTGCATCTTTTTCACTGGTGGCTTGGGGTGCTGTGGTCTGGTTTCACCTCACTTTCCACTGCTGATGCACAGGCTCTCGGCTTCTGGATTCCCGAGCCATGGGCACCCACACCCTCCATGTGAGTCCACCATGCTAGATTTTCCTGTCTTGTTTTTCTTTCCTGTGCATTAAGTCTTAGGTGAGAACATTCTACAATTTATGAGACCATTTAGATATTTGAATTTTTGGAAACTATAGACAAGATAAAAGGATATTTGAAAACATTTCGGACAATATAATTTAAATGATAATGACTAAGACATGGTTAGGAAGAAATAAGCCCAAAGGAGATAAAAATACTGCAGAAGCTAACTTCCTAGGGTCTCTGGTTTCAACTACACAATGTACTACATCAAATACACGGATAGTACGAAAATCACAAATGAGACCACAAGTCCATGGATCTTGGGCTGTGTCATGCCAAAATAGATTTCAAAATAAATTTTAAGAAAAGCTAATTCAGGCAACAATGTGATACCTTATGACTTTCTGTTTTGTTTATTATTTAAATATATTTTATTGAAATTGAAGTTAGCGGAGAAAGATAGGCATGCAAAATTATGTCCTGTACTTCTAGGGTGATTGGTGTTAAGATTACTACTGTATGGCTCTTTCCCTATAATGATCAATGCTCTGGTTAGAGGAATTCTAATTGCCAGACCCTTTACTATTAAAGGATAAAAATAACCATTGGAAGATAGTCTAGATTTTAAATGTTTGAGTGGGACTAATTATTTACTGGCAGAAATCACAGGATTGTGCAAAAGAAAGGGACCAATAATGAAAAAGTAACAAAATTTTGAGATAATTAAACTTTGTGGAAATCATCATGGGTTCAATTAAAAATGATATTTTAAAAATAGCAATTGATGGAGTAGCTACAAAAATTTTAATAGCTTTCTATAAGAAGTTCGGTCAGGCCGGCGCCATGGCTCACTTGGCTAACCCTCCACCTGTGGCACCAGCACCCTGGGTTCTAGTCCCGGTTAGGGTGCCGGGTACCAGTCCTGGTTGCTCCTCTTCCAGCCCTTCTCTCTGCTGTGATCTGGGAAGGCAGTGGAGGATGGCCCAAGTGCTTGGGCCCTGAACCCACGTAGGAGACCAGGAGGAAGCACCTGGCTCCTGGTTTCGGATATGCACAGCGTGTCGGCCACAACGTGCCAGCCTTAGCAGCCATTTGGGGGGGTGGACTCATAGAAAAGGAAGATCTTTCTTGCTGTCTCTCTCTGTCTGTGTTTAACTCTGCCTGTCAGAAAAGAAAAGAAAAGAAAAGAAAAGAAAAGAAAAGAAAAGAAGAAATTCGGTCATCTAGTTGACCTACTGAATAAACAGTCTAAATGAAAAATTCACAAATTTTTTTGCGTATCTCAATAGATTTTAAAAATTTGATCACTGTAATCAATACACAATTATTCTTAAAAAATTTGATCACCATGTAAAAGTAGAGTCATACACCCCTTTCAGAACTCATATTAATTAAATCAGTAAGAGATTAGGAATCTGAGTGACAACAGTTTTCTGAATAATCCGCAGTAAAATGCTTATGATCATTCACAGTGGGAGGACTAAAATGGCTAGGGCTGAACAAAATGTGCTAGAATCATAGGACACTAGTTGTCTCAGTCCATTCTGTGCTGGTCTGATTGATATCATTATTAAAACATTTCTGAATGCTGGGAAATCCAAGATCAAATCTCTGGCATCTGCCAGAAAAGCAAAAGGAGCAAATCCACTCCTGTAAGTAATCTTAATTGTACCATTAGTCTACTCATGAGTTACAGACTTCCCATCAGGCTTCATATCCCTACATTGTTGCATCGGGGATTGAGTTCTTCCCAGAATGGATATTTTAGTAGGCACAGTTAGACCAAAACTGGAGGATTCACTGTATTGCCCTTTGTAAGTCTCACAATGAAATGTTAGCAGATAAAAATCTGAACACGATATCAAGATGCAACTGAGAAGTTTGCAAATTAAAGTAAGGCTAAAATTGGAGATTTGTGAACAACAGGTATTCATGGTTATTATATCACAATTCCCATAATGTTTTTTTTTTTAATATTTATTTGTTATAAAGACAGAGTTACAGAGAGAGAGAGAGAGAGAGAGAGAGAGAGAGAGAGATATCTTCCATCTGCTGGTCCCTGCCCCAGTTGGCTGCAACGGCTGAAGCTGCACTGATCCAAAGCCAGGAGCCAGGAACCAGGAGCTTCCTCTGGGTCTCTCACATGGGTACAAGGTCCCAAATACTTGAGCCATCTTCTACTGCTTTCTCAGGTCACAGAGGAGAGCTGAATCAGAAGTGGAGCAGCCGGGACTTGAACCGGTGTTCACATTGGATGCCGGCACTGCAGGCGGCAGCTTTACCCGCCATGCCACAGTGCCAGCCCCCTGCCCATGATATTTGAAGGTCTTTCAAAAGTTCATGGAGGGGTTGGTAATGCCAGCATCCATTTGAGCACCAGTTTAAGTTCCAGCTGATCCACCTCCAATCCAGCTTTCCGCTATTGGACCTGGAAAACAGCAGAAGATGAGCCACGAACTTGGGTCCTGTCATCTATGTTAGAGCAAAATAGAGTTCCAGGTCTCTGGATTTGGTTTTGCTCAGGTTTCCATCATGGCCATTTGGGCAGGGAACCAAGGGTGGAAGAACTTGCTCTCCCTCTCTACAACTCTGTTTTGCAAATAAATAAGTAAAACACTTTTAAAAGTCACTGAATGATGATATTAAAATGGAATTCAAATTTTCTATGAACTCTTTGAAGAACCTTCACATTACTGGCATATATGTAATATCTCAGTTGGGAGAATTCACTTACCCAATATACAGATAAAGAGATGTTATTCAAATCTGCTCTTCACACTGTTTTATTTAAGCAATAATGGCAAAATATTCTGAATAATATAAACTTATTCAAGAGTGTTTAACTTCAAACAAAATAATTTACTTGAGGTGTATAAATATTTTAAATTAATAAAGGATCCATTGATTACAATTATATTAGTGTTCTGAATTTCCTAATACTGCAGCATAACTGGACTGTAAAAACTGATTAATTTGGAAAGTGAACTATAAGTTATACAGAATTCAATAAAGTGATGTCTCCAAAACCATAAGCTATATCCAATAGTGTACGACTTTGATATATGCCAGAGAATGAGGAAAATTGCTGTACCTCACTCTGGCTCTTGCATTGTTTTCCAACAGCTATAATTTGGGTTTGATCTGACTGTGTATCTCCAAAAGTTAATGTGATTAGAGCGTTGGCCTCAGGCTGGTTATATTGGTACTGTGGAACTTTTTTTTAATATTTACTTATTTATTAAGGGATAGACAGAAACAGAGAAATCTTGCACCCACTGGTTACTACCCAGATGGTCTCAATTGCCATGGCTGGGTTAAATGAAAGCTAGGAGCCAGGAACTCCTTCCTGGTCTCCAGTGTGGGTGCCAGGAACACAAACACTTGAGCCATCTTCTGATGTTTTTTTCAGGCTATTAGGAGGGAGTTGGATAGGAAATGGAGTAGCCAGGACACTAATAAGTGCCCAAATGGGATGTCAGCATTGTAGGATGTAGCTTTACCCACTAAACCACAACACCTGACTGATACAATGGAATATTAAGAGGTAGAGCACAGTATGAAATGTTTGGGTTTTGAGCTTGCTTCTCTATGAAAAGATTAAGATATTTTGTTACATGATTCCTCAATAGTTATTTTAAATAGAGGTTTTCTTTTTGTTTGTTTGTTTTAAAGAAACAAGCCTGGGCCACCTTTCCTCTCCGTCTCTGTCTCTCCCGCTCTGTGCTCTCTGTTCTGGTTGTGACTACTTGCTTAATCATGTACTTCCGCCATTGCTATTTGCCACAGAGCCTTGAATTTAAGCAATCCTGATACCACTGCCTTGAACTTCCAAAGCTGTATGTTCTCTCTCTCTTTCTCTCTCTCTCTCCTTCTCCCTCTCCCTCCTTCTCTCTTTCTCCCTCTCTCTCTCTCTCTCTCTCTCTGTGTGTGTGTTGATCTGCTGTGTGTTGCTAACAGTTGTCATGGTAACAAGGTCTCGAGGACATTTTTAACACATGATGCTTATGGTTATAAGGAAAAAAGGGCAAGACAAAGAGGACACAGATTCACAGACAGAACAGGTTTATTCAAAAACTTGAGAGGTGGTGAATGGCCAGTGTGTAGGTAGGGCAAACACGTAGCAGAAGGCTCCCACTCTCTTACAGGCTGGGGGTTTATATAGCATCTTGGAAGGGATCCACATGAGGAGGTCGGGAGTGGGTTTCTCAGGGCTAATTTGCCAGGTGCAGGCTTTTCAAACTTCACAGCCTTTTTCCTTTTTGCAAGATGACTGGATGCGAAGAACACAGGAGGAGCTATCTCAAAGCAGGGCCTGGGTATCCACTCCCATTAACGGCAGCAGTTCGTTCCTATATGAGCTAGTTGAAGGCAATAACACAGGTGGATTCTTAATAATGCATGTGGTGTCGTTGAGCTGGCTGAGAAAGAATACAAGGGGTGGCTTGCCCTTGCTCCCTCAATCCTGACTCTGAGTATGGATACGGAGACAGGCACCAGTATCTTTCAGGCAGTTTTCTGCTGGGTGGGATAGGATATCTGTATTCTGGATTGGCTTGATTGCAGAGGAGCAGTCTTGTGATTTTCTTATGAGATGGCTTGGGATATAGCCGTTGCTCGATCCTGTAAGAACCTGGTAATAGATTCTGTTAGCATGCTTTCTTAAGCAGTTGATCCCTTCTCTTACCGCATCATTTTACATGCTGTAAAAGCAGCACTTTTCTCCCAAAACTAGGCAAAGTCCCCATTTTTCAGGAGTGAGGAAGTCTAATCTCCTGCAATGTTGAAAGACTGCTGCTTCCAAGGAATCCATCTGATCCTGGAGATGAGATAGTTGTTGCATTCGGTCGTTTGTGTCTTCTTTGACAGTGAAGGATGAGTCAGAGTTACACAGAAAGAGGAGAGGCAGAAAGAGAGAGGTCTTCCATCTGCTGGTTCGCTCCCCAAATGGCCACAAAAGTCGGAGCTGCACCGATCTGGAGCCAGGAACCAGGAACTTCTTCCAGGTCTCCTACTCGGGTACAGGGATCCAAGGACTTGAGCTATCTTCCACTGCTTTCCCAGGCCATAGCAGAGAGCTGGATCAGAAGTGGAGTATCTAGGACTCAAACCCGTGCCCATATGGATTGCCGGCGTTGCAGAGAGTGGGCTTTACACACTATGCCATGGAACCGGTCCCCGACAACTTACTTTTTAACAACTATACTTGGTCCTCTCTTTCCATTCCCAGGTGCTTCGGCAACTGCAGGTTACAATGCAGACATGGCCAAGCCCAAGAACCACACCACACTTAACAGGTCCTGAAAATGGCGCAAAAATGGCATCAAGAAACCCCTGTCACAGGGGCTGGTGCTGTGGCGCAGCGGGTTAACGCCCTGCTCTGAAGCACCGGCATCCCATATGGGCGCCGGTTCTAGTTGAAGCTGCTCCACTTCTGATCCAGCTCTCTGCTGTGGCCTGGAAAAGGAGTGGAAGATGGCCCAAGTCCTTGGGCCCCTGCTCCCACATGGGAGACCCGGAAGCAGCTCCTGGGTCCTGGCTTCAGATCAGCTCCGCTCTGGCTGTTGCAGCCAATCGGGGAGTGAATCATTGGATGGAAGATCACACTCTCTCTGCCTCTCCTCTCTGTGTAACTCTTTCAAATAAATGAATAAATCTTTAAAAAAAAAAAAAAAAAGAAACCGCTATCACAAAGATATGCATCTCCTAAAGGGATGGACCTGAAGTTCCTGAGGAACATGCATTTTGCCAAGGAGCACAAGAAGGGCCTGAAGAAGAGGTAGGCCAGCAATGTCAAGGCTATGAGTACATGTGCTGAAGCTGTCAAGTCCCCCGTCAAGCCTAAGGGAGCTGAGCTTATGATCCCAAAGGGTGACAGCCACAAGCTCAAATGATTTGCCTGCATTATCCACCCCAACCTTGGGAAGCATGTTCGTGCCTACATTGCCAAGGGTCTCAGTTTGTCCAGGCCAAAGACCAAGGCAAAGGATAAGACCAAGCCTCAAATCAATGTCAAGGCCAAGGCTCAAATGAAGGCCCAGGTTCAAGCTCAAATCAAGGACAAGGCCAAGGTCCAGGCTGAAACCTAACCCAAGGACCAGGCAGAAACCAAGCCTAAAACCCAGACTCATTGCAAGCACCAGGCTCAGGCCCATAGCAAGCCCTGGCAACACCTACAGCCTCAGTTCAAGCTCAGGTTGCTCCCAAAAGTGCCCAGACTGATATAAAGGCCCCATAGTAAGAGCCTTCGCATGCCAGTGCAAGTGCAGAACAAGTGTGACCCCTGGGCCACTGTCCATATGGGCTAGTGTCCTCCCATGATGTTTGTACAAATAAACCTGACACAGGGTTTCTTAAAAAAATACTTAAATTACTCAAGAAACTCAAACACTAGACAAGTGCAGTTATTATATGAAATCATGATTTTGCTGAAGAACAACTCTAGAAGCTAAATTGGACTTTATAATAAGTAATGAGCATTGCGTCATAACTTTACCTATATTATTTCTTTTTAGGTCAATATTATACATTCATGATTGCAAATATCTAACACAACTGTAACTTGATTGACCAGCAAACCTAGTCACAAATATGTCGATGATTAATGAAACATTTTAATTTTTTAAACCAATAAATTTAAAAAAAAACTATTAGATATTTATTTCAGTTACATGAACCAAAATGTATTTTGGGTTAATTTAACAGTTGTTATTTATATTAGCACTCTTTTATATATAAGCCAATGAAAACAAAGCAGTATCTATAAACAATTAAAACAAATTAACAAATTTTTCCACAGACACAACATGCAACAGGTAGACTCATATAACACATACATAACATATGTTACAAGTCAGAACAATAAAGCAGTTTTGAAAACAGCTCTTTTAAAAATAATTATTTTATTTATTTAGAAGAGTTACAGAGAGAAATAGACACACACACACATACACACACACATACACAGAGAGACGACTTCCAACCACTGGTTCACTCCCCAAAAGGCCACAATGGTTGGAGCTCAGCCCATCAAAAGCCAGGAGCCAGGAGCTTCCTCCAGGTCTCCCACATGTGGATACAGGGGCCCAAGGACTTGGCCCATCCTTTGCTGCTTCCCCAGGGACATTAGCAGGGAGCTGGATCAGAGGTGGAGCAGCCAAGTCTCAAACAGTCACCCATATGGGATGCCAGTGCTGCATGCCAGGACTTTAAACTGCTGTGCCACTGTGCTGGCCCTGATAACAGCTTCTTAAAATCTTTAACTGCTTTTAAAAATTAGCACCAACTGGGGCCAGCGCTGTGGAGCAGTGGGTTAACGCCCTGGCCTGAAGTGCCAGCATCTCATATGGGCAGGTTTGAGACCCAGCTTCTCCACTTCCGATCCAGCTCTTTGCTATGGCCTGGGAAAGCAGTAGAAGATGGCCCAAATCCTTAGGCCCCTTTACCAGAGTGGGAGACGCAGAAGAAATTCCTGGCTCCTGGCATCGGATCAGCGCAGCTCTGGCCGTTGCAGCCAATTGAGGAGTGAAACATCAGATGGAAGATCTCTCTCTCTCTCTCTCTCTCTCTCTGCCTCTCCTTTCTCTGTGTAACTCTGACTTTCAAATAAATAAATACATCTTAAAAAAAGGAAAATTCACAGAGTCACAAATTAAACAGAAACTATCAAAAGAAGATGTTGAATTTTTTAGGCAGACTTCAAAATTAGAAACCTACTATTGTGAGATAGTTACTAGCATGCTTAGGTATCTGTATATCTATATATCTATATATCTGCATTTCAAAAACTTTGTTGCTTTAAGAGAGGATTATATTCTAGTTCTATGTCAGTGTGAATTCAGTATGAAAGCTAAATTTTTAGAAAATACAGTAAATAATATTTTAAGAATTACAGTCAATTTTATCATACACAAATCTTATAGGATTTATGCCTCTCAAAACTTCTATGACTTCCTCACACCTCTGCAACTTGTTTCAATCTTTAAATGTTTTTTCTATCTTTCCCTTTTCAATAGCCATCCTCCTGTAGGACAAATTGTTTTTTCAAGCAATGCCCTTTTTTTTTTTTAAAAAAAAAAAAAGTATTTATTTATTTGAGAGGCAGAGTTATAGACATAGAGAAGGGCAGGGAAAAAGGTCTTCTATCTGTTTGTTCTCTCCACAAATGCCTGCAAAGCCAGAGCTGTGACAATCTGAAACCAGGAGCTAGGAGCTTCTTCAGGGTCTACCATGTGGGCGCAGGGACTCAATCACTTGGGGCATCTTCCACTGCTTTCCCTAGCAGTTAGCAGAGAGCTGGACTGGAAGAGGAGCAACTGGGACATGAATCAGCATCCTATGTAATGCTAGTGCTACAGGTGGAGGCTTAACCTACTATGCCACAGCACTGGCCCCCAAACAATGCCCCTTCTTTATACCAATAAATAAATAAATAAATAAATAAAGCTGTCTTTCATAGATTTCCTCATCAAGATCATATTTCTTGATTGACATTTTGAAATAATCGATTAAAAATCTCCAAATTAATACATTTTCTAAATAATAGGTCGTATCAAAGTTAAATCTTGGCCGGCGCCGTGGCTCACTAGGCTAATCCTCCGCCTTGCGGTGCTGGCACACCAGGTTCTAGTCCTGGTCGGGGCGCCAGATTCTGTCCCAGTTGCTCCTCTTCCAGGCCAGCTCTCTGCTGTGGCCAGGGAGTGCAGTGGAGCATGGCCCAAGTGCTTGGGCCCTGTACCCCATGGGAGACCAGGATAAGTACCTGGCTCCTGCCATCGGATCAGTGCGGTGCACCGGCCGCAGCATGCCGGCTGCGGCGGCCATTGGAGGGTGAACCAATGCCAAAGGAAGAGCTTTCTCTCTGTTTCTCTCACTGTCCACTCTGCCTGTAAAAAAAAACAAACAAAAAACAAACAAACAAAAAACAAAAAAAGTTAAATCTTAGTTATTTTTTAAAGTTTTTTTTATTTATTTGAAAGTCAGAGTTATACAGAGAGAGGAGAGGCAGGGAGAGTGTGGTCTCCCATCCAATGGTTCACTCCCCAGATGGCCGCAACGGCCGGAGCTGCACCAATCTGAAGCCAGGACCCAGGAGCTTCTTCTGGGTCTCCCACGTGGGAGCAGGGGCCCAAGGACTTGAGCCATCTTCTACTGCTATCCCTTGCCACAGCAGAGAGCTGGATGGGAAGAGGAGCAGCAGAACTAGAAATGGCACCCTTATGGAATACTAGCGCTTCAGACTAGGGCGTTAACCCGTTGCGCCACAGCTCTGGCCCCAATCTTGGTTAAAGTAGTCTTATTTGTTAACAAACCCAAATAGTTCTTTTTAATGATCTTAATCAGCTAAGAATACTTAAATATATATTTGGTAATTAAACCTAGATGACTTAAGATTCTGAGATAGTATATAACAGCTTTATTCAGTTTTTCTTGAGGAGATGATTACATTTATATGGAGTTTTGCATTTATATGAAATTTTGCACCTTTTTATAAAACACCTCAAACTGGAAATCAGTGATATAAACCAGAGATTTATTTTTTTAACTTTTATTTAATGAATATAAATTTCCAAAGTACGGCTTATGGATTACAATGGCTTCTCCCCCATAACGTCTCTCCCACTCACAACCCTCCCGTTTCCCATTCCCTCTCCCCTTCCATTCACATGAGGATTCATTTTTGATTCTCTTTATATACAGAAGATCAGTTTAGCATACATTAAGTAAAGATTTCAACAGTTTGCTCCCACACAGAATCATAAAGTGAAAAATAATAGATGATTTTTTAAATGATGATGAAATCAGATCAAACCTATTGTCATGTTTAATCCCAGCGAGAGTCAAGTTGGGAATTGATAATTTCTTCTTTTTTTCTTTTTTTTAACAGAAGATCAGTTTAGTATACATTAAGTAAAGATTTCAACAGTTTGCACCCCCATAGAAACACAAAGTGAAATATACTGTTTGAGTACTTGTTATAGCATTAAGCCTCAATGTACAGCACATTAAGGACAGAGATCCTACATGAGGAGTAAGTGCACAATGACTCCTGTTGTTGATTTTACAAATTGACACTCCTGTTTATGGCATCAGTAATCTCCCTATGCACCAGTCATGAGTTTCCAAGGCTATGGAAGCCTTTTGAGTTCAGCGACTCTTATCTTGTTTAGACAAGGTCATAGTCAAAGTGGAGGTTCTCTCCTCTCTTCAGAGAAAGGTACCTAAACCAGAGATTTATTAAGTGGCCATTTCTCATTTGATCTCAGGGAGTATTGAGCCCAAGCAGTGTTGCTGTAAAACACCATCTTTTTCTTCTCTAGATTTAAACCAAAATTTCTGATTTTGCAGAATCCACACTAGGGGGCTATAAGAAGAGAGCCCTGATCACCCATTGCTGTTTCAGCTGGTTCTGTTAAATCAGGTTGCAAACAAGTTTGGCAAATTACAAAAACAATTTTTCAAGGTAGTGACCTCTCTAGCTCCAAAAGGGATAATCCTTTTAAATCCAGTGTCTTGGTTACAGTTGACCCAAATTAGCACAAGATATTATCTGGGCATTTTATGCATGAGATTGGTATTTACCAATGATGTCTCCTTAGATTTTAAGTTGAATTCGAGCCTACATTTTTATTCAACAAGTGCCTTAGGACTCAGTCAGCCACTTGAGACCGTCTCTGAAGAAAACATGTGTTTAGGCATCTGCAAGACAGCTCCCAAGGGTGACTGTGGGCCAGGAGCCAGTTTGCTGTTAACTTAAACCCAGTAGATTTCTGCGTGTCACTGGCTGAGGCTGAGAGACAACTATCCTAGCTCCTTCCCCCCAACCCAGCAAAAGAATAGAGTTAACATACCACAAACCAAAGAGAAAAAATAAACATTCTTCTTTTCTTCTTCTTCTCCTCCTCCTCCTTCTCTTCAAAGACTACATCTGAGAAGGGGAGTGACTGGGCTTAACCCTTTAGAACCTTAAACAACACAGCAGAAGTTTGGCTCCACAACCTGATAATGGATTTTAGGATATGAAAAAATGATGGCAATGTTTGAGTCTCATCATTTGAGAGTTCCAAGGGTCCAGCTAGAAGTCCCAAGGTCAGAGACTCAGTTCAGAGTTAAGATAGTAAAGAGAAGGGGATATGGAATGGGGAGCAAGTGTGAGGAAGAAATAAGAGGAGAGGAGGGAGGCCAGGGAGTTATCACCAGATGAGGGCTTGAGTGGGCCCTGGGGTCGATGTGGCAGGGGTTCATCAGCTGCATCTGGATCACAGAGAGGATTTGACAAGGAAGGAGTTGGGAAGGGGGCAAAGGTTTTAAGTGAAGGTTTTTCTTCCGTGGGAAGAACAGGATAACTAGGCAGGCAAACAGAGAGCTCTGTTCTGAGGCGGCAGTGCTGGTGGCAGCATCTCAGAGGAGGAAGAGGGAAGGGAGACAGGGTGTGGGATTAGAGGGGAGGACACCTCTAAACATTTGTCATTTCTCAGTGTAAACCTAGCAACATCATGGAGAATTTGGAGGGAGGCTGAAAGTGGAATTTTAGCCATTTAGAACCATTGTCTAATTCAAATTGAGGCCAAGCTCTACTGCAGAAGGAAACCTTTTTGGTTTTAGGCCCCTTTTAAGGCCCAGCACATACAGAATTTTTAACAGACAAGCAAGGGGGCACTTGGGCAGAATGCATGAAACATTGGATCCCACGGATTAGGTAGAATGAGGCCAAGAGCTGGGGACTCGATTTACAACAAAGCCTCCCTTGAGACGCTTCCATCAGCTGACAGGCTCACAATTGAGGCAAGAGATTTCCCCACACTTAGTTAGCCATCCCTACATTGAGTCATATGGGACCATTCCCACTAGAACTGATTACATACTCTACATCCTCCAAGGGAAAGGATAATGGCCAACAAGACGGGGTCTTCTCTGGTGCCCCGGAGAGACGAGATGAGGGTTGACTTATCATTCCAACAGGTTGAGAATCAGGGCCCCGGTGTTGCATGCAGAGGAGGGAACTGACCAAAGGTTTCTGGCTGTGCATGCACATGGAGACTGTAAGCAGGAAATGAGGAGGTGAAAGACCAAGGCCATTCTCAACTCATCTGGAGATTCTGGAGATGCAACTCCTAAGTCTGTCTAAGTCACACCAAAGAGGATACTCAGGGGTAACTTGAGAGCGTCACCCTGCCTCCACTGAGGAGAAGCACTTGGTCAGAAATGGCAGTCAAGGAGGGATGTAGGCTCCCAGATATCCTAACAGTCAGTCAGTGTCTGGTCTTCTCCAGGGGGATTCCCAGTGACGTGAAGGAGTTGCTTTGATCTGAGACTGTCAGCTTTCTACCAGTTTACTCCGAGTCATGTGCATCCATGACATCACTATGGAAAGGAAAATGGATATATAGGAATGGGCAAGTAAGAGCTGGGCAGGAACTCAACAGTGTGAGGAACAGCATAGCCGGGGTTTTACCCTGGAAGTGAAGGGATCCGTGGGGGCTGGACACTCAGCAGTCACCCTGTAGTCCTCACTCCCAGTTTGCTGCATAAAGGAGAGGAAAGTTTGGAGGAAAAAAGAGGTGTGATCGCAGTTATCATTTGGAGTATTGGAGATCTATGAGCTTCTGAGGGACCACAGTAGGTGCAGCACCACACTCTTGCACCTCTGCTCACATGAGGCACCAAAATAAGGAAAGAAGAGCAGGACAATGAGGAGGCAGAACATAGACTCCCAGCCAAAACAGGTTCATTCAAAAACCTGAGAGATTGCTAACTGCATGCATGTGCAGAGGGCAAACATGACAGAAAGCATCAGCTCTCTTTCAGGCTGGAGTTTATATAATATCTAGTGGGAGTAGGGGAGGGTGTTAGGCAGCTATGAGTGGGTTTACATGGGCTAATGTTGCAGGTGCAGCTTTTTTTTCCTTTCTGTGGGCTGGATGGTTGAGAATGAATGCAGGAGGAAGTATCTCAACAAAGTGTGTGTGTGTGGGGGGGGGGGTGTTGAGGTTCTATTCCCAGGCACCTAGGCAGAATGTCCTGAGATGGTTGAGGCAGATAACAGGAGAGGTTTCCCGATAACGCATGGGATGTGGTTGAGCTGGCTGAGAAAGAATTCTAGCGGTTGCTTTTTGTCCTTGCAACATCAATGGTCACTGGATTTTTTTTAAAAGGTTTATTTATTTGAAAGTCAGAGTTACACAGAGAGAGGAGAGGCTGAGAGAGAGAGAGAGAGTTCTTCCATCTGATGGTTCACTCCCCAGATGGCCGCAACAGCCTGAGCTGTGCCGATCCAAAACCAGGAGCCAGGAGCTTCTTCTCGGTTTCCCATGTGTATGCAGGGGTCCAAGGACTTGGGCCATCTTCTACTGCTTTCCCGGGCCATATCAGAGAGCTGGACAGGAAGTGGAGCCTCCGGGTCTCGAATAGTGCTCATATGGGATGACGGTGCTTAAGGCCACGGCATTAACGCACTGTGCCAAAGCACTGGCCCCCAAGGATTTGTTGTTTTTTAAGATTCATTTTTATTCATTTGAAAAGCAGAGTTATATATAGAGAGGGAGAGACACAAAAACAATCTTCCATCTGCTAATTCACTCCTCAAATGGCCTCAATGTCAAAGGTTGTACCAAGCCAAAGCTAGAAACCTGGAGCTTCTTCTGGGTCTCCCATGTCGGTGGCAGGGGCCCAAATGCTTAGACCATCCTCCTCTGTTTTCTCAAATGCATTATCAAGGAGCTGGATCAGAAGCAGTGCAGCCAGGACTCAAACAAGCACCCGAAGAGGATGCAGGCATTACAGGTGGTAGCTTCACCCACTACACCACAATGCCTGCCCCCAGACTGTGAACTAACTCTATTTCTTCTTAAGTACCCAGTGTCAGATATTTTGTTATAGTGATGAAAAGCTGCTATAACCACTCTAGTTTGAGAGTAGTTAATACCAATTTTCTTTCACTTTGAATGTGCTCCAATATATTCTCACTGTGTTCCTACAAGAATGTTTAATTTCTTCAGTTGATTGCCACAGTCTGAGAAGACTAGATATGAATTTAATTCAGGGCAGAGAACTGTTATTCATTATATTAATCATATAATGATACTCAATCTGAAGACCAAGACAAAACTTAATTAGAAACTCTTACCCATCATATGACCAATAAAGGACAGCTAATTAACCCAGATAACATGGATCTTAGAGAAAATGGTAAAATTTCTTGGAATTATTTGAACAAGGAGCACAGATTCCCTCCTCAGACAGTCAAAAATAAGTTATGGCTTCAGAAAATTTCAAATTTCCCAAGAAGTACATAGATTGAATGGATTGTTCAGTTTCTTGGGCCATATTTGGAAATATTATTAGACCTAGTTCACAAAGCTAACAGGAAACCATTTTGATTTTGCTTTTTTGCCCTAAGAACAAATATCCCTTGCACTTCAAAAAATGCAGAGTACAACCCAATATTTACAGTTTCTGTGTTTATATAATTTTAGCAGCTCTTGAAATTCATGGCCCTGATGACTAGAGATTTGGCAAAAGCCTGTTACTGCCATCCAACAAACAGCACTGTGATTTTGAGTTTACTGTAATGATTCCAAGGTATACATTATTTAAACGGCTACTCCTACTGATTATTGGGGTTCAATTTCAACTATTTCTGTTATACTTTGGTGAAAATTGTCTTAAGACTCAAAATGCCTATTGCATCGAATTTTCTATTGTGTTCTGCCTTATGGTGTTATTGTGTCTTGCTGCAAGTATTAATCATGTGAAAGACAGATTTATTTGAAAGGAGGGTAATTTTTAAGGTAAGAATTCTTGGGAAACAGAAGTTAATGTTGATTTAAGTGTGAACTGTTCTCACATAAACTTGTCCTGATAACCTTAGTTTCTGCCAAGGATACTTATGAAAATCTCATTGCCATACATAAATTAAAAAATAGCTTGCTTGACTATAGCTCATATGATATTATTCTGGTTAGCAGAATGTTTTTGGATCTAAATTATATACTAAAACTATAATGATGAAATAAGGATTCTGTGATAATAAAATATTTCCTGGATAAACTGACATTTACCAAAACATCCTACCCAAAAGAATCCTAGGAAGGCCAATATCTAAGTGCCCTTGGAAAAACTGAACTTGGATACACTTGGCTTCTCTTTGGAAAACAGAAAATCAGGAACACATTCTAAGATGACTATACAGGGTAAGTGAAGAAGGTAAATGAAGTAGCATTCCTGGAAAAATGGTCATATTTAAATTCCAATGAATATGTCACCTTAGGTGGCAGAAGGAAATTTGCAGGTGTGATTTTGTTAAAGGTTCTTTATATACAGGAATTATCCTATATTATCTAGGTGGCCTTAATTAATCAAAACAATCCTTATGAGATTCAGGAGGAATGTCTAGATTTACTGCTACTACAACAGAATGTAATAGACTGCATAACATATAAAGAAAAAAAGTCTGTTTCTCACAATTCTTAAGGCTGGGAAGTGCAACATGAAGGTATCTGCATCTGGTATGGGACTCATTGCTATGTCATAACTTGGCAGAGAGCCTCACATGGTAGAATGAGGAGGGCTACAAGTTAAGGCCTCTCTTCCTGCTCTTGCAAAGCCTCTATTCGATCCTGCAAGTTCCATTCTAACCCTAATTACTAGTGAAATACTACCATCACATGGATTTTGAGTTTTGGCCTCCAATGCTTGAATTTCGGGAAGCACATTTAAACCATAGCAAGGGTTAAAGTTGGAAAAAGGAATTGTGCTTATGGAAGCAGATGTAGGACTAATGTCCTTTGAGAATATTAGTAGATGCCATAAGTTAAGGAATTTGGGAATCTTGTAGGAGCTAGAAGATAAAAGGAAATTTGTTTTCCTTATAGAGCTACAGAATGAATGTATTCCTACAGCCACCTTGATTCTTAATCCCCTAAGACTCATTTAGGAAGTCGTACAGGGGGTTGCACTGTGGCATAGTGGATAAAGCCACCACCAATGGTTCCAGCATTCCATATGGGCACTGGTTCAAGCCCAGCTGCTCCACTTCTGATCCAGCTCTCTGCTACGGTCTGGGGAAGCAGTAGAAGTTGGCCCAAGTGCTTGGGCCCCTGCACCGGTGTGGGAAGACCCAGAGAAAGCTCCTGGCTCCTGGTTTCAGATTGGTGAAGCTCCAGCTGTTGTGGCTAATTGGAGAGTCAACCAGCGGATGGAAGGCCTCTCTTTCTCTGCTTCTCCTCTTTCTGTATAACTCTGACTTTCAAGTAAATAAATAATTTTTTAAGAAAAGAAGTCTTATGGAACCATATGATAATAAATTTGTATAATTTTATTTGACAAAGATTTGCTTTAGCAACAAAAGAAAATTAATACAGTAAATGTTCTGGCTCAACATCAAGTAATAGTCTAGTGATTTTTTTTCAAGGATTTCCAAGAAGAGATTAATTCATAACTTAAAACTATTCCATTGCATTTACAAGTTGCTTTCTTCCCCACATATATATCGGAGCCGCATCATTAAGCAACACAAAATGTTTGGACTAAAGGAGTATCTAGAGAGAAAGGAATTGATTGAGCTATAAAGCCAAATCTGAGGGTTATGTGAGCTTCCTACTAGGGAAAACCTAACATTTTTCTGACAAAGAGTAAAGGGGGAATCACCACCCAGAAATGATGTACGTGATTTTATTTCTTTTGCATTAAGGGTGATTACAGACACATAGATTGACACCATCCTTGCAGGGCGGCGGAGGGGTAGGTTGGTCATTTGTTAGTCAACGTTTGTCCTTCATCGTCTTTAGATTCTTCTAAGGTAGAACAGGGTGGTTTTTTATCTAATGTTTCTTTACTTTTTGGTTTTGGCCATGTCTTTGCCCTCATCTTTGGTTCAACTAAATGCTTAATTTTTAAGAGTTCTTAATTTGGTATGTAAATCTTCCTTTTTCTGAGTTAAAATATCTTAAAAGTGTTCAGGCAGCTCTTGTAATTCTGGGAAATCTGCCATTTCATCTACTGTTCCTCACAGAAGGTTTAAGGTCATCAAGATATACAAGATATGTTTTTGCATGTCTTCATCTAATCTATTCATTTGGCTAAACAAAGCCTATGAATTCTCATGTCCTCATGGTGCTCAGGTTGGAATGCCAGAATTTTTCTGATATGTATTAGGGATGTGGCCATTTGGGAAGTGAACCACAGGATGGAAGATCTTTCTCTGTGTAACTCTGCCTTTCAAACAAATAAATAAATCGCAAAAAAAGGAAAAAAAAAAGAAACAAATTGAGATTGTAAAACTAAATCTATTATGTACAACCCTCCCTGCTAAATATTAACTGTCATCCACAGGAAAACATTTCCTGCTGGGCATTAAAATTTTCTTGGTTAGCAGAGCACCTGCATTCTCAAACAACTGTCGGGTATGTATGAAGGGGAATGAATAAATTGGGAGTGTTGATGTTGATGCACCAGAAAAAATGAGAACATAATCACAACAATCAGCAGGAGGGTCAGGATCCCATCAGAACAATTTGAACTGATCTCAGGTCTTCAAGAATTAAACATCAAGCAAATAAATCCTATACACTAAACACTTTCTTAAAACATAGCATAAAAAAGTGTCCTATGGAAAAAAAAATTAGCTTGTCATGACATCTTCCCTAACCGTCAGACATAAGCACACAAGAGCCAGTTCCCTTTGAAGAACAAAATCTTTAGTGCAGTCTCAATGTCTATGCCGGAAAATCCTCACAGAGGGTGAGTGCACTCAGGGCAGGGAGGAACGTGCATGTGCTAAGTGCACAGTATGCGTTAAATATGCCTCTACCTTGAGAATATTTTCATCCACACAAATGGTTCTGTGGTATATTTTCCAGAATGAGAGTTTTGATTTTTTCATTTAAATGTGCTGAGGCGATATGATTAAATTGTAATAATTTCTAGGAAGACATTTATTTATGTATCATTATAAATGCAAAAAGACATTTTTATTACTTCTCAATTTAGAAAAAATATGATAAAAGAATTATAAAAAGAATCAATGTGGGGCCAGAACTATAGTGTAGAAGGTTAAGCCTCTTCTTGCAGTATTGGCATACCACAAGGGCACTGGTTCAAATCCTGGCTGTTCCGCTTCCCATCCAGCTCCTTGCTAATGTGCCTGGGAAAGCAGCAAAAGATGGCCCAAGTACTTGGGTCCCTGTACCCACTTGGGCAATTTTGAAGAAGCTCCTGGCTTCTGGATTCAGCTAGGCATAACCCTGGCCTTGGAGAGTGAACTGACAGATAGAAGACTCTCTCTTTCTCTCTCTCTCTATTTCTCTCTTTCTCACACACTTTCTCTCTCTCTATCTCCATCTTTTAAACAAACAAATAATTTTTTTTTTAAAAAGCACCAATATATGTATTTGAAGAAATAGGAGGCAATACGTTTTGATTTAATTTTAGTATTTTCAAGGGGCAAAACAAAGTGGCATGAGGGACAGACACATTTAGATATTGCAATATTGCAAAACTTAAATTAAATAATTAACATGCATCTGTCCTTTAAGCAAAGATTTTCTAAGTTTAGATGTGTATTTAGAACATTGCAATTCATCTCACTCTCCTCTTCTTTAGCAATGTCATCAAAAATCATCAAACACATGCTTTTAAAGAAATAAAGCTTTGGGGCAGCATTTCTGGCACAGTAAGTTAAGCCACTGCTTGGGACATGCACATGCCATATGAGAGTGCCTTGTTCTAGACCTGACCACTCCACACTCCCAGTACAGCTTCCTGCTAGTGCACCTGGGAGGAGGCAATGATGGCCCAAGTATTTGGACACCTGCCTCTCTCATGTAGAAGGACCCTGATGGAGTTCCAGGTTCCTGGCTCCAACCTGTCACTGCCTCAGTTGTTTCAGGCATTGGAGAAGATACAAGTAGATGGAGATCTTCGTCTCCAGTCGGTCTCAGTCAATATTTAGCCTTTCAACTAAATAAAAACTCTTTTTGCCCTCATTATTTAAAAGGCAAAGAAAGACAAACAGAGATAGAGACTGAGAGAGAGGGAGAGAGAGAAAGAGAGAGAGCAAGCATTCATCTGCTGATTCATTCCCCACATGTTTGTCACAGACCTGAGGCCGAAAGACCCAAAGCTCAATGCAGATTCCCCACATGGGGTCAGGGACCTGATTACTTGAGCCATCCCCACTGCCTCCCAGAGTGTATATCAGAAGGAAGCTGGAGTGAGGAGCTTTAGCTGGATGTGAAACTCAGATGCTCTGATATGGGATTCAGGCAATTTAATCAGCGTCTTAATCATCTGGACAAATTTCACCCATACAGAGGTCTTTTACTGTTTCAAATACACATTCTCTCTCTCTCTCTCTCTCTCTCTCTCTCTCTCTCTCTCTCTTTCTGTAAAACCAATATATTGAACAATCATGCTTCATGATTTAAGAGACATGATTTAAGAGACAATAGTTTCACATTATCCTCTTTTGTTTCATTTTTTCCTGTTTAATGAAAAATTTGAGATTGCAATATAATGTATGCAGAGAAAGATTTAGAAATTTTATTTGTTTATTTATCTTTTTTAAAGATTTATTTATTTATTTGAAAATCATAGTTACATAGAGAGAGAAGGAGAAGCAGAGAGAGAAAAAGGTCTTCCATCTGCTGGTTCATTCTGCAATTGGCTACAACTACCAGAGCTGTGCTGATCTGAAGCCAGGAGCAAGGAGCTTCCCACATGGATGCAGGGGCCCAAGGACTTGGGCCATCTTCTACTGCTTCCCCAGGCAATAGAAGACTGCTGGATTGGAAGTGGAGCAGCAGGGATTGAACTGGTGCCCATATTGGATGTGGGCACTATAGGCGGCAGCTTTACCCACTATGCCATAGTGCCAACCCCAAGATTTCATTTATTTTTGAGCTTCATATAAATGGAATTGCACTCTATGTATCCTTATGTTTAACTCCCTTTGTTGGAGTTGTGTTTTTGAGATCCATGTTGTAAGCAATCAAAATACATTCTTCAGTATGGTTCTCTAATATTCCATTGTATGACTATACCACAGTATATTTGTCCCTCCTTTTATTGATATGCATTTGGACTTTTTGCAATTTGAAGCAATAGGCATATCTTTTAAAATTTGATTTAAGAGACTCTGGCTTTTTGTTTGTTTGTTTGTTTTGGTTGTAAAAGATTGCTTTAAGTATTCCAGGTCTGATGTTTCAGTATAACTCTTAACATCGATTTTCCTAGATCTGAGAAAAATGTTGATATTTTGATTGGCATTGGATAGAATCTATAAATTGCTTTTTGTAGTGTGGACATTTTGATGATATTAATTCTTCAAATCCACAAACATGGACAATTTTTCTATTTTTTGAGTGTCTTCTATTTCTTTAATGTTTTGCAACTTTCATCTTAGAAATCTTTGGCCTCCATGGTTAAATTTATTCCATGATATTTAATTTTTGTAGCTATTTTAAATGAAATTGATTTTAGAAGTTCTTTGTTCGCATTGTCATTGTCTGTGTACACAAAGGCCATTGAGTTTTTGTGTGTTAATTTTATATCCTGCCTCTTTACCAAACTTTTTTTATGAGTTCCAACAGTCTCTCAGTGAAGTCTTTTGGATCCCCTATATTTAGAATCATGTCATCTGCAAATAGGGATAGTTTGACTTCCTCCTTTCCAATATGTATCCCTTTAATTCCTTTTTCTGCCTAATGGGGCTGGATAAAGTTTGTAGGATTATATTGAATAACAGCCGTGAGAGTGGGCATCCTCTCTGGTTCCGTATCTTAGTGGGAATGCTTCATGCTTAATCCCATTCAATAAGATATTGGCTGTGAGTTTGTCATAAGTTGCCTTGATTGTGTTGAAGAATCTTCCTTCTACATCCAGTTTGCTTAAGGTTTTCTTCATGAAAGGATATTATATTTTATCAAGTGCTTTCTTTTGCCATCTATTGAAATAATCATATAGTTTTTGTTCTTCAATTTGTTAATGTGCTGTATCACATTTAATGATTTGCAAAGTTGAACCATCTTTGCATAGCAGGAGCACATCCCACTTGGTCTGCGTGAATGATCTTCCTAATGTCCTGTTGGACTCACTTAGGTAGTATTTAGTTGAGGATTTTTACATCTGTGTTCATCAGGGATATCAGTCTATAGTATTCTTTGTTATATCTTTTTCTGGTTTACGAATTAAGATGATGCTTGCCTCATAGAAGGAGTTTGGTAGAGTTCCTTACCTTTCAATTATGTTGAATAGCTGGAAAACAAGTGAAATTAATTCTTTAAACGTCTGGTAAAATTCAGCATTGAAGCCACTCAAAATGAATCAAGATCCTAAATCTATGACTCAATACCATCAAATTACTAGAGAACATCAGGGAGATTTTACAAGATATTGGAATAGGCAAAGAGTTCTTAGAAAAGATACCAGAAGCATCATTAATCAAAGCCAAAATTGACAAATGGGATTATATCAAGCTAAAAAGCTTCCACACTGCAAAGGAAACACTCACCAAAGAGGAGAGACAATTGAAAGAATAGGAGAAACAATTGAAAGAATAGGAGAAAACATAAAACTGGTAAAGGATTAAAATCCATAATCTACAAAGGCCTCAAGAAATTCAAAAACCACAAAACAGACAATCCAGTTAACAAACGGGCGAAGGACTTGAACAAGCATTTTTCAAGAGAGGACATTGAAATAACCAAAAATTTGTACCCACGAATATATTGCAGATCAATTCACAATAGCTGGAATATGGAATCAATCCATGCCATCAACTGATGACTAGATTAAGAAATATGGTATATATACATCATAGAATTTTACTCAGTGGTCATAAAAAATGAAATCTTGTCATTTTCAGCAAAATGAATGCAATTGGAAACTATTTTACTAAATGAAATAATCCAGTCCCAAAAACACATTGCCATATGTTTTCTCTGATCTGTGGTAACTAATTGTGTATTTGAAATTTAGTGTATAATAGTAGAATTGACATTTGTGATTTTATAAATTTTTAAAGATTAATTTATTTATTTGAAAGTCTGAGTTACAGAGACAGAGAAAGAGAAGCAGAGAGAGAGGCAGAGAAAGAGGTCCTCCACCCGCTAGCTCACTCCCCAAATGGCCACAATTGTCAGAACTGTGCCTATCTGAAACGAGGAGCCAGGAGCTTCCTCTGGGTCTTCCCATGCAGGTACACTGCTTCCCCAGGCCATAGCAGAGAGCTGGATTAGAAGTAGAGCAGCCAGGAATTGAACCAGTGCTCTTATGATGCGGGCACTGCAGGTGACAGCTTTACCCACTACGACACAGTGCCAGCACCAAGATTTGATAATTTTTTTTTTCACAGCCCTTGTCTTAACTGTTGAGGAACAGTGTTTCTCCATACTATTTGTTAAACTCTTTACTTAGTATAAGGTTAATCTTATGGGCAAAAAGTAAACTGACAATAGATCTTTATAAAAATTAAGAGTGGTGGGGTTTGTGCTATGGTGCACCAGGTTAATGCCCTGGTCTGTAGCGCAGGCATCCCATATGGGTGCTGGTTCTAATCCCGGCTGCTCCTCTTCCACTTCAGCTCTCTGCTATGGCCTGGGATAGTAGTAGATGATGGCCCAAGTCCTGGGGCTCCTAAACCCACGTGGTAGACCCAGAACAAGCTCCAGGCTCCTGGCTTCGGATTGGCGCAGCTCCTGCCGTTGTGGCCATCTGGGGAGTGAACCAGCGAACGGAAACCTTTCTGTCTGTCTCTACCTCTCTCTAAAACTCTGTCTTTCAAACAAATAAATAAATCTTTAAAAAATAGAAGTGGTAATAAGAGAGGGAAAAGTAGAAGCATTGATGCATAGGCAGTTAGAGGGACAAGTTGGGAAGTATCACTATGGTCCTAAATCCGAGTATATGAAATACATGAAATTTGAATACCTTAAATTTAAAAAAAATAGTAAATATTTGAAAAAAATGCAAGTTTTAAAAATCAATTTACAGAGAACACACTGGGGCCAGTATTGTGGCATAGTAGGTAAGGCTGCAGCCTACAACATTGGGATACCATATGGGAGGGAGCCAATTTTAATCCTGGCTGCTCCAGCTCTGATCCACTCCTCGCTGGTGCACCTGGGAAAGCAGCAGAGAATGTAAAGGTGCTTGTACCCCTGCCACGCACTTGGGAAACCCAGGTGAGCCTCCAGGATCTCTGCTTCACTCAGGCTCAGTCACGGCTGTTGCATCTATTTGGGGAGCAAACCAACAGAGTGAAGACCTCTCTATCTCTTACTCCTTCTCTCTGTAATTCTCCCTTTTAAATAAATGAAATGAACTGTTAAAAATAAAATGAAGAGAACATATTTCATGTATTTCATAGATTGAATTCTCAGAAGATAACCATACCTCACTCCCTCCAAACCTCCCTCGCTCAACCCTCCCTACTTTTTCCCTTTCTTTTTTTTTTCTTTTAATTTTTGCAATGACATACTTTCAGTTTACTTTATAATCAGAAGCTTAATGCATGAATAACCATAATGTTCTACAAGTAAAATCTAGGAAGACCACTGTTCCAGAGGAATACAGAGAAGGGCTACAAATAATAATCAAGCTGTAAGATGTCATTCTTACACATACACATTCTTTTTTTTTTTTTTTTGCACTATAGGTTAACTTACATATATCAGAGAAAATATTTGGTATTTGTCTTTGTGGGCTTGCTTATTTTACTAAAGACAGTGGTCTCCATTGCATTCATGTTGTTGTAAAAGATAGGAACTCGTTTTTTCTTATGGTTGAGAGTAAATTGTAAAAAGAAGAAATAAAGGAGTTATTAGGCAAATATTATAGTAATCCAAAGGGGTATACCATAGAAAATGAGAATATGGTTTGTAATATTTACTTATATTTTTGAAACAAGTGAGTCAAATGAACTTGAACTTGGGATTCAAAAGAAGTAGCAGTTTTGATAGTCATGACATTTTAATAAGGGGTACCAAGTTAAGACATTTGTAGACACTTGTATACTATACCCACGTGTCTGGATTTGAAAGCAGACTCCAGCCCTTGCAAATGCAGATCCCAGGGGGAAGCCATGATGGCTCAAGTGGTGGGTTACTGCCACCCATATGAGAGACTCAGATTGGGTTCCCAGCTTCTGGCTTTGATCTGGCTCAACTCCAGCCATTGTGGGCATTTGGGAAGTAAACCAGGACCTTAAGGGTGTTTCTCTCTCTCTCTCTCTCTCTCTCTCTCTCTCTCTCTCTCTCTCTCCACACACACACACACACACATGCACACACACATATCTGCTAAACTTTTAAAAACTGTTGGGTAACACTTAGTGACTGTTAAGTACTTTGTGTATAGAGATTTTAAAATGTTCCTTTCAAAACAGTATGAGCACAAATGACTCAGATGATGTTCATTTTGTTCCAACATAGTCATGCATTGTTTAAAACATATGGTTTGCTTTTTATAATATTTTTTATTTTAACAAAACAATTCAGCTCCAGAATATATGAGCAACTTTCATATCTAGGATAGCTTTTATGACAGTACACAATTTCAAATTTCATTTGCATTGCAAAATTACATTTCTTCATACATTTTCCACTTGAAAAATCTCCCAGAAAATATAGTAAAGTTACAGAATATAAATAACATTATATGTACCTAGAGATATTTCAATATAGTCCTCCATTATTGAGGAATATCATAGAAATGTTTTCGGCTACATATTAATTGGAAAATGGTAAGGAAAAAGCAAGAAATTAGTGTCCAAGCATTTATCTGTTAATGATCAGACACACAATCTGGTTTTGAATGTGACTGTGTATTTTTAAATATGATCATTTGTCCCTTTTGACTAATTTCATCCATTTCTTTTGATAAGGTTGCTGTGCTTAAACTCTGGTGTACTAGCCTCTTGATTTTCCTTCTAATGTAAGAAGAAGTCCATCTCTCTCTCCCTCTCTCCCTCTCTCTCTCTTTCTGAACATATGGTCATCAGAAGGTTCCAAGCGTAAATGTCTTGATTTTGTTTTAAATAGCAACCAAAATTATACTTTTCCCTAAATAACTGATTTTCAATTCTTTCCCTCCAGTATCTCATTAGAAAAATTCATTGGAACCACCCTTGACTCCCTTTTCTTGTGCCACCTATGTACCATTCAAAAGTAAATCCTATTAAATCAAATTTTAAATTCAGTCTTGAAGCTGACCATTTATTACTATTTCCAACTGGTCTAAGTCTATCATCTGAATTACTGTAATATTCTACACATGCTCTTGCAGTTGTCCCCTGCACCTCTATGTCTAGATTTTTCCCGGCTAGTAGAAGCTGTCTATTCACCTGAGCCAGTCCTCTTTAGTGTCCTCTCATCTTTGAGTAAATTCAAATGGCATTCCCAGTCTCACTAGGACTGCTAGAATCTAGACTACTGCCATGTCATACCTCCAGTGTTCTCTTCTTTCACCCCTTCACTGATTAATCTTTTCCACTGGCCACTTTTCATGCTTTAGAAATGCACCCAAACATTATTTTAAGACATTGTAATTTTCTGTTTTGTTATTAGAACATTGTTTCTTTCTGTACCCAACATCAGCTTCTCATATTATTGAATTATTTATTTCAGGTATTCAGTAAAAGTCTTTCTTAATAAAGAATTATCACTGGCTTATCTAAAACAAGTCTCCAGTTTCTTACAGATATACTCTACTATCCTGAACTTACTTTATTTTCTCAATAGTGCTCTTTTTACTGGCATATTGTGCAGTAGTAGGCTTACAATTAATATTTGATGCATGAAAGACAGTGAGAAGCAATTAACATTTGTCTCGGTGCTCATTTTAAGAGGGTGCCTGCTTTCTGTTAATTGTAACAAGAGTGTATAGTCATGTAACACATCCAGAGAATGTTCAAATTCAATATTTTATGTAAGTATAATTATATCCTTGTAAGATGTATGATACATATCATTTTCATGGTGTTACATCAATATTGAGTGACAGAAAGTAATTCATTTAAACACTCATAACTTATTTATAGAATAAACATGCAAATTTTTAATCTGCCAAGATTTTTTTCTCATTATATGGCATCTTTATTTCTCTAAAAATTTCAAATTCAAGAAACCTAGGATTAGAGTCAATTGCCTTGTTTCCAGGTTCCAACAATTAATAATGGAATTAAATTATAATAATAGTTTAATAATTAAATAATTACCCCTCTTCCTTAGTCTTTATTTTACTATAACCAACACTGTGTGTCTCCAAATTATTGAGTCTTAAAGTCCCAAGTATAATTTAGGAAATGAATACAAGTCAAGAAAGATAAAAGGATCTGAAAAATAAAACTCTGTTCATTACTGTTCAGATTAAACCTATTTCAGTATAAATGGAAGCACATAAAAGAGACACTTTACAATTAAGATGACTTCTGATAAGCATGATCTCTAGTCATTTTGTATCATTTTATGAAAATTTGTGCTATTATACTTGATAAAATGTCACATGGTTATTATAAAGTATTTAAGTAATATGACAATAGAAAAGTGAATGTGAAGCATTCCAATGACTGAAAGATAAATAATTTTCTAAATACAAGAGTTTATAGATATTTCCCTTTGCAAAATTATGGATAAAAGTATAAGAAGTGGATGGGTATGATGATGATTAAAAGTACTTTTATAGGATTGGGTGTTTAGCCTAGCAGTTAAAACTCTTTAGTGTCTGCTAATACTAACTGATAGAAAAAAAAAAAAAAAAAAAAACACGGAGAGAACAATCCAACATGGGAAGCAGGATATACAGCAGACTCATAGAATAGCAGATGTCCTAAACAGCACTCTGACCTCAGAATCAGCCCTTAAGGCATTTGGATCTGGCTGAAGAGCCTGTGAGAGTATTTTAGGCATGGAAAGCCAAGACACTCGGGCAAAAAAAAAATAATAAATGAAAGATCTCTGTGAGTAAGATCCCAGTAGAAAGAACGGGCCATCAAAGAAGGAGGTACCTTTCTCTGAAGGGAGGAGAGAACTTCCACTTTGACTAAGACCCTGTCTGAATAAGATCTAAGTCGGCGAACTCAAAAGGCTTCCATAGCCTTGGCAACTCATGACTAGAGCCTAGGGAGATTACTGACGCCATAAATAAGAGTGTCAAATTGTTAAGTCAACAACAGGAGTCACTGTGTACTTACTTCTCATGTGGGATCTGTCCTTAGTGTGTTGTCCAATGCGAAGTAATGCTATAACTAGTACTGAAACAGTATTTTACACTTTGTGTTTTTGTGTGGGTGCAAACTGATGAAATCTTTACTTAATATATACTAAATCAATCTTCTGTATATAAAGATAATTGAAAATGAATCTTGATATGAATGGAATGGGAGAGGGAGCAGGAGATGGGAGGGGTGTGAGTGGCAGGGAAACTATGGGGGGGGGGGCAAGCCATTGTAATCCATAAACTGTACTTTGGAAATTTATATTTACTAAATAAAAGTTAAAAAAATAAAAATAAAAAATAATAAAAAATCTTCAAACCAGGAATAATGAATGACATGTGCAGTCTCATCTGGCCCATTCCTCCCATACATCCCTTTACTACCCTCCTGTGGGCCATGTGCTCTCTCCATTGGCCTTCTCCTTCGGAAATACTGAAATAAACTTTTGCTTCACTATCACTACTTTCATTTCACTGAAGTATAATTCAATACCCCATGTGCAAAGGACCTAGGAAAGCCAGCCACTGCCAATGACAATTTAATTCCTTCAGCAATCATGTAGTTATTAGCTCTATTATCAGTACCTCAGTTATTAGCACTATTATTAGTACCTAAGTGAGCTAGAGATAGATATTTCATGAGGTCACCCAATGTTAAGGCTGTAGTTGGGGTTGGAATCTAGTTAGGAATCTTAGAACTAGTATTCTGCTTCTTTAAAATTGATGCATGGCTTAAAAATATTGCAAACTATGGAAAACAGATATTCCCATGAAGTATTAGAGAATGCATGCAGAATAGTATCTTATATTTGAGGAATAAAGCCTGAACATCAACAAATGCAATATGAAAAGGGAATGAATGGAAATTAGGTTAAAACATATTAATTTTTAATTCATGTTGAAAAAATAAATGTCATTAGAAATTAAAGATGTCTTTGTGGAATATAAGCCCTTTGAATTTGCGAGGGAGATAGAGCACTTGTCCTAGATGGAGATAGAACCTTTGAGTTCTAGAGCATTTAGTAGTCTGGAGATAGACACCATCTACAGCTCCTGGCTCTGATTTCCTACTGATGCAGACCCTGAGAGGCAGCAGTGGTACAACATGTGGGTTTTTGCCACCAGTGTGGGCAACCCGAAATGACCTTCTGACACCATGCTTTAACCTGGCCCTTTTCTGGCTCTTGTGGGATTTAGGAATTGTGAAATGTCTCTCCTCCCACTGCCCACATCTCTCATACAAATACTTATATGATTAAAAAAAATGATAATTTCAGCAAAACTCTCTCATTCTTATTTTCATACACTTGACAGCATGCCATAAAAGATAGAAGAAAAATAGAAAATACATAAATCTAATTTTTCAAATGAAGGGTTTTGTATCATGAAGGTTAGAAAAGATGCCTAGTATTGATCACAGTCATAGAATTAACTAGAATCTTGAGTTATACTATGAGGATACGACTGTCATTCAATGTGTATAATGAGTAAATCAACTGGAAGTTCTGTAATTGGAAAAGTTTTTTAAATATGTCTGAAAAATAAATCTATGAATACAATGATGTTACAACTCATAAAACATGTAGGTTTTTTTTTTTTTTTTTTTTTTTTTTTTTTTGCCAGAGTGTCTTGGCTTTCCATGCCTGAAATACTCTCATGGGCTTTTCAGCCAGATCCGAATGCCTTTAGGGCTGATTCTGAGGCCAGAGTGCTGTTTAGGACATCCACCATTCTATGAGTCTGCTGAGTATCATGCTTCCCATGTTGGATCACTCTCCCCTTTATTTATTCTATCGGTTAGTATTAGCAGGTAATAGACTTGTTTATGTGCTCCCTTTGACTCTTAGTCCTTTCATTATGATCAATTGTGAGCTGAAATTGATCACTTGGACTGGTGAAATGGCATTGGTACATGCCACCTTGATGGGATTGAATTGGAATCCCCTGGTATGTTTCTAACTCTACCATTTGGGGCAAGTCAGCTTGAGCATGTCCCAAATTGTACATCTCTTCCCTCTCTTATTCCCACTCTTATGTTTAACAGGGATCACATTTCAGTTAAATTTCAACACTTAAGAATAACTGTGTATTAATTACAGAATTAAACCAATCATATTAAGTAGAACAGACAAAAAAAAACTACTAAGAGGAATAATGTATTAAGTTGTTCATTAACAGTCAGGGCTATGCTGATCAAGTCACCGTTTCTCATAGTGTCGATTTCACTTCAACAGGTTTCCTTTTTGGTGTTCAGTCATTTGTCACCGATCAGGGAGAACATATGGTATTTGTCCCTTTGGGACTGGCTTATTTCACTCAGCATGATGTGTTCCAGATTCCTCCATTTTTTTCTGTGAGTGAGATCCCAGTGGAAAGAACGGGTCTTCAAAGAAGGAGGTACCTTTCTCTGAAGGGAGGAGAGAACCTCCACTTTGACTATGACCTTGTCTAAACAAGATAAGAGTTGGAGAACTCACGGGGCTTCCATAGCCTTGGAAACTCATGACTGGTGCATAGGGAGATTACTGATGCCATAAACAAGAATGTCAATTTGTAAAGTCAACAACAGGAGTCACTGTGCACTTACTCCTCATGTAGGATCTCTGTCCTTAATGTGCTGTACATTGAGGCTTAATGCTATAACGAGTACTCAAACATTATATTTCACTCTGTGTTTCTATGGGGGTGCAAACTGTTGAAATCTTTACTTAATGTATACTAAACTGATCTCCTGTTAAAAAAAAAAAAAAGAAGAAGAAATTATCAATTCCCAACTTGACTCTCACTGGATTAAATATGACAATAGGTCTTATCTGATTTCACCATCATTTAAAAAATCATCTATTATTTTTCACTTCATGTTTCTGTGTGGGAGCAAACTGTTGAAATCTTTACTTAATGTATGCTAAACTGATCTTCTGTATATAAAGAAAATCGAAAATGAATCTTGATGTGAATGGAAGGGGAGAGGGAGTGGGAGAGGGGAGGGTTGTGGGTGGGAGGGACGTTATGGGGGGGAAGTCATTGTAATCCATAAGCTGTACTTAGAAAATTTATATTCATTAAATAAAAGTTAAAAAAACATCATTTATAGTTCCAAAATCTATGAAGTCTATAAATGTAAGATTTTTAAAACTAATTTGAATGCAAATATGCCCCATTCTGACATAAAGCTACTTATATTTTTATTTGTCTTGTGTGAGCATTTTTATGTTTGTCTGTAGAACTATTGTTTAATTATGAGCTTATACCCTAGACAATGAAGAATCTGTTGTAAATTTCTGAAAGTTTCCAAAAGATGTTTTGTTACAATGTTTTTGAATAAGGCCATGTGGACCTATACTGCAGAGATGTTGTCAGCTGTCCATGGGGTTCATTAACAGAATGGCCTGATATAAATAATATTAGCAAGCACTCCATATGAATGTCATTCTAAAATGATCACCACCTGTCAGACATTAGCATTTGGATTGAAGGAAACAAAAAATATTAGTGAGCTTAATTGGGGCAAGAACAAGTTTAATGTCAATGGTTGACAGAGATATAGACTGCTCCACAGCTAGTTCTAATGTCTGTCACCTAATGTGCTGATTTAATTAGAGGGTGCTGTCCTCATTATGAGATAATGACATGTCAAAATGTTATTTGTTAAGCACAATAAAGTGATAAATTATAATTGTATAAAGCTAATTCACGTGGCTATCAAGATGTAATTAAAGCATAATTACACACATATGCATACACCTGGAGTGACTTTAAATTTTAACGGATTAGATTACCAAAGAGGTAAAAGATAATCTACTGTTGAATGGGTGTGGTTCTTCCATGTTTTCTGTGCATATCAAATTATACATATAAGTATATTCAAATAAGGCTATGATTTCTTAAAATATTGGGAGCTTCTATTTCAGAATTTTTCCAATGGTGAGATTAAAAAAAACACAAAGGAAGAGCTCATATTTTGTAATTATATTTTTCATATCAAAGTTTAAAAAGCATGTTTTAACTTCCAACATATTAAGCAGGTATAGGCTTAAATTAGTTTTCATGATTTTCCAAACTCAAACACACAACATCAAGGAATAGTGACTTGAAACCTATGAATTAGTGTTCCCAGAATCCAAGAAAAACATAATAAAATATTCTCTGAAATAACTTCACTCATTGAGGATTTCTGGAACAAAGCATACTAGAGGCCTTATTTAAGTCATTGAGCAGGATACTGTGCCAAAGACTTTATTATCAGTAAACTCTATAATTTTGAATTCTCACAAAAATCAGAAAGTTAAAACTGACTAAGAAAATAATTGAGTTTCTTTGTTCAGAGTTAGTGAATTTTTAATATTAAATCCACATCCAAAATCTGAGCACCATAATTAAGAAGCAGATGGCATGTGAAATAAAAAGAGACTTTGAAGTCAGTCAGACTTGAATTCTAAAATTTTAGCACATACCTAATATCTCTACAATATCATACATGTCAAATAATTTAATCCCTGTTTCCTAAGTTTTATAATAATAGCAGCAATAAATGCCCCATGGATCAACTTGTGGAAAATTGAATATAAAAATACAAAATGTCAAATGATATAACTTATTTCATAATACATAAAAAGAAAATAGTGTCATTTGCCTATGCTATTTGATTTAAAGAATCTACAGAATACAGTTGTTTAGAAATGAAAGAATTGAAATGTATTTTATTTAACTCATTGAGAGAGAGTATTTCCTTGCTATCAAAAAAAGTTTTAATTTTATCATTGTTTCTAAATATCCAAAGAACAGCTTTTATTCTTTTACTTATGACTTTTTGTATTATACATATAAGGAGATCATGCAGAGTTTGTCCTCCTGTGCTGGTTTATTTCACTTAATGTAATTTCTCCCACGTACATACATGTCATTGCAAATGAAAGAATTAACTTCTTTTTTTGTGAATGAATAGTATTCTGTTGTTTGCATATGTACCATATTTTTTATATACGTATTCACTGATGGACATGTAAAGTGATACAGTATCTTTTTAAAAAATATTTATTTGTAATGCAGAGATACATGGAGAGAAAAAGAAGGAGAAGGAGAAGGAGAGGAAAAGAAAGAGGAAGAGGAGGAAGAGGGAGAAGGAGAGGAAGAAGAGGAAGAAAAGGAAGAGAGAGAGAGAGAGAGAGAGGAAGACAATCTTCTATCCTGGTCGAAGGCAGGAGCCAGGAGCTTCCTCCAGGTCTCCTGCTTATGTGCAGGAGCCCAAGTACTTGTGCGGGAACTGGATCAGAAGTAGAGCAGCCAGGACTCAAACCCAAACCTATATGGGATGCTGGCACTGCAGATAGAGGCTTAACCTGCTAGGTCCCAAAGCCAGTCTCATGATACAATATCATAGCCATTGTGAATAAAGCTGCAATGAACATGGATATGCAAAGATCTCAACAGACTGATTTAATATAATTTGGATATAAACCCAATAATGTGATTGCCAGGTCTTAGGGTAGTTATATTTAAATATTTGAATAATTTAATAGTATTTCCCACAATGAGTCTACTATATTATATTTATGCAAACTGGTGTGAAGCGGTCATTTTTGCTGGAAGCAATGTTGCCTAGCAACATAGTTGACACTTATCTTTATCAGGTTTCTAGGGGAAGGTGGGGGAAGGGCTTTGTTAATGAACCCTTTAGCACACAGCCCGACCAGTACTTTCTGCTCTCTGTGATGGCAGTGCTGCAGGCTGGCATTTTGTGGGCCTGATGCTTTGGCCAGCTGGGGTGCTGCCTTCTGTGGAACAGTGGTGGACGTTCCCTGATGCAGGCGAGGAAGACAAGATCCAGGCCACAAAGTGGGTGATGGCCTCGGTTCTTTTGCTCCTTGGCGTAGAGGAAGGAGCAAAGGCTTGGGAGGCAAAGGGAGCACATAGACAAGTCTAGTACCTGCTAACGCTAACCAATGGAGTAAATAAAGGGGAGAGTGATCCAACATGGGAAGTGAGATACTCAGCAGACTCATAGAATGGCAGATGTCCTAAATAGCACTCTGGCCTCAGAATCAGCCCTAAAGGCATTCGGATCTGGCTGAAAAGCCCATGAGAGTATTTCAGGCATGGAAAGCCAAGACACTCTGGCAAAAGATCTCTGCGAGTGAGATCCCAGTGGAAAGAACAGGTCTTCAAAGAAGGAGGTACCTTTCTCTGAAGGGAGGAGAGAACCTCCACTTTGACTATGACCTTGTCTAAACAAGATAAGAATCGGAGAACTCAGAGGGCTTCCATAGCCTTGGAAACTCATGACTGGAGCATAGGGAGATTACTGATGCCATAGACAGGAGTGTCAATTGGTAAAGTCAACAACAGGAGTCACTGTGCACTTACTCCTCATATAGGATCTCTATCCTTAATGTGCTGTACATTGAGATTTAATGCTATAACGAGTACTGAAACAATATATTTCACTTTGTGTTTCTATGGGGGTGCAAACTGTTGAAATCCTTACTTAATGCATACTAAACTGATCCTCTGTAAAAAAAAAAAAAAAAAAAAAAATTATCAATTCCCAACTTGACTCTCACTGGGATTAAACATTACAGTAGGTCTGCTCTGATTTCATCATCATTTAAAAAATCATCTATTATTTTTACTTTATGTTTCTGTGTGGGAGCAAACTGTTGAAATCCTTACTTAATGTATACTAAGCTGATCTTCTGTATATTAAGATAATCGAAAATGAATCTTGATGTGAATGGAAGGGGAGAGGGAGTGGGAAAGGGGAGGGTTGTGGGTGGGAGGGACGGTATGTGGGGGAAGCCATTGTAATCCATAAATCATACTTTGGAAATTTATATTCATTAAATAAAAGTTTAAAAAAAAAGAAAAAAAAATGCAAACAATATTCAAGAAAACCCTTTCCTCTGTATCTCTTCCAACATTTTTTATTTATTTAAGGTGGATAAATTTCATGTATATAATATACACAGATTTAAGAGCATAATGCTATTTCCTACCCTATCCTCCCTCCCACCCATGCTCCTTTCTTTCTTATTTTTGTTTTAATTTTTACAATGACATATTTTTACTTTACTTTATAACCACAAACTTTACCCTCCACCAGATAAAGTATTCAACAAGTAGTAACTAGAAAACCCATTGCTCCTCAAGATTATAGGCAAGGGCTGTAAATAATCAAACCTCATAATTCAATTTCACTCATAGACCCTGTATGTTTTGTGCTCTGTATATTAGTCACCATAAATCAAGGGAAATGAATGATATTTGTCTTTTAGAGATGGGCTTATTTCACTAGTTATGATGGGCTTGAGTTGCATCCATTTTGTTGCAAAAGACAGGATTTCATTCTTTCTCACAGCTGAGAAGTATTTCATGGTGTGTATATGCACAGCATTTCTTTATCCAGTCTTCAGCTGATGGACATCTGTGTTGCTTCCATGTCTTAGCAACTGTAACTTGAGCTGCAATAAACATGGGGATACAGTTAAGTGTTTCATATGCTGATTTTATTTCCTTTGGGTAAATTCTCTGGAGTGAAATCACTAGGTCATTTGGAAGCTCTATTTAAGATTTCTGGGGATTTCCACACTGTTTTCCATAATGATTGTACTAGTTTAAATTCCCTCCAACCGTGTGGTAGGGTAATTTACCCTCACATCCTCACCAGCATTTATTATTTTTTTTATTTTAGGATTATATCTGTTCTAATGGGGGTGAGATGAAACCTCATTGTTGTTTTCATTTGAATTTCTTTGATGGCTAGTGATCCTGAGAATTTTTTCATGTGTCTGTTGGCCATTTGAATTTCATCATTTGTGAATTGATTGTTCAAGTTCTTTGCCTATTTTTAAACTGGAATATTTGTTGTTGAGTTTCTTGACCTATTTATAGATCCTGGATATAATTCCTTTGTCAGCTTCATACTTTGAAATTATTTTCTCCCAATCTGTCTGTTGTCTCTTAAATCCGTTGTTTTCTTTGCAGTGTGGAAGATTCTTAGCTTGATGTAATTCCGTTTGTCTATTTTTTTTTTCTTTATCACTTGTGCATCTGGGGTCTTTTCCAGGAAGTCTTTGCCTATGCCAGTGTCTTACAGAGTTTCTTCTGTGTTCTCCTCTATTAATTTGATGATATTAGGTTGTAGATTCAGATTCTCGATCCATTTTGAGTTGATTTTGTATAAGGAGTAAGGCATACGTCTTGTTTCTTACTTATACACACATAGATACAATTTTTCCCAACACCTTTGGTTGAAAGACTGTTCTTTCTCCATGGATTCATTTTAGCTTCTTTGTCAAAGAATAGTTGATTATAGATGTGTGGATTAATGCCTTAGTTTTCATTGACCTACATGTCTATTTTTGTGCCAGTTTCAGCCTGTTTTTATGCTAACTGCCTTGTAGTATGTACAGCATGTAGTACTACAGAGCTGTAAAAAAGAAGAAAAGGAGGAGGAGAAGGAGGAGGTGGAGGTGAAGGAGGAGGAGGAGGAGGGGGAGAAGAAGAAGAATTATTAAATCCTGTCATTTGCAAAAAAATTAAAAAGGATGCAACTTGTAAATATCATACTTAGTGAAATAAATCACTCCCAACAGACAAATACCGTATGTTCTACCTGATCTATGGTAACTATCAGAGTACCTAAAAGGTGTTCTATAGATGTGAAATTGACACTTTGGGATGCAACTTTGAATAGCTCTTTGCCTTGACTGTTGAAGAATAGTTGTTTTTTTTTTTTCATACTATTTGTTGAACTCTTTACTTAGTGTAGGGTTAATTTTATGTGCATAAAGTTAATTGAAAAGAGATCTTCGTAAAAAATAAGCATGGGAATAGAAAAGTGATGGGGGAAGAAATGTGAGTGCTAATGGGAAGGAAGGTGGGGTGGGAAGAATCACTATGTTCCTAAATTTATGCATATTATATTCGTGAAGTTTGTAAATCTTAAATGATTTCTAGGTAAAAAAATTAAAACACTGTTATGCTAAACACTCCCTCCAATTCATCCGTTTAACGTGCTATATTACTCATATTTTGTTGAGGATTTTCATCTATGTATATCTGGGTCATTGGCTTGTTATGTTTTTTTTCTTGTTTTGTCCTTGTCTAGTTTTAGAATCAAAATAATGCTGGCCTCGTAAAATGAATATTAAAAAAAACACTTGCTTTTCAATATTTTGGAAGAGTTTAAAAACCATTGCTGTTAGTTCTTTCACTGTGGTAATACAACTATGAATCCATCAAGAATCCTGGGTTTTCTTGGAGGGAGACTTTATATTACTGATTTAATTTCCTAGCTTACTACTGGTCTGTTTGGCTTTTTATATTTCTTCATGATATTCTTAGCAAGTGTATGTGTCTAGGAACGTATCTGTTAGTTGGTGTACAATTGATCACTACTCCCTTATGATCCTTTATCAGTCTCTGATATCCACTATCCTTTTTTATTATTATTTGTGTCTTCTCTATTTTTCCCTATGTAGTCCAGCTAAAGTTTTATCAATTTTATTTACCTTTTCTTAAAAAAAGAGAAAAAAAGAGTTAAACAGTCTAATGTCATTGACTTTTGCTATTGTTTTCTAATCTCTATCATTTCATTTGTTTCTGATGAAATCTTTCTTATTTCCTTCGTCTGCTAGTTCTGGCCTTGGTTCTTTTCCTGGTTTCGTAAAGCGTAAGATTAGATTGTTGAGAGTATTTCTTATTTTTTCAGAGAGGTGTTTGTCACCATAAAGTTTGAACAGCCCTTGCCTTGACAGTTGAAGAATAATTTTGTGTGCATGTGTGTGTGCTTTCTTCACTATGCAAATTGTCAAACTCTTTACTTAGCATAGAGTTGATCTCCTATGTATAAAGCTAATTAATCAAAAATGGATCATAGTGGTGAATGAAAGTGGGAATGGGAAAGGGAGGAGGTGGAGGCATGGGAGAGTGGGTGGGAAAGCAGGTAGGGTGGGAAGAATTACTGTATTCCTAAAGTTGTGCTTATGAAGTGTATGAAGTCTGTATTCCTTAAATACATGGTTTCTTTGAGAGGAAAAAGTGTTTAATGAAAAAGTGTTTATTGTGAAAAAAACAAAGTAATTTTTAAAAAAATGACAACGAGAAATTTCCATCATCAGAAAGTTTTTGCTACATCCCATAATTTTCTCTTTTTTTTTTTTTTGAAGATTTATTTTATTTATTTTAAAGGCAGTTACAGAGAGAGGTAGAGACAGAGAGAGAGGTCTTCCATCCGCTGGTTCACTCCCCAGATGGCCACAATGACTGGATCTGCGCCTATCCAAAGCCAGGATCCAGGGGCTTCTTCCAGGTCTCTCATGCAGGTGCAGGGGCTCCAGGACTTGGGGCATCTTCTACTGCTACCTCAGGCCATAGCAGAGAGCTGGAAGGGAAGAGGAGCAGCCGGGACTAGAACTGGCACCCATATGGGATGCCAGTGCTTCAGGCCAGGGTTTAACCCGCTGCGGCACAGTGCCAGCCCCTCATAATTTTTCATACATTATGTTTCCACTTTTGTTTCACTCAAAATACTTTTTAAATTTTCTTTTATTTTTTGGACATGCTACTTGTTTAAGAACATAATTTTTAATTCCACATCTTTGTGAATATTTTGAAGTTACAGCTATTATTTGTTTTAGTTTTATGTCATCATGATAAGAAAAAATGTTTGATATTTCAAGTAGTACTAAATGCATTGTTTTAGCATTTCACTTATTCTGTATCTCTCTTTTTCAAAAGTATCCAAATTTTTAATATTCCAATCTAATATTCCTAATAACTATATCTGGGTCTTTTTTGCATTATTTAGTCCATTCCATGTCTTTTTTATATGCTTACTATACTTAGATGCAAATATTTCTGAAAGTGGCATTTTATAAGCATCCCTGAATGATTCAAACATGTTAAGTTGAAAATATTAATGATACTTAGGCTTCAGAGACTTTTAAAAAATGTTCCCACCTTTATAAATAACATTTGTTAAGACCTATTTTTGTCTCATATTTTGTTACACTCAGTTTTCTCATCTTCATATTTGCCCACACCCACTAATCCATCTTTGATTCAGTAACTCAATCTGTGTCTGTTCCTCATCAAGTCACATCTGTTCTTCTTAAAACTCATTTTGAGCAGCATATATTATCCCTAATGTCCCATTAAAATCATTATAATCTGGAATGAAGTTTTAGACAGAATAAAAAAATGGATAGTGCCTCATGGCAAAAGCATTAAAAGAATTATTCCATATAAAACTTTTAGGATCAAAAACACATTAAAATTTTTCAAATAATTACAGAGGAAGAAGTGTAGAATTGTGAAAAGTGCTTCAGAAATGAGAGAAGAGCCAACTTGTTACCTATCCATGCATGCTCTCCAAAATCTACATTACTCCAAGTGCTCCATACAAATGCAAAGTTTCAAAAGGCAAATTAATTTGAGATTAGATGAAAACTACTATTAAGATTAATGTGGGAGAGTGCTAATGTTTGTCAATCTTGCTTGCTGCTAGTCATTTTTTAATGAAATCGTCAAGCCCTTGTTTTCAACATTAGAAAGTTCTCCCTGCAAATTCCCCATTCTTACCTCCTAATTAATCATTCATTTTTTCCACAACCAATTCTTTTCATTGCTATCAATAACACTCTTATTATCAATCCAACAGTATTTTCTCAGTCTTCCTTTTATTTTACAATTTTGGAGTACTTGCTATTATTTGTCAATTCTTATCCTCAAAATAAATTCTATTTTGTTTTTCTTCCTTCTGAACTCTAAATGTGGTCATTTGATATTCACAAACATTAGCACATCTCCAGTATTCCCACAGATTTAATTATCGTCTATAACCTGGCTCTTGTCAGAACTCCAACTTAATATTACCAACTTAATTTTTCTTCTGTAATATGTAATATATGCCAAAATTAACAAGTTAGAGAAAAAAAACTCATATTCTTGATTCCTGTTAAGCTTCAGTGTCCTCTCTCTTGGCACATGGCCATTTCTTATGATTTTGCTTTTCTCATGTGCTGCGGAAAACTCATCAACAATCTCTCTTACTGGTCCTCATATCTGCGTCCTCCTCTCCAGTTCTTCCAATCACCTTGGCGTGAATATCTTCATTTATCGTAGTTCTGGATTCAGAGAATCAACAAAAATCACATCCACATACATATATATATATATATATATATATACACACACACACACACACACATATATATGCATATGTACTTAAGAACTTCACAAACAAAACCCCACAGCCTGTTCTGCTTCTTTGCAGTAGGACACACTGTCCCTTTCTCAGGCCATACCATTGCTCAGCAGAGAGAGGGAAAGAAGTACAGCTGGCCTTGTGAACCGGGCTGTTGGAGGCACCCTCCTGGGATGGCCAGCTGTCTTTCCTCCCTCTACTCATGCATTCTCAGATACACTTTGTTCAGTTGCCTCTCAGCCAAAATTCTCCTCAAAGACTCTGCTCAACTTCAGTTAATTAATTAAGTTTTAACTATAGCTTTTCCACAAGGTTTCTTAGAAAAATGTAAATAAAATTGCATATATTTATATGTTATACTGATAATACATTTATATTTTTACTTGTGTGTTATTCTTGATATCTTTGGAGTTATCTGCCTTGCTTGGCCCAGGGTGAGAATCCCTGTTCCTAGGTCTCATTATCATGGAATTTATTCTTGCTCTCATTACCCAGCCTCAGGGCCATTTCATTGCATGAAGTGAGGTAATTATATTACTGATGAGGTCAGATGTAGTTTAATCTATCATATTTATCTCATTTTTCAGTAGATAAAAAAATAAATTCAAAGGGGAAAATGAGTTATTCTCCAGGGTAAATATGTATTTCTAAATATATACTATTTTCAGAAGGTCATGGGAGAAAAGAAGACCCATTAAACCATTACAAGTTTACCAATTTATTTAAAAGTGAAGTATGGCTTTATTTGGACATTTCTGTGAAGGTGTACTTTTAGAAATAGAAACTGCCTCAAAACTTTTGCAAATTATAGGTTCTGTAAATAATATGATCTCTTCAGCAAGTGTAGATTTTACTTTATTTTTGTCATTCCCAGTTCTCACTTTGATTTTTGAGAGCAGTTATTTTCAGATGTTTTAGTTGAAGTACTGTGTTACACTGCAACATGTAAGAGTATATGCAATTCAGTTGCACCACTAGGGAATAAATATCAGTTGAGATGCATTTCTGAAAGCTGGACTTAAAAGGCATAATCATAGAACACAGTCCATCCACCAAATACTTGTTGCTCTTCACTTTTGTGATGCTTTCAACTTTCTCTCTAAGACCTGGCTAAAAAAGAACCAAAAATGGTTTATAGTGGAAAAAAGTATAGGGGATTCAGCAATTTGTTCTTATTGCAAGTACCTAGAGTACCGGCACTGGGTGCATGGGTTAAGCAGCCATCTGCAGTGCTGGCATCCCACATTTGCACCAGTTGAGTCTTGGATGCTTAGCTCACTGTTGATGGCCTGGGAAACAATGCATATTGACCCATGTGTTTGGGACCCTGCACACATATGGGAGACACATAAAAAGCTCCTGGCTCTGGCTTGACCTAGCCTTGCCGTTGCTTTCATCTTGAGATTAAACCAACAAAGATTTTCTCTCTCTCTCTCTCTCTCTCTCTCTCTCTGTCTTCCCCACTCCCTCCTGTCCCTCTGACTTTCAAAATAAATAAATAAATAAATACATCTTTTAAGAAATTCTGCATTTGTTTTTTATTATTTATTTATTTATTTATTTAGTCATTCAAAAGTCAGAGAGAAACAGAGAGCAAGGGAGAGGGAGATCTTTCAACCACAAGAACTGAGGGTAAGCAAGGTTGGAAAAGGAGACAGGATCTCCATCTGGGTCTCCCACATGTGTGGCAGGAACTCAAGTACTTGCACCATCATACACTGGCTCCCAGGGCACAAGCAGGAAACTGAATCAGAAGTGCAGAGTAACCAAGACTCAAACTAGCATTTAAATAAAGGGCACAGGCATCCCATGAGGTGGCTTACTCAGCTAACCTAACCTAACCTAACCTAACCTAACCCTATTTTTGTTTTCTACATAACAATAGATATAATTTAAAATCAACTGTTTAATTACATTTGCAATGAATGAAGAATATCACCATATGGCACTTAGAATTTTTGTACTAATTTAAAATTTTATGATTATATATGTTTCCCCTTTTTTATATCAGAATGTTAAATTTGTAGCTGGCACCACGGCTCACTAGGCTACTCCTCCACCTTGCTGCACCGGCACACCAGGTTCTAGTATCGGTCAGGGCGCCGGATTCTGTCCCGGTTTCCCCTCTTCCAGGCCAGCTCTTTGCTGTGGCCCGGGAAGGCAGTGGAGGATGGCCCAAGTGCTTGGGCCCTGCAACCCATGGGAGAGGAGGATAAGTACCCGGCTCCTGCCATCGGATCAGCGCGGTGCGCTGGCTGCAGCATGCCAGCCGTGGCGGCCATTGGAGGGTGAACCAACAGCAAAGGAAGACCTTTCTCTCTGTCTCTCCCTCTCACTATCCACTCTGCCTGTCAAAAAAAAAAAAAAAAAGAGAATGTTAAATTTGTGAACTTATGGACACACACTCCATTTGCCAAGCAATTTTGGGAGTTTCTCAGAAATCTTAGCAATGAAACGGAAATACATTTCTCACTTGATTCACATATCAGGCTACATTAACTAAAAATGAACTCAGAATAAAATAATGATTATATAGGCAGATCTATGTGAAAGAAACCTCACTAATTCATAGCTAATGAGTAGCTGGTCATTTAGAACCTTTGTTACATGTTTAAGAAAGACTCATCTTGATGTTTTTGTAGGTACCCTATTCATTTCCCCAGCAGGAAAACTACTCCCTATAACTATAATGCTGATTTCCAAAAAGTCACGACATCTGCCAGCCAAGCACTAGGTACCTCACTCATAGCCTACTAGACGGTGCACACAGTGTCTCATTTAATCCTCTGTGTGTCTTACAAAGTTAAGATGGCTAACCATTATTTACAGTTGAGTCCAAGATAGCATAGAGAATAATGGATCTGCTGGTGGTCTTACACCTAGCGAAAGGTGATCATAGTACTTAACAAAGCTCTGTAACTTCCAGCCCTGTTAACCCCAACATCTCTACTGTTTGTCTAATGGTTTCTTGCAGGGATAAATGCTGTCACTCAAGAAACCAAGGTAGACTTCAAATAATGATCATATCTACGTGTTGGAATAAATAAAATGAAATTACATTAATACTTACAAATTTGACAATATGATTTGCTTTGGGGATGTATAAACAATTAAACCCATGTCTTTGTCACGTTACAGTTGATAGTGAACCAAATTATTTTCTGGCAGGCAATCTAGCTTCAGGCTGTACAAGATTGTCAGCTATAGATTTCTGTAATTAGAATTTGTTTTCATGTCATAGGTATTCAGGTACATAACCTAAATTTAGGCTTTAAAAATATAAATGTTGCATAACCAGAACTGCTGTGTTTAGCAGTTTCTTTTAGGTGTTTCTATTTACACATTCAATAAAAGCAATCACAGAAATAGTTTGTATTGCTCTGAGTTATATTTTCAATAGTTGTGGACAGTATATTAAGAGGACTCTGAAAATTGGTTTACATATTATACAAAGTACTTAGAACAATGCCTGCATGATGGTTGTCCAATAATTGTAACCGTTATCATTACTATTGATGCAGTATTTCTATTAGGTAAGCTTCTTGGTCAAAAGTAAGGTAGTGTTTCTGTTTTGCAGAGACTAAATCAGAAATGAATATTTTTAATTATTTTTATTTCAAATACTGCAACAGAGGGGTGGGAGAGAGAGAGAGAGAGAGAGAATGAATGAATCTTCTAGCTGCTGGTTCACTGCCCCAAAACCCACAATAGCTAGAACTGAGCCAAGACAAAGCCAGGAGTCAGGAATACAGATCTCCTACCTAAGCCATTGTCTGCTGCCTTCCAGGGCACACACTAGCTGGAAGCTGGAATCAAAAGCAGAGCTGGGACTTGAGCCCAGGCACAGCAACATAGTCTGTGAGAGTTCCAAACCATTTCTTTTATGTTTGTTTGTTTGTTTGCTTTAAATCTCTGCAAACATTTATTTCTGATTCTGTAGCAGCATATGTGAGATTGTACAAATGGATGCATGTGTGCGCACACACCAAACCATTTCTTTTTTTTTTAACTTTTATTTAATGAATATAAATTTCCAAAGAACGATTTATGGATTACAATGGCTTCCCCCACATACCGTCCCTCCCACCCACTACCCTCCCCTTTCCCACTCCCTCTCCCCTTCCATTCACATCAAGATTCATTTTCGATTATCTTAATATACAGAAGATCAGCTTAGTATACATTAAGTAAGGATTTCAACAGTTTGCTCTCACACAGAAACATAAAGTGAAAAATAATAGATGACTTTTTTTAAATGATGATGAAATCAGATCAGACCTATTGTCATGTTTAATCCCAGTGAGAATCAAGTTGGGAATTGATAATTTCTTTTTTTTTTTTTTTTTTTTTTTTACAGAGGATCAGTTTAGTATACATTAAGTAAAGATTTCAACAGTTTGCACCCCCATAAAAACACAAAGTGAAATATATTGTTTGAGTACTCGTTATAGCATTAAATCTCAATGCACAACACATTAAGGACAGAGATCCTACATGAGGAGTAAGTGCACAGTGACTCCTGTTGTTGACTTTACCAATTGACACTCCTGTCTATGGCATCAGTAGTCTCCCTATGCTCCGGTCATGAGTTTCCAAGGCTATGGAAGCCCTCTGAGTTCTCCGATTCTTATCTTGTTTAGACAAGGTCATAGTCAAAGTGGAGGTTCTCTCCTCCCTTCAGAGAAAGGTACCTCCTTCTTTGAAGACCTGTTCTTTCCACTGGGATCTCACTCGCAGAGATCTTTTGCCAGAGTGTCTTGGCTTTCCATGCCTGAAATACTCTCATGGGCTTTTCAGCCAGATCCGAATGCCTTTAGGGCTGATTCTGAGGCCAGAGTGCTATTTAGGACATCTGCCATTCTATGAGTCTGCTGAGTATCTCACTTCCCATGTTGGATCACTCTCCCCTTTATTTATTCCATCGGTTAGTGTTAGCAGGTACTAGACTTGTTTATGTGCTCCCTTTGACCATTTCTTAACCACTACACCAAATGCCCACACTGGAAGTGAGTGAAAACTTGAAAAATTTTAATTGGAAACTGTTGTCATTAAAATAGTTAATTTCAGTGCCAAATATATTTGTGTTTGACTTTCAAGTGGAAGATTATTTTCAAGCAAATATTACCAGAGATACAGTTTCTCAATGAGGATATTTACCCTTTACATTCTCGTGGCAAATGTGGCCTCGTTTCAAGCTTTTTGTAATTACAAGTGCTTCTAAATACATAGTACAGATTTTAGGTGCTAACTTGATTTTGAAATTATATAAACTAACTTCAAAATAGATCTGTGTCCTTATAATACTTTGAGTGTGTTTCATTACGTACAATGTAAGTATTAAAATTTGGCAGCTCTAACACAATTCAATTATCTGCTCTGTACATACGCCTCCATGACATTTATAATTATTTTTATTCATATGTAGTCTACATTGATCTCTGTCCCCAAAATGGTAGCAAAGAGTCACATGCTATTTATCAAGTTGAAGCTGGTTAGTTTCAATTAAGAGGTGGTGTAATAAAAAGAGATACATGTTTCTCAATGATTTTTATACTGACTGCATGTTGAAGTAATACTGTATTGGGAAAAGGCTGGTTTTACAATGAAATATGCTGGGCCTTCGGTGTAGCATGTTTACTTACAACTTAGATAGCCTGCATCTCAGAGTGCCTGGGAGGAGTCCAATCCTTGATCCAATTTACTGCCAATGTGCCTGGGAGGCAGCCTGCCCAAGTACTTGGAGGAATTCTGCATGGAATGCCTGGCTCCTGGCTTTTGCCGGGCCCAACCATGGCCATTGCAGCCATTTGGGGAGTGAGCTAGCAGATGAAAGATCTTTCTGTCACTCCTTCTCTGTCACTCTACATTTCAAATAAATAATAAATGAATAAATATTTTTAAAATGTGATATATTAAAAATAATTATAACTGTTCTTTTTAATACGACTACTAAATTTTAAATTACACAGATGGCTGACATTTGCCATTCATGATATTTACATAAGTTACTATTGACATACAGAGAAATGTATGTGCACATTTTTTTATACGTGTGTGTGCATTCTCAAAATAAAAAGGATGTTTTATTAAGCCTATTTACTATATAGATTTTACAAATTGTCTCATCCATTGTATTTATTGAAAGGCGTATTTGATTTGAGTATTATGACACAGTGAGTTTAGCCTCTACTTGGGACACCCATATCCAATGTTGGAGGGCCAGTTCAAATCCTGGTTACTATGCTTCTAATCCAGCCCCTTGCTAATGTGCCTCTGGGAAGCACACACACTTGAGTCCCTGACATCCACATGGAAACCTGAATGATTTCCTGGCTCCTAGATTCAGCCTGGTCTGTCCCTAGCTGTTGTAGCCGTTTGGGGAGTGATTGAACAGGCAGAAGACAGAAGATTCTCTCTCTCTCTCTCTCTCTCTCTCTCTCTCTCTCCTCTCATCGAATCTCTCTTTGCATCACTCTCCTTTCAGATAAATAAATAAATAAATATTTAAAAAAACAAGAAAGACAGATGAATTCTATTTTAGAACTCAAATCACCATTAATATACATGAGATTTATAAAAGAAATTACCATACACGTTATTGAATGCTATATGCCCGAAGTCTACTATAACCTCCAGTATAAAAGAAATACATATTGTATAAATTAAATGAATAAATAAATATAAATTATTATTCATATATTTCTGAAGAACTGTTTTAATGACTGGTAAGATCTATAATTTGTTTAATTACATTTTAAAGAACATTTACATTTGGGTTAAAATCTTTGTGATAATTATCCTGGTAATATATTTTACATCTTGGAATATTTTAAAATATATCCTTAGCGTGAATTTCTTTTCATTAAAATCAGAAATCAATAGCACAAAACTAATGTTTTTTCCAGAAATAAGAGATTCTTTCATATTGATAATACTGACCTATATTCGTACATATAATCTATCTCCCAAAATGAGAATACAAATATTTAAGTAGACAGATTATAAAACAGAAAGAACTAGAGCATGTGCACCAAATTCCTTGTCTTCTATTTCCCATGAACTTTTTGAAATCCTCTCACATATATTATTCCTAAGCCCAAGTGATGTAACTTTAGAGAAGAAAGCTGATTACTCGCATCTTAAAATTTATGTAAATAATATAAAGCATTATTCACAAAAACATATTTGATTTAATATGGACATTCTTTTCAATACATTCAAATGATTTAGGGAGGAAAAAAACTAAATGAAAAAATAAAACTAAAAAGTAACGAGATTAGGTTGAATGTCAACCTGAATAGGTTATTTGCAAAGTGCATGCTTTTGAAAAATCCAATTTTTATTAAAAGGACAACTGCTTAACTTTTTGATTACCTCTGAAATTGCCACAAAATCTGAGCAAAGGGTAAATACTTAGCACAGAAAATGTCTGAAAAAGGACAGCTGTACTGGGTAGAACTACTCTGTGAATAGTGTTGTGATTATTAGGTAAAATTTCTGGGTATCTTTCCTTTACAATATCAATACTTTCTTAAGCTTTGTTTATTTTATTTATTTATTTATTTATATGGAAGAATTATAGAGATAAGGAGGGAGGGAGGGAAAGAGGGAGAGAGAGAGAGAAAGAAAGAGAGAGAGAGAGAGAGATTCCATCCTCTCATTGTCTCCCTAAATGCCTGCAATAACCAAGTCTGGGCCAGGCTGAAGCCAGCATCCAGGAACTCCATCCACGTCTGCCACGTGAGTGGATGGGAGTGGAGTGCTTGCAATCATCTCGGTCTCCCCGGTGTGTTAGCAGGCAGCTCAGTCACTCAGACACAGAGGTGGAACTTGATCTTAGACAATGTGTTAGAGGATGCAGGCATCTCAATAATGGCTAACCCACAGTGCTACAAAGCCGATGCCTGAGATTATCAACTGTTTTTTAATGATGTAGATTGTGTGTAAGTAGTTATGCATAAAATGTGAAAATCACCTCTTAGATAGCAGCAATTCTAGCAAAAAAAATGAAAACAATTTCTAAGTGGTATCAATCGATGAGTAACATTAAAATATTGGATTCCTATGTTTTCTTTCCTCCACTTTTAGTATTTTTGACTGCTGTAGAAGTCTTATCCTCTTGATACAGAGGATGAAGATGACTTTTTGCTAAATAAGGAAAATGGAATTAGGTCTGCTTGTCTCAGGATCAAAGTTTAGAAAGGAATAACACGTGGCAATGCCTGCTTTTAATGAAACGTTATACTCACAAATTCAGTGAAATTACTCTGTGAATAAGGTAAATAGTTCAAGGAAAATAATCAGTTGTAGTTTTTTAAATTTTTTACAATATCTCCACAAAATTGTTGTACTTTGTTGTTTAGCTTATTATTAAATATTCTCCACTAAAAGATTCTTGTGATACAATCAGAATAACTGGAAATGTATATATATATATATATATATATGCACACACTCATACATGTCTACAAAGCCAAAAGTTACTTGAGACATTGTTTCTATTCCCAGCTTTTGTCATACATCAAATTTTAGCTGACAAGTTGTATAGAAACCATGTGCTAATTAATTATTTCTACCTGAGTGGTTTGTCTTTTATGATATTGTCTAAAACCAGATAGTAGATAATTCCGCTTCAGTTGTGGGAAAAATTTGCTTGCTGTTGACATCAATTTTTATTGGTGCAGCTTAATAATGAATTGCAACACAATTAAATCATTTAGATCACAAAATACACCAGCAAAAATGACAATGGATAAAATACCAAATCACAGGCATGTATTGAATTCTATATTTCTTGTGCCTAGAGAATATAAAGAAAAATAAAAATCTAAAATCTGTTGACTAAACATTAATAGATTTTGCCATTTCTGTTTTAGTGGGTTTTCTAAGTATTTAATTGTAATGTACTGGAAATAAAATAGTATTGTAATTAAGGGACATATGGTTTCCAAAACCAAGTGATATAACTTAAAGCCATAAGTTAATTTGAAACTGAATGCACAAAAATCAACAGCCTTTGTATACAGAGGCAATGCCACGGCTGAAAAAGAACTTCTAAGATCAATCCCATTCACAATAGCTACAAAAACAATCAAATACCCTGGAATAAACTTAACCAAGGACATTAAAGATCTCTACGATGAAAATTACAAAACCTTAAAGAAAGAAATAGAAGAGGATACCAAAAAATGGAAAAATCTTCCATGCTCATGGATTGGAAGAATGAATATCATCAAAATGTCCACTCTCCCAAAAGCAGTTTATAGATTCAATGCAATACCAATCAAGATACCGAAGACCTTCTTCTCAGATCTGGAACAAATGATGCTGAAATTCATATGGAGACACAGGAGACCTCGAATAGCTAAAGCAATCTTGTACAACAAAAACAAAGCCGGAGGCATCACAATACCAGATTTCAGGACATACTACAGGGCAGTTGTTATCAAAACAACATGGTACTGGTACAGAAACAGATGGATAGACCAATGGAACAGAATAGAAGTTTTTTAAGTGCCATACTCAACACCATTCATAGGCATGTACAGCTTTAGCTTAAACTCTTTTTTATCATGAGTTCACTAAAACAGGCATTTAGCAACTTATTGAAATCTGTTATATTACTGTATCGAGCCCCAGTCATTCAAATCCCAGTCGTTGCTGCTCTTCCCAAATTCATATATATAAATATGCAAGATTAACAGAAAGACTACCAATGTATGCAATTGCGTCTGAATATGTCATATCCATTCATTAAGAATATGCCTAGATAAGCAATATGAGATGCTAGGTCAGTCAGCAATTGAGAGGACAAAACTAAATTGGCTATGTTCCCTCCATACTCTAAACAAGAAAACACATGGAATCATTTTATATAATACAAATGTGTATTTACAAAATTCTCCAAGAAATTTTTTATGTAAAATGCAAGGAAACTGTTGCTCACTTATGCAGAAAGAACATAAAGTTATAGTTCAATTTCAAGTAACTAAGACATATTTTTAGAAAAACACCTTTGATAAATGATGGAATGAATCCCCTTAACAGCTTTATCAAATAACCTTAGGTGTAGTAACTAAGAAGTGAGGTATCTCTTTGGTTCTAAAATGCTTTATACTGAGCATAGTTTTAAATTATCTATGCATTTTTGCAAATTAATGAATAGCTGTGACTTCCCACTGTGCCCTGAGAAGTCTCTTGCTTCCTCTGCAAATTGCACTTGCCACTAGATGACTTATAGTAAAGTAGTTTTGTCTTGGTAATCATTTTTCACTCTGTATGAAATGGGTGATGATTTCATAATCTATAAATCTTAAATGAATATTTTAACACAGAGCATAGATTATTTTTCATTTGCATACCAGCTGCTTTGCATCCAAACTTGTTTGTTCAACCTTATTCAGATATATGAAAGAAATCATCTATCATTTTCTTTTTTATGCTAAAGAAGGAGTATGTGTTTCCATTTGAAGTAGCAAAATCACTGTATGCAAGTTATTTAACATTTATTTTTCCTTCAAGAATACAAATCTAGAAAGTGAGTATTCTGACAAATGAGTTAAGCTTTGCTTGGCATATCCATAACCTATGTTAAAATACTGGTTCAAGTACAGGGTGTTCCACTTCTGATGCAGCTTCCTGCTAATACATTCTTGGAGGCAGTAGATGATTAGGACTCTGCCCTCCTCAAGGGAGCCCCAGGTGGACACCTAGGCTCATGGCTTTGGGCTGACCAATTCCTAGCTTTTGCATGCATTTGGAGAATGAACTAAGAGTTAGAACATCTCTTTCCACCTGTCACCATCCTTGCAAGTAGATGAAAAGTAAACATTTTATAAAGAATATAAACTTAAACAAAATAAATTATATAATAAATATAATGAGACTGGTTCTATATCAAAGGTAAAGGGATAAAAAGTTCCTTTAATCTCTTGTGAGAAAACAAGGTCGTGCTTTGCCTGGGCTACTTTTTAGAATTATTTTGCTATAAACTTCCTAGAGGGGCAAGATCACATGTTCCCCCTGGACAAATAACATGCTTACTTCTACACATTGTAAAAGTAGGGCATCCCCAAAACAGCATTTCTTTCCTGTAATTCAACCTACTGCACATGGAAGAATCATGCTTCTTCAGAATGCCCCTTTGGGAATTTAAGGACAAAGAGAACTGACACAAAGCTTATGAATCTCTACTGCTTTTTCCATGAGTAATAAACTCCTGTCTCTAACTCAGGAGTTTATGCCTTATGCTAACACTTCTTAAGCAGTAGATGGGCTAACCTGTTAGCTTGAAAGAGGAGTAAAATCTTAGACTGTTCGCAGGTCTTTAGAAAGAGCTCCAATATAGAATTCTGCTATTGTAACACAGAAGAGCAAAGCGAATCCTGTCAATGGGTGGAATTCAAGATTCAAAGGATGCACTTGACACAAATCTACATTTAGTACTCAACGTTGCATAGGTATGGTCCAATCATTTGTCTTCTCTCTCCAGTTCTCTTACATGTTGGGGTTGTTGATGAATGTGGATACCAGATCCCCTGGGAAAATTGCAGATCGACTGTGCTTGGATTTTCTGTACAGAATGATTGTGATTCTTGTTTCTCAAGCTTATTTATTACTTCAGTTCTTTTCACCTCTCATAGAACTGACATTTCCAGTTAAGAAAAAAACAGATTTTTCCCTATAACATTTGTTACCCTCTGGTTTGCAGATGAGGTCCACAATCTTGAATCTGAACACCTGAATTTGCAAAGCCTGTTGATACTGCATCTTTTTTTCATTAAGATATAAATACACCACTAGTCATCTGGTATTTGTTATATTTTACATCTCTTTCTTTCTAACTGTCCTCTTCTATACCCCTATCCCAATTACAGTACATAACAAATATTATTCATTATTCCTATGCCATCAAGAAGCCATTTCTAAGCACTTCCTTGTCTCTCCTTTGCTCATCTGGATAATATTCATAAATATGCCCTTAAATATGGAGCTAAATCCAGTTTTAAAAATTTACATATCCTATTTGAAAGGCAGCGTTACAGAGATGGGAGTACACACACACACACACACACACAGAGAGAGAGAGAGAGAGAAAGAGAGAGAGAGAAAGAGGGAGAAGGAAATGTCTTTCATCTTCTGGTTCATTCTCCAAATGGTTGTAATGGCCAGAACTCAGTCAGTCCATTGTTAGGTGATTGGAATTCTATCCACCTGGGTGCAAGGGGCCAAGGACTTGGGCCATCCTCTACTGCTTTCCCAGGCACATTAGCAGGGACCTGGAGCAGAAGTGGAGCAGCAGGGACACCAACCAACAGCCATGTGAGGTGACTGAGTCACAGACAGCAGCTTATCCCATTGTGCCATGAAGCCAGCCCCTGAATTTAGTTATTAAACAAATATTCTCTCAGACCCCACTAGGGTCTAATTTACTAGGAAATTAGTATAAGATGCTAATTTTGTTTTGTGAAGTTTCTCATCGGTATGTTTATGATAAGTGTACAACTTCAAAAAAGCTTGATGGGGCGGGATGTTGGCCTAGCAGTTAAGACACTGGCTTGGGGCATCTTCAGTCCTTATCCATATCAGAGTGAGTGGATTTGGGCTCCAGCATCACTCTAGATTCCAGATTCCCACTAATGCACACTCTGGGAGGCAGCATGTGATGGTTCAAATAGTTGGATATCTGCCACCTAAATGGAGCTCCAGGTTGAGATCTGGTCCTGTACCATCTGGGCCTGTACCAGACCCAGCCATGGTGTACATTTCAGTAATGAACCAGCAGATGGAGAATCTCTCTCTCTCTCTCTCTCTCTCTCTCTCTCTCTCATTCTCCATTTTCTTCATTTTACCACTCTGTTTCTCTCTTTCTATGTGTGTGTATCAACCTTTCAAATAAATGAAATAGAACTACTTCAAAGATACAAGTAAGAAAGAAAAGATAGACAAGGGATACATGGACAGAGTAGAATACTATTCTAGATGAAATTTAGACTGGGTAAGAACATTAACATTGACACAGTACGAGTAGCAGGTAACATTTTTTGAGAGCATAATACATAACTATATTTTCACAAAAGACTATTAGTGGCTTCTTATTTATGAGATTAGTAGTATAATATCTTTGTTTTGAAGTATAGATAAACTATTTCACTTTGCCACAATAAACTCTACTCACTTTCAATACTTAATAATTTTGGTGATGTATAGTTTTTAAAAGCTCCTGTCTAAGCTCCTGTCTAATAAAGTGTTTTTGTACATCAGTAGATAAAATTTTTGATTACAAGTCAGCCCTCTAGGTGGCTATGAAGAACCGCCCTTTCTCATCTATAGTTCTCAAGAATAACTACAGAATATTCTGAGAATATAACTATCTGATAGGACTGGACACACTAAAACAGCCCTGGTTCTGTTTTATTTTCTCTTTGTTGTAGGATGTCCCTCAATGCCTCAGCCCAGAGCATGGCACTGCTCTACTGGGTAAAAGCCAGGGAGGGTGGTTTGTTAGAGTCCCTCAACTACACTGCAAGCAGAACACATGCAGATGAGACTCAATCACCCTGGTCACTTTTCCAGATCCTTGGGGATCAACCCACAGTGAATCCTAGGATTCTGTTGTCGCTGCCATGTATTTGGAAACAAAATCCCTTATATGAAACCTGTGTACAAAGATATTCTCTCTCTCCAGATTCAGACCAAACACTGTACAGCACACAGTGAATCCTGTTCACAACAGCCTGTAACAGTTCATGTAACATGAACCTGAGAGGAAATTTGTGCATAGGGAAAGGAGTTCCTTCCTCACTATTATTTGAAACACTGTGAAACAATTCAGATGTGTTTGAACTCTGTTTTTCAATCATTTATTGATGTTTTTAAAAAACAACTTCCTCTATTTAGTTGTAAGATTGAATATAATACAGAGAGGGAGAGACAGAGATCTGCCATCTTCTGGTTCACACTCCACATAGCCAGCAATGAGTCAACAATTCTGATTTGGAAATGTTAACTTTAGAAACCAATGGGTATAACATGGAGTTATGTAAATAAAATGGTTGAACCCTGAAGCCTGCATCATACAGGACTGGTCAAACTGTAAAGTTAGACCTTATACACAGATGTTTGACAATAGATCTTCAAAACTGTTTTCTTAGAATGAACTCAATAAGTATTACAAGTTTTTCATTCTCTGGTCCCAAATAAGTTCAAAAGTAAAACAGAACATTCTGCCCATTAGTATTACTGCGATTTTAAACTTTATTTTTTCATGTGAAACTGATAGTAATACAAAGAGATCAGATTCAATGAAATTAATAGATACAATTCATGAAGTTATAATGGCCAAAGTATATTCAGTTGTTAAGAGAAATATAAGCATATCTTATAGTATAAATAATTTTTATTCTATGCCTTCATGCCTAATTCTTCCTTCCCTTTTTTGTACTCTGTTTTTCATAAAATATTGAAAGTTAGCTTTTTATGAATCTAAAATTATTTAAAAGAAAAGATGATAAATTTGTAAATGTCCATTTCTATTTTTGTGTGTGTGTGTGTGGTGAGAATTTGGCTATCTTCATTTTTTTTATTTTTTATTTTTTTAAACTTTTATTTAGTAAATATAAATTTCCAAAGTACAGCTTATGGATTACAATGGCTTTCCCCCCCTATAACTTCCCTCCCACCCACACCCCTCCCATCTCCTGCTCCCTCTCCCATTCCATTCACATCAAGATTCATTTTCAATTATCTTTATATACAGAACATCGATTTAGTATATATTAAGTAAAGATTTCATCAGTTTGCACCCACACAGAAACACAAAGTGTAAAATACTGTTTCAGTACTAGTTATAGCATTAATTCACATTGAACAACACATTAAGGACAGAGATCCTACATGAGGAGTAAGTGACTCCCGTTGTTGACTTAACAATTTGACACTCTTGTTTATGGCATCAGTAATCTCCCTAGGCTCTAGTCATGAGTTGCCAAGGCTATGGAAGCCTTTTGAGTTCTCCAACTCTGAACTTATTTATTTTTTATTTAATAAATGTGAATTTACGAAGTGCAACTTTTGTATTGCTGTGGCTCCCCCCGTAACCTCCCTCCTTCCTGCGGCCCTCCCCTCTTCCACTCCCTCTCCCATCCCGCCCTTCATCGAGTTTCATTTTCAATTAGCTTCATATACAGAAGATCAACTTAGTATACACTAAGCAAGGATTTCAACAGGCTGCACTCACACAACCACTCAAGGTATAGGGCATTTTTCAACTAGTAGTGTTGTTTTTCAGTTTCATAGTAAAACACATTAAGGGTAGAGATCCTACCCGTGGAGCATGTACCCAGTGACTCCCGTTGTTGATTTAACAATTGGCACTCATTTATGACATCAGCAATCACCCGAGACTTGCTATGAGCTGTCTAAGCTATGGAAGCCCCTTGAGTTCACCAACTCTGAACTTGTTTAATCAAGGCCATATCACAGTGGAGGTTCCTTCCTCCCTTCGGAGAAAGACGCCTCCCTCCTTGATGGCCTGTTCCTTCTGCTGGGGTCTTGTTCACCAGTATCTTTCATTTAGATTGTTTTTTTTGCCACCGTGTCATGGCTTCCCATGCCTGTGAGACTCTCATGGGTCTTTTAGCCAGATCCGAATGTCCCAAGGCTTGATTCTGAGGCAGGAGTGCTGTTTTGGGCATTTGCCATTCTATAAGTCTGCTGTGTGTCCTGCTTCCCCTGCAGGATCATTCTCTCCCTTTTAATTTTATCCTTTATTGCTTGCTTACACTGGTCTTATTTGTGAAATCTCTTCGACACTTACCCTATCTTTTTTGATCGGTTGTGTATTTATACTTATCACTTTACATTGGTAATGTGCATTTCTAATCGATAGTCTAACTGAATTCAAGCTGGAACAACTTTTAAAAGTTAGCTTATTTTTTGGAAACTATAATTTGTATATTTTCATATATATTTGAATGTATTTAATGATAAACTAAAAATGTTCACTGAAAATTTTTTCAATATCAAATAATAAAAATATTTAATCATCTTGACATAAGGAATATTTGACAGCTTAAGTAATATTTCAATATTTTAAAATATATGGCAAAGCAACTGTCTATTTTCAATCATAAACAAAGGTAAATATCTAAATTTTTATATAACAAAACATGTGCTTGTAGTCAAAGCTGTCAAAAGCAACTGATACTGATGGGAGCAAATACACACTTAAAAATACTGAGATTGTTTATCAGTTGTTACATTCACATATTAGAGTTGTTTATGTTATGTCCACACCATTTGGTTTTTAATAAGAATGATCTGCTAATTTTAAATTCAGGATATCTATGTGATGCTATTTCCTGTCATGTTTTATGGGCTAAGTTGATTGAACTATATACTGCTGTGGAGTGAAAGTTTTCTTAACCCAAATGATAAGCTCAGTTGTGTGACTTTATCAAACCTTAAAGATTAAAGCTTTAGTGCCATCAGTTTCCAAATGCACAGGTACAATTATGCCTCTCATTGATTTACATTCAAACACGAGGTAAATTTTAGTGTTATTGGGTTCAATCATTGGTAATCAAATTTATGTTCTTTGTGAAAAATTATCGAATTCACTTATATTGAAGATAGGATATGGCACATTTTTGTGTAAATAAAAAAGTGATATAAGTATATAAAACTGTATTTTAATACAAAAACAATGAAAACATTATATTGGAAGTATGACTGTCTATCTGAATCTGTATATATGAAATATATAACATTTGTATACATTAAATTTTTAAAAAATATATTGAAATTGAAGGTGAAATGACACTTTAGTTAATTATATTGTCATGAGTTCCTGTTGTTTCTGTTGATTCTAAGTATTTATTCTTAGATTCCTGAAGTAAGAAAGTATCAAATACTCAATAGCTATGGAAACTTTTTTTAAAGAAATTAGAATGTTTAAAATTATATGCTGTACATTTGTCACTGTTGTAAATATTCAGCACACTTTTTTTTTTCATCCTACTCACACACTAAGATACAAAATGCTAATTCAAATATAAAACTGTTTAGGGGCCAGCGCTGTGAATATCAGGTAAAGTTGCTGCCTGCAGTGCCAGCCTCCTATATGGGAGCTGGTTTGAGTCCTGGCTGCTCCACTTCTGATCCAGCTCTCTGCTATGGCCTAAGAAAGCAGAAGATGGGCCAAGTGCTTAGGCCTCTGCACCCCTGCTGGAGATCCAGAGGAGGCTCCTGGCTCCTGGCTTCAGATTGGCGTGGCCATCTGGGGAGTGAACCAACGGATGGAAGACCTCTCTTTTTCTCTCTGCTCTGCATCTCTGTAACTCTGCCTCTCTGCCTTTCAGATAAATAAATAAATCTTAAAAATTGTTTAATAATCATACAATATTCCTCTAAACTTATTGCAGCACCATTTGGTAGGATGATCCATCTGCAGGGCCAACATTGTGGCATAGTAGATTAAGCCTTCACCTGTGGTGCCAGCATCCCATATGAGCACCAGTTCATGTCCCAGCTGCTCCTCTTCTGATCCAGCTCTCTGCTTATGGCCTAGGAAAGCAGTGAATGATGACCCAAGTGCTTGGGCCCCAGCATCTACTCATCTAGTGGGAGACCCAGAAAAAGCTCCTGGGTCTTGTCACCAGCAGTTGCAGACATATAAGGAGTAAACCAGTGGAAGGAAGACTTTTCTTCCTGTCTCTCCCTCTTTCTGTCTGTAACTCTACCTCGCAAAAAATATATATAAAATCTTAAAAAAAAGAATTATCCATCTGTATGCTACAGATTGTTATTAACTATATTTGATGCAGAGAAAATAATACAACACCTGTTTAAGAGAGAAAAAATGCATAACCTATACAGAAAGTTTTAACGATTATCAAGTCTACTGTTCTCTGAAGTAATGGATTTTAAATTTATGATTAAAGCACATTTTATTCAGTCTGCTTTCCTTCTTCATTTGCTACTTTTGTTCAACAGAGAATTGTTCTTTAATTGTTTAGAGACGATCATGCCTGCACAAAAACATCTTCAATTGCTTGAAGTTTATTATTGCATTTGTTCAGTATAAAGTCAATTCATTCCATGAAAATTTGGCAAAAAATACCTGGTGCCTGTGCTACCGGTATGTCATGTTTGGAAATGTTCCTTGACACTAAGTAGATTTCTTCTGTATGTGCATTATATTATCTAGTACAATTCCTTGAAGATAGTATTATTCAAGGTAGATGTACAAATTTAATCATACATATACAATCAGTAATTTTAAGTGCTTACGATGTCTATATTTTATCACCACCTATCGTAATCCAGATCCTGTCTTGGTTACAATGAGGCATTTTGTCTTACATTATAGAATAAATTATACAGCAATCAATGCAGATTTAGGGTTGCCTTGAGATTTAGTAGTTATGTTCTTTATGCCAACCATTGTTATTAATTTAAATGTTAATTATATTTTAATAATTTGCCAGGGCATTATGATGCTCTTTTTAGAGTTAAAGGAGGTAATGTTTAGTTTAATATTTAAAGAAATAAAGAAATACAATTATAATCTTTAATTTTTAGTGGTGATATGTCTCCTTTTGCAACATCAAATATTTTCATACCATATCTGACAATTTTCAGTGACACACTCGAGGTATAAACAGATTAGATAAGATCTTTTGTTTCCCACAATTTGGAGTAATTTCAAAATACTGACATCATAACTTTTATAAAGGTGAATCTTTTAAGTTAAATTGCTTTGTCATGTTAAACTGTACATTCAATGCAGTTTCTACTTTCTCCTTTTGCAGATGAGGTCGAGTTTACAGATCATAAAGAAACAGAAAAGTCTCTTAAGTTCCAGCTTTTAAACTCACCCTACCCACAGAGCAGTTGCCTTGAAAAGGGGCATGAGGGGTAGCAGTGCCCTCCCTAGCCACACACTGTGGCAATTTTAATAGGGAGGAAGCACTCATGACCTTTCTACTTTGAGCAAATCATCAGTCTCAGCATTGTTGAACATTTGTCACATTTAGTTATTCCAATAACTATGCAGTTTAAGAATTCATAATTGTCATTATTGTTGCTAGCAGAGAGAAAAAAAAAAAAAAAAGATTCCCTAAACTGCCCTGCCAGGAGGTTAGCTTTCACAAAGCTTAGCTTAGATCCAATCAGTCAGAGTCCCCAAGCAGTGAGTCTTCAAGAAAATGGTTTTATTTAATCTATTCCTTAAGCAACACATTTAATTGAATTGGAAAATTCAGCTGGTGAACATAGTGTCAAGTGCTTTAATTTTATTCTTTAGCAGGCTCATTGCTTTTTGTAAGAATTTGCAGGACAAAATTCAGGAAGATCTTTCTGCAGAAAAAAAGTACTCCACCAATAATTGTCTTGTATTGTCATTAAAATTGGCATGTTTGGGGTGGATGCTTGACACAGTGGTTAAGACACGACATGGGATACTTATATCACAAACTGGAGAACCAGGTTCAAGTCCTGGCTCCACTCTGAGTTCCATTTTCTGTTAATGCACATCCTGGGAGGCAGCAGATGATGGCTCAAGAAGTTGGGTCCCTTCTGCCCACTTAGGAGACATACATAGACCCAGGCTCTTGGCCTCGGACTCATGCAGCACCAGCTATCAGAAGAATTTCCAAGTGAACCAGCAGATACATCAGCTCTCTGTCTCTGCCTATCTGTCTCTCTGTGTGTCTCTATCTCTCTCTGTCTCTTCAAATAATAATAGTTTTGTAAAATTGTCACCTTTATCTCTGCAAGACTCCACAACATCTATGGTAATATTAATCCATTATATCAGCTGCATATACAGCATATCTATATGAGAAAAAGTAACATTCAACAGATATGAGAAAATATAAGAAAGTAATAACTATAACATAAATCCTTAACATAATGCAGAAGGGTAGAAGTAGACTCCTAAGGAACATTAAGAGACTGGATAAATGAAGTGGTGGATATCTATTGCATAATGTTGATAATATGATTTATAACAGTAAAAATGTCTCTACTTATATGATTATATTCTATTGAGGAAAAATCAAATTTATCTCAAGTTTGAGGAGGATGATTTATACCAGACACTGATCCCTGGAAAGAACCTTTAAGCATAAAGAAGGAAATTGTATTATTTTGGTTTCTCAAAATGTAATAATATTGATCTTGATTACAATGAAAAACAGTAGATCTATTTGCCACCAATACTCAATGTATGTGGACTGTATTACAGCATACCTGTATCAATTACCTTCTGCAATATTATCTTACATAATTAGGTAGCCACAATATGAGCAACGTGGGGAAGTTTTCAGAACATTTTTAAGCCTGTAATAATTATTCATATCTCTATTATGAAGAACAATACTTTTATTCTTAAAAATAATTCTGTCATTTTGATAAGCAGAAGACACCTATGAAAATCAACATGTTCAATATAAATAATGATTCCTCACCTGAGGATTTTGTGAACTCTTCAATAAATATTGTTCAAACAGACAGTGTCAACAAGCTACAAAATCTGTTGCAATTGGTAGTTTCTCAATTGTCATTTGTAATTGTATTACCTCATAGAATCAAGAGAACAATCAAAGATCTCCTAAGGCCAGTTGGATGTGTGGATATCTGTGTGTATTTTCAACATATTTTTAAAACGTTTTAAGAGAACAATATTACTACACCAAATTACTTAAATGCAGCTTAATGTGAAGTAATTTTCTTGCAGTTGTGCTAAGGTGAATCAGTGCCAAGCTACTTTTATTTTTAATAGCTTTTGGGACCATGGGATCTGACTTCCCAATGGGCCATCCTCTGAAGGCTTGAAAGTGTTGCTGTGATTTTTCTTTTTCTAGTAAAAAACAGAATTTTAGAACAATGGTTCCCAAACATCAGGAGGGTTTAATTAAATTAAATCACTGAGTCAAGAAAACAAGTATCATTCCATTAGCATCAAGAGAACAGGGTTTTTGAACATTGGTTTAAAAATAAAATCCTGCCCTGAGATACAGGGAATGGAAGTCAATGTATTTTAATGAATTTGTATCAAATTATTCTTAGCAAATTATAATAATGAAGTGCTAAAACTTACAGCAATTATAGTTAAATTCATACTGTTACTGATCAAAAATATAAAGCAAAATAATTCCCCCAGTTATTATGTTTGTTTTTTTATTTGCCCCATGTAAAAACAAATTCTTCTATATATTTTATGTGTTTGGAGTTAATAGATAAATTAAATTACTTCTCCAGCTTAACATGCCATGTCATCTCTACCATCAATCACCCATTCTTAACATATTTTTGAGGTAGCTTGAGGATGTATAATAATATATTTATTCAATATTTTACCATCTTTTCAAGCTTAAATAATAAAATTATATAATCTAAAGAACACTATCAATCTAAAATGCACTTTATTCTTATATATCATGTTGACTCCTTTTTAAATAAGAGTTTTGACAATTGTCTTAATCTTGTTTTTGAATAATTATGCTAGTTTATAATTTTACAATTTTTGTTCTTCATTATAAGGTACATTCATAACATAAACAAGCAACAGTTACATATGTGATTCATAAAGAATATATTAATGATAATAATTCTTATTTTTGTTGATGCCAATGACAAAGTTGGGAAGAGGAATACATGTGTTAAACACTATTTTATTCAGGCCATTGGACATTCAACTCAGCATGATTTTTTCAATTTAATAAACAGTAGGGAACTCAACAAGAGATAATGAGGAAAAACAAGAACATTAAATCACGTGCAAAATTATTTTCTGTTTCTTTTTTTGACCATTTAAGTCCATGAATAAATGATCTTAAAAATCTAAGTATAGTGTAATAAACAGAGATTGCTCAAACTTTTCTGCTTTTGAAGAAATAATAACTTTGAGAAATAAAAAATAAAAATCTAAATTTGAAAATTCTTATAATTTGTGCTTTCCCTTACAAAAGATTAACGCAAATTGCACACAGTAATTAATAAGAGAAGGGACCAGCATTGTGGCATAGTGGGTAAAGTCATAGCCTGTGGCTCAGACATCTGATATGAGTACTGGTTTGAGTTCTGGCTGCACCATTTCCAATCCAGCTCCCTGCTAATGTGCATGGGAAAGCTGTGGAAGACGACCCAGGTGCTTGGGCCTCTACACCCACTTGGGAGACCCAGAATATTGTCCTGACTCCTGGCTTTGGACAACAGCTCCAGCTGTTGTGGCCATTAGGAAATGAACTCGAGGATGGATGAAAGATTTCTCTCCATCTCTGTCTCTTTCTATGTAACTCTATCAAATAAATAAATAAATCTAAAAACATATCATCAGAATAAATTTTAAAGGAAAATATGACTGAGTCAGAGATATTTATTCTAAAACATCTTTCAGATTTTATGGAGATATTCAATCTGGATTATCATGCTTTTTTGAAAAATAATATCAAAAATTCTGACCAGTCCCTAAATACATGAATGTAATTTCACCATCACATTTTAGATCTCTAATCACTTGCTTTTATTCAAATCATTCAGGATGAATTCTTTAGGATATCAGTAGCCAGCACAAGCGCCATATACTTTCTCTAAGCTTTTCAACTATAAATTCCTATTTTCCAAATTTCAACAGAAATTTTATTTTCACTGTGAAATATATCATTATAATATCTAAATTATAATGGGATACTTTAGTTAAATTACTTTTACTTGAATGACTATTACACATGGATCTACATATTCTGTAAGTGAAGAACATATTTTTCAACTTTATATGTAGAATAGTGTTGTTCAATAAAATATAAACTATCCATAAATGTGAACCAAATATATAATAGAAAATACATTAAATAAAAACAAATTTAAATTTCTATATTGTTCCTTTTTCTTAAAAAATCCAAAAGGTTATAATTTCAATTTATGATTATATAAAATAATGAAATATTTTGAATTTTTTCTAATTTCATTTTAATCTAAATCTTGAAAATCTGTTTTTTTTTTCCCCATTCTGGCAGGACGTGTCAATTCCCACTGGCCACATGCTTGAACTGCCTTATGTGACCAGCTTACATCATCTTGGACAATGTAGAGAATGATATCTGGATAGTGAAAGTTGAGTTTCTGCATGTATGTACACATGCATACATGAAATAACACATTAAGAAATCTAATACCATCATAATCAACAGATGAAAGAAATTACTATCCACAGAAATGGACTGTGTTATGAAAGAAGAAATAAAAATAGCCAATAAATATATGAAAAACATGCTCTATAGCCCTAGCCATCAGGGAAATACACAGCAAATCACAGTGAGATGTCACCTAATCCCTGTCAAAGTGGCGATTATCAAAAAAGCCAGGGAGTAACAAATTCTGAGAAGGATGTGCAGAAAGAACTATTTTTTTAAGATTTATTTATTTATTTTGAAAGTTAGAGTTACAGAGACATAGGGGAAGACAGAGAGAAAAAAGGATCTTTTTATTCACTGGTTCACTCCCCAAATGCCTGCAAAGGCCAGAGTTGGGCAAGGCAGAAACCAGGAGCCAGAAGCCTTATCCAAGCCTCCTGTGTGGGTAACAAGGGCCAAACACTTGGGCTATATCTGCTGCTCTTCCCAGGCATATTAGCAGGGGGCTGGATTGGAAGTGGAGCAGTCAGGCCAGAAAGTGGCACCCATATGGGAGGCAGGCATAACAGGTGGTGACTTTACCCTGTATGCCACACTACCTGTCCCAGGAAGAAGAACATAAACACTGTTAGTGAGAATGTAAATCACTGCAATCACTATTGAAAACAGAATGGAGATTTCTCAAAATCACCATAAATGGAATTACCATATGATCCAACAATTCCTCTACTGGGTCTATACCCAAAAGATATGAACTTATTTATGAAAAGGTAGTTGCTCCATCATGTTTATAGCAGCATTCTTTATAATAGCAAAATATAGAATCTACTTAGATTTCCATCTTCAGAAGAACAGATAAAGAAGATATGGTATGTATACATAATGGAATGCTATTCAGCTATAAAAAGAATGATATTCTACTATTTACAGAAAAATGGAAGGAACTAAAAGCCATCATACTAAGTGAAAGAAGTAAGATACAAGAAGTAAAATACTGTATGATGTCCTTTATATATGAAAGTTAAAATTAAAAACAAAACAAAACAAAAAAATAACCTCAGTCTGAATAAAGAACGTTGATTTTTAGAAATGGAGACATGAGAGAGATAAAAGGTGTTGGAATAAAAAAAAAAATAAGCGAACGTGGGTGTGGTTCTTTAATTGTGACCAAGATACTAATATCAGATGTTAATAGAGGAATTGGGTGCGGGTCATATGCCAACTCTTTGTATTACTACCCTACAATTTTTTAAATTTAAAACTATTCTGAATAAAATGGTAAAATTTTATACCAACATAGAATATGATATATTGAATCTTTTAAAATGTGGAACAGATACATTGTCACCACAAAGCATAACTATGTAATTAAATGTGTATGATTAGACAGATTTAATCATCACACTGAGTGCGTATTCTTCACAATATAATGTTGGGGCCGGCGCTGTGACTCAGTGGGTTAACACCCTGGCCTGCAGTGTCAGCATCCCATATGGGTGCTGGTTCGAGTCCCGGCTGCTCCACTTCCGATCCAGCTCCCTGCTATGGCCTGGGAAAGCAGTGAAAGATGGCCCAAGTCCTTGGGTCCCTGCACCTGTGTGGGAGACCTGGAGGAAGCTCCGGGCTCCTGGCTTCAGATAGGCACAGCGCCAGTCCTTGAGGGCAATTGGGGAGTGAACCAGTGGATGGAAGACCTCCCTCTCTCTTTCTGCCTCCCCTCTCTCTGTGTAACTCTGACTTTCAAATAAATAAATAATTCTTTAAAAAATAAGCAATTGATATATCAATTTTTCAAAAAAATATAATGTTGTAAACAGTAAATACAAACAATTTTTTGACAGGCAGAGTTAGTCTGTGAGAGAGAGAGAGACAGAGAGAAAGATCTTCCTTCCGTCTGTTCACCTCGCAGATGTCCGCCACGGCCGGTGCGCTGCACCAATCTGAAGCCAGGAGCCAGGTGCTTCCTCCTGGTCTCCCATGCGGTTGCAGGGCCCAAGGACCTGGGCCATCCTCCACTGCACTCCCGGGCCACAGCAGAGAACTGGACTGGAAGAGGAGCAACCAGGACAGAATCCGGCGCCCCGACCAGGACTAGAACCCAGGGTGCCGGTGCCACAGGCAGAGGATTAGCCTAGTGAGCCGTGGTGCTGGCCAATACAAATAATTTTATCTGCAAACATTAATAATTTAAAAATCTTAACTATATGTCTGTCATCATGTAATCTGGTATTGTATATTTTATTTTCTTTCTCTCTAACTTATAATTACATTATTTTTAATAGTTTATTTTTAAAACATCTTTTATTTTGGGGTTTTGATGTATTTATTTTAGTTATTTGAAGAGCGAGAAAGAAAAGAGATACAAAAGGAAAGAGAGACACCCATTGTTTCACTCCCCCAAATGCCTACACCTACCAGTGGTGGGCTAGGATGAAGCTCAGAGCCAGCAACACACTCCAGATCTTCCGTATGATGCAGCCACCCAATTACTGGAAACATCACCTGCTGCCTACCTCAGTGTGCTATAGATCGAAGCTGGACTTGGGAGAAGACCTGGGACTTGAACATAGGCACTCTGATACGAGACACAGGCATCCCAAGTGGCACTGTAACTACTATTCCAAACACCCACCCTTTTTTGGTGTTTTGGTTGTTACATATGAGAAAACAATTATTATCAAAAAGATAGCAAATAACTAATATTGGGAATGATACGAATTCTTTACACTACTGGGAACATAAATAAGTGTAGCCATTAGAAATAGGAGTATAGAATTCTTCAAATATTAAAAATAAGGACATACCTATATTCCAAATTTGATTACTACTTGATTCTCAATAAGCATGGCATGTAATCCACTTAAGTGTCTCTTGGGTGAATGAATAAAGAAATTCATTAGATGGGGGCAGTCGTTCGTCACAGTGATTGAGTTACTGCTCGGGACACCCATATCTCATATCAGAGTGCCCGCTTCCCGTCCCAGATCCTGCTCCACTGATTCAGCTTCCTGTTAGGTACCTACTGGAGGGATCTGGTGATGGCTCCAGTACTTGGAACACATGGAACACCTGGATGGAGTTCCAGGATCTTGGCTTTGAAGAAGCCCAGCACTGGTTATAGCTGACTTCTGGGGCGTGAACCAGCGGATTGTTTCTTCATCTTTTTTTTTTTTTTTTTTCAAAAAGTGAAAATAAATAAATTTAAATTTCAAAACAGAATAAAACAAATTATATTAATAAACATAAGGAAAGAAATTCATTGGATGAATGCATAAAATACAATGTTGTTCTGCTAGTAAAGAATAAAAGGAGGGCAGGTGCTGTAGCAGAGTAGGCTAAGCCTCTGCCTGTGGCACTGGCATACCCTATGGGCACTGGCTGGTGTCCCTGCTGAGCCTCTTCTGATCCCACTCCCTGCTATAACCTGGGAAAGCAATAGAAGATGGTCCAGGAGCTTGGGCCCCTGCACCTGCATGGGAGACCTGAAACAAGCTCCTGGATCCAGGTTTCGGACTGGCACAGCTCCAGCCGCGGAAGCCATTTGGGGAGTGAACCAGTGGTTGGAAGACCTCTCTCTCTGTCTCTCTTGCTCTCTGTTTGAAACTCTACATCTAAATATAAAAAGAATTTTTTTAAAAAATTGGATAAAAGAAAAGTTTGCCATTTGTGATAACAGGTGAAATTTGAGGGCATATGTTCAATTAAAGAAATTGGGGAAAGACAAATTCTGTATGGTATTGTTTATTTGCGGAATTCAAATACGTTGAAATTATAGAAACCCAAAGTCTAATGGTGTTTACTTGTTACTGGTGAGTGGGGAAAGACAGAAATATGGATAGAATGGTATAAAAATTTAATTATAAGCTAACAAAGTTGTGAGGCTCTAATACACAGAACAACTATAGCTAACAATACTATATCATGTACTTAAAATTTACTAAGAAGTGTATCACAAAAGGAAAAATAGATGAGATGATAAACATGTTAAATAATTTGGTTTTAATAACCATTGATGTACACTATAGATGCAGACAAATGTCTTTATGAAGTATCATCATTACATCTGTAAAGATTAAAAATAAACAAATAAATAAACAAGTTCTGCTTAAGTATGCTTCAAAAACATTTCAGATCTCATTTATTTATAATATTGATTGTTTGCTCAGAACATCAACTGAAATTGATTTTCATAATAGTCATGCACAATTATAACAAATTCAATCATTATTCATAATAATGTGAACATAAAATTCAAAGAGCTGAACTTTATTACAGATCATTTCATATGCTATAAAATGTGATTAAATTATAGTTACACATCAGCAGAACAAGTAGAAAGGTGTCTGGTGTCTGCCAGTATTTTATGCAAATCTCCCATGTGGCATGGGAGTAAATTCTCATCATCCAAAAAAGTCTATTTCCAACATTTACACTGACATGAAGATTATGTATTTTGGAAAATTATTTGAGTACCCCAACAGCTGTTTAGTAATGACAAAATCATCAATATCAAAGATAGATTCATATTAGGAATTTTTAACTAAAACATTTCATGAAATGAAAGAAAAAAATGAACATTTCAGTGTAAACATAGTTTGCAAAATATATTTTATATATGAACATTTTGATTATAGGTTTAATGTTATAAGCATATATTCAAATATTTTCCACTTTCTTAATATTTTATATTGCTCAGTTGGCCCCTTCAAGAGAAAAAACGTGCTTAAATTATTCTTGTTTAAATAGGGATCTGTTATTCGGAATTATTTTAAATATGTGCATATAAGATGATATCTTTTGTTCAGAAATGCTTTAAATAAGTGCACATAAGGTGAGTAGTTTATGTATAAGTCATAGCCTGAACAACAACAGCAACAACAACAAAAAAAAACTATGTGCTAGTTCAATGAAAATGAATTCCCTTCAAGACTTTAAATTATGAAAAGCCAAACATCAGTTGCTAATGAGAATGGGGACTTGGGGAGCAGGTTCATGATGGAAACTGGAACTACAGACGATATATTTACTGCTGGAGACGGATACTTCTAAAGGCAGAAAATAAGAGAAACATACCTTGGTTTTCTCTCTTTGTGCTCTCCTTTCCAATTATTTTCCAGTATCACTCATTGTGTAAACCCAACTTGAAGTCATCTCTTGGGGTGTGGGCGAGGGAAGTTTTCAGTCTACCCTGTGAAACAGATGCAGAGAAGAAAAGTGAGAGTGTGTGAGGGTAAAAGAATCACACATGAGCAAAGTCCACTGAACCATTTTATGCACATTCTAAATTTTCTATTTTTAAACATGAAAATGATAGCAACTTTGCCTGATAAAATAAGGTTCAGCAGAAATTTATTTCAGGTTGGATATAGAGCTCTCTAAACAGTCAGTAATGATTGTCTCTTTCCCAATTTTCTATGAAATCACTTATAAAGCTACCAAGAGTTCCAAAAATAAACACTCGCATTCTCTGTCCTTCCTTCTCTCTCTCTGTTACACCATTTTTTTAAAATTATTTATTTATTTGACAGATAGAGTTAGACAGTGAGAGAGAGAGAGAGAGAGAGAAAGGTCTTCTTTCCATTGGTTCACCCCCCAAAATGACCACTCTACGGCCGGCCAGAGCTACACCAATCCGAAGCCAGGAGCCAGGTGCTTCCTCCTGGTCTCCCATGCGGGTACAGGGCCCAAGCACTTGGACCATTGTTACACCGTTTTTAAAATAAATAAATATTGGGGACATTACTGTGGTGTAGTGGGTAAAGCTGCCACCTGCAATGCCAGCATTTCATATGGACACAGGTTTGAATCCCAACTGCTCCATTTTCAGTCCAGTTCCATGCTAATGTGCCTGGGAAAGCAGTGGAAGATAACCCAAATCCTTAGGCCTCAGTATGCTTGAGGGAGACCCTGTTGAAGCACCTGGCTCCTTGCTTCAGATTGGCCCAGCTCTGGCAGTTGTGACCATTTTGTGCTTGAACCATTGGATGGAAGAACTCTCTCTCTCTCTCTCTTTCTCTCTCCCCATGGGTTATTCTGACTTTATAAAAAAGGTAAATAATATAATAAATCATTAAAAATAGCACAAAACATAATGACAAACAGTTTACTGATATTCTATTGTGTATATGCTTCTAACATGGAGACACTTGCATATTCAATAATTGTATCAGGATATACATAGACATTAGATATTTAATAAATTCAAAAGTAATAATGCTTTAAAATGAGTGATCTTAGCTATGAAACTTTCATGACTGATGAGCAAACTTATGTTCTTCAAGTTGACAACAGCATAGCAAGCATATAACTGATTAAGTTAGGTTGTCATTTCATAAATCAAGACTTCTTATTCCTTGATTTATTTTTAAGAAATACTGTGGATTTGGCAGCTGAGTTTGGAATAAATCATAGTGAAAGACCTTTTGAAAATGTCTTTCTTAAGGTTTTAAAATTATTTATTTTTAAACTTTATTAATATAAATAGAAAACATTTCATGTACTACATTTGTGTACTTCTAAGATGATAATCATAGTATCCTTCCTCCCTCTCTAGCTCCCTCAATCTTCCTTCTTTTAGTAGAAAAATGATTTCCTTAGTTTAAATTTTGAGAGAATGCTTACACTAAATTATTAGACGATATATTGTCAGATTTTTCTTAAAGAAGATAATCCATCATAATTTTGAGTATTTTTTCAGAAAATTGTATCTTACAACAGTCATTCAAATGATAAGCTATTAAGAGATTCTGTTTGAAATAATTTTACTATATAAAATCTATCATGATCGTATAAAAATTCAACTATAGTATATTATGTTGAATTTTTCTTAGAATTGTCCTGCCACTTAAAAAGGAAAACTTTCTAGCTCAGTTACTCTGATGGTTTTGCACACACACACACACACACATACACATTCATCACATTTACATTTTATTTTAATGCACGGAGTAGAGTAGTATATTTATCATTAAGTTCTAATGGATTGCTTATGATTGATTGATTAGTATCCAATAACATGTAATAAACAAATTGCTGATAACTTGAAACAAAAATATTTGTGTGTATTTGGGAATAATTATTTAAGATCATACTCTATTAAATGTTTTACACTCCAATGTTGTTAAAGCAGTTATTTATTTATTATTTTTTTATTTCCACTATGTATTAGTGGAGAGGAAGAAAATACCTTTACTAAAGAGTACTTGATTTTCATTTACCTATTCTGATTATTAGTACCCACACTTATTAACTAAAAATTCACTGATTTGTGAGTAGTCTTTTAATTCATATTTATTTCTACTTTACACTTTTGTTGAGGGCATTATTCACTGTGGAAAGCTACTTTTACCAAATATGTTAGCTAAACTAGCCTCTTGTACTCACCAATTAATGTATGTGCTTATATATATTTTATCAGAGAAGCCTATATCCCTAGCATTTTGGATCTTAAGTGGCATAGTAGTTGATGCATAGTAAATGAAAATCAATTACCTTGGCAGTTTATTAAAGATGGTTATTTAGATTTAACATATAGCCCTTTGGAAACAAGTTTTTTCCCTAGCAGTTGATAGCTGTGTACCACATTGAAATAAATGACTTTGATTCCTGATCCAGTTCCTGACTCCAACTTCCTGCTAATACATGCTCAGGAAGGCCACATTATGGCTAATGTGAGCCACCCAGATAGGAGAATTGGATTGAGTTGCAAGCTCCCAGCACTAGCCCTGGTCCAGCTCTAGCCCTTGCAGGCAACTGAAGAGCGAACCAGAAGATGAAATCTCTCTCTCTACCTCTCTCTCTCTCTCTCTCTCTCTCTCTGCCTTTCAAATAAATAAGCAATGTTCTGTTACAAGTTTTTTTTTTTTTTTTGATCTAGGATTCATATATTCACATACACATACACAGAGGATTCAAACTTACTTAAACCAGTTATTGTTTTGGAATTATTTGAAGAATTATTTGAAGATTAGTATGTGAACGGCAATTAATTAGAAGAAGTAATATTTTGTAAAGGTGCCTTGTTAGGTGCTTTCTTTATGACCTACTGAGAAATAAGATATCAGACTAAATTAAAGAAAATTTTTCTTAACACAATTTCCTTTTTATAACTTAATTTAATTTAATTTAATTTGATTTCAGGAACCTCTAATATGCAGTCTCCATAACATGTCTAGCACAAATATTATTTCCCAGTATCTCATCTTCAAATAATTACAATTTATATTGAGTATGCACAATAGACTTGTGCTTGAAAATGGATACACTTAGATACATGTAATTACTTAAATACAAAGGATCTTTAAACCCTCCATAATGTGCATAATGTGCATTACCTTATTTCTATTTTTCCAAGAAGCTTTCAAAGTTCTCTGCAAATGAATTTGTGCTATTATTTCCAAAATTTCCAAATCAATTTTGCAAATTATTTCCTCATGATGTATGTCATGCCAAACTTCTTCCTTTTTTGCTCCTTTCTTTCCCTACTCCCTTTCATGCAGACTTCACTCATTTATTCATCAATTTATCAAATATTCCTGGTGGTCTCTTTAGTAGGAATTGAGTTACAATACAGACATGATATTTGCCCTCAATTATCTGTTGGTCAGTACTGCTGGGTTGGATATGCTGAACAGTACTTCATCGTATCAATGGCTCCCAATTTATTTTGGGAGGAAAGGCAAAGAAATAGGAGAGTCTTAGGTTAAATACAGTAAGGAAAACAAAGTTAAACAAACAACAAACAGCATGACTATAGAGATGAAGGTTAAATGTGTATGAGAGGAAGCACTAAGTGAATCTACATAGTGCATTCCAATAGGCGACATTTTCTCTACTCTCAACTGACAAAGAAATATATATGAACTCAAAACTTTTCCTAGGTTTTTTCCTCACAACCCACTCCCAATTAGATCTATATCCAATTAGTTTTACCACTGTAACAAAATATTCAGAAAGCATCCCATTTTTTACCCATGTATTACTTTTCAGTTGATAAATAAAAGAACAAACACCACACTTAATACTTCTTTCTTATTCAAAGTTCTTCAGATGAGGTATTTGTTTTTGATTTGGCTGGATTTGTTGGAGTCGATTTCACACTCTAAGTTGGATTCACATATGTTTCATATAATTCCTCAGTTGACACTGAGCTTCCTAGCGCATGCTCTCCTTATGATAGCAGACGCATGAAGGTAATTGAAAAAACATGGCATCTCTTAAGAAATTGGCCATGAACAAGCACACTGCTGTCTTTACCTTTCATAGGCCAAAAATCTCATCTGAGCAAGTTCAATGTCCATGGGCAAGGGAAACAGAGCACTGGCTTGAGAGGGAAGAAGCGCAAAGTCACCTGGCCAGGGTATGGATGCATGTTTCTCAAAATGCAGTATGGACGACATGGAAAGACTCTAATGTTTCAATTCAATTTAACCAATAGTTTCTTAACTGATCACCTTCTTCCTGTTTTTCTATCACTTCCAATCAGTTATCAATTATTTTTGACACTTCTTTGAAAGCCAAGATTTTAAAATTAAAACTGTGTGAAATAATACCCTGCCTAGAAAAAAATGATATGTTATGGTATTTACGATAATATTAGACACACAGAATCTTCTACACTGCCATTTAATACCCAGTTTAACTCTCCACTCCATCTTTCTTCCTGATCCAACTACCTTTTTGTTATAACCATGTTCATTCTTCCCCTAATAACATTGTTTTATGTATACATTTCATTTAAAATAATTGCAACAGACTAGTCCACTGTGTTATTTATAGACATAGCTGACATTGATTAAAACAAAAAAAAATCACTCAGAAGCTACACTCCTGGGCTCACCTAGAACCAAAGCTAAAGCAAGAAGTCAAGTGATATCCTGCATCCTACTAAACCATGAAATCTTTTACAAAGAATCTACTCCATTATGAAGGAACAAATACACCAGATGGGCAAATGTCAACACAGGGATTAAAGAAACATGAAGAAGCAAGCTGCTATGATGCCTCCAATAAATGAAATAGGAGTTGAAAATTTCTCAGGTCTGGAAAGAGACAGAAATCCAGATGCAAGAAGCTCAAAGAACCCCAAGCAGACAACCTAAAAAGGTCTTTTCCAAGGCATATTTTCATTACATTGTCACAAGTTAAAGGCAAGGAGAGAATCCTTAAGACAGTAAGAGAAAAACATTAAGTTACATATAAAGCAAAATCAATTATATTATCATCAGCCTTTCAATAGAGACTCTGTAGGCCACAAGAGAGTGTGATGATATAGTCAATGTCTTCAAAGAAAAGCAAGCTTCCAACTGAGAAAAGTATAACCAGTGAAGATGTTCTTAAAAGTGAAGTAGGTTTTCCTGTTAAGTAATAACTGAGAGAATCACCATCACCGTACCAGCCTCAAAAGCAATCTGAAGGGCATCCTGCATTAGAAATAAACATGATGAAAACACGTGACAACACCAGGTTCATAGCATAGCAGATAGAATCATTATCCAATCAGTAGAATGAGAGGTCTTAATTCTTATCTATCATTACTTAACCTTGATTGAAAATGGATTAAATTAATCAACCCAAAAACTTAGGTTGACTGAATGGATAAAAAACCAGGATCCCACTATATGAAGCCTACAAGCAACTCATTTCACAAACAAAGAGACACACAGATAGAAAGTGAAGGGTTGGAAAAAGATATACCAGTCAAATGGAAACCAAAAAATAAGCAGGCATAGCTATCCTGATATCAGATAAAACATATTTTACATAAAAAATTCCATTAAGAGATAAAGAAGGACATTATATTTTAACAAAAGGTTCAGTTCAGTATGAAGACATAATAATTTTAAATATGAACCCAAAAATAAAACACTCAGATATCTACAGAAAATACTGTTAGATCTAAAGTGAGAGATAGACTCCAATGCAATAATTGTGGGTTATTTCACCAACCCATTTTCATCAATATTCCAATTGTCCAAACAGAAAAACCAATAAAGATACATTGGAATTGAAACATACTACCACACATATGGACCTAACATACATTTAGAGGACATTTCAACCAACAGCTCAAGAATATGCATTCTCATTAGCACATGGAGCATTTTATTTTTTTTTTCATTTATTTTTTTCAACTTTTACTTAATAAATATAAGTTTCCAAAGTACAGCTTATGGATTACAATGGCTTCCCCCCCATAACGCCCCTCCCACCCGCAAACCTCCCCTTTCCCACTCCCTCTCCCCTTCCATTCATATCAAGATTCATTTTCATTTCTCTTTATATACAGAAGATCAGTTTGGCATACATTAAATAAAGATTTCAACAGTTTGCTCCCACACAGAAACATAAAGTGAAAAATACTGTTTGAGTACTAGTTATAGCATTAAATTCCAATGTATAGCACAGTAAGGACAGAGATCCTACATGAGGAGTAAGTGCACAGTGACTCCTGTTGTTGACTTGTTTATGGCCTCAGTAATCACCCTAGGCTCTTGTCATGAGCTGCCAAGGCTATGGAAGCCCCCTTAGTTCACCGACTCTGATCATATTTAGACAAGGCCATGGTCAAAGTAGAAGTTCTCTCCTCCCTTCAGAGAAAGGTACCTCCTTCTTTGATGGCCCGTTCTTTCCACTGGGATCTCACTCGCGGAGATCTTTCATTTAGGTGTTTTTTTTTGTTTTGTTTTGTTTTTTGTTTTTTTTTTTTTTTTTTTTTTTTTTTCCCCCAGAGTGTCTTGGCTTTCCATGCCTGAAATACTCTCATGGGCTTTTCAGCTGGATCTGCATGCCTTAAGGGCTGATTCTGAGGCCAGAGTGCTGTTTAGGACATCTGCCATTCTATGGGTCTGCTGTGTATCTCACTTCCTATGTTGGATCATTCTCTCCCTTTTTGATTCTATCAGCTAGTATTTGCAGACACTATTCTTGTTTATGTGATCCCTTTGGTTCTTAGTCCTATCATTATGATCAATTGTGAACAGAAATTGATCACTGGGACTAGTGAGATGGCACTGGTGCATGCCACCTTGATGGGATTGAATTGGAATCCCCTGGTATGTTTCTAACTCTACCGTTTGAGGTGAGTCAGCTTGAGCATGTCCCGAACTGCACATTGATGTACAATGTAATACTTTATCCATTTTAGTATTTTTTTTGTTCTAGTACCATTGGTTGAACTCTGTAATTAACACACAATTATTCTTATGTGTTTAAATTTAACTGAAAAGTGATCCCTGTTAGGAATTTGGAAAACATTATGCTGAGTGAAATAAGCCAATCCCAAAGGGACAAATACCACATGTTCTCCCTGATAGGTGACAACTAACTGATCACCAGAAAGGAAACCTGTTAAAGTGAAATGAACACTAGGAGAAACGGTGACTCAATCAGCCCTTGCCCTGACTGTTGATGAACAACTTAATATGTTATCCCTCTTAGTATTTTTCTTGTTTGTTCTACTTAATACTTTTGGTTGAATACTGTAATAAATACACAGTTATTCTTAAGTGCTGAAACTTAACTGAAAAGTGATCACTGTTAAATACAAGAGTGGGAATAAGAGCACATCGAACATTTTCTAGGGTGGACTACATATTAGGCCACAAATCAGGTCTCAGCAAATGTAAAAAGATTGAAATCATATAGTATCTTCTCAAACCATAAAGGAACAAAAGTGTAAATCAATAACAGGAAGAACAGTACAAAACCCATAAATATTTGGTAAAATCACATACAAGGATGTTAAAAAATTTAATGAAAATTTGTATTATGAAAAATATGCATAATTGCAGAAAAACTAACATTGATTTAATCATATTTTTCAATGGGCATTTGGAACTTTCCAAATATAGCAATCATTGAATACTACACTCACTAAAGAAATCAGGAAAGAAAATTTGAAAAGAAATTGTGGAATCAAGTAATGAAATCTTATTATTTAACTAATCACAAGTCCATGTGAATAAAAATAGTTACTAGTTGTTTAATTTCTTCAGATTATTTATCTAAATTAATACAGAAGTTATCAATTTCACATTGTTAGTAGTGAATCCTTACTGCAAATGTGAAGCTCAATATATTACTTATACTCTTGTATCACCTCAACAAACCTGCAATTCAATTTTCTATAGTGTTCTATTCTCCATTCCAGGAGGTACTGATTAATTTATGTATGCGTCTGGTAATTCTAATTAGTTCTCTTAGTGTGAATAATTAGTAATTCTTCCACATTTAATCTCATCTTCTATCTATTTGTTCAATTGAAAAAATCCCTCTTGAATTTTCCATAATCAACCATTATCTAACTAACATCAGTACCTGCCTTCTTTGTACTTTCATTTCATCAGAGCAAAAAGATTTTTGTTTTTTTCAGCAAACAAGTCAATGAATTACTTCCTCTTTAATACCTGATTCATAGCAGATATAAAGAACTCTATTTTTAAACAAGGAATTATTTTGTGTTAAATTCAGGTTGTCATCATTTTTGTCTTGTTTCTATATCAATACTTATTGTAGTTTCATATATACCTAATTTTATATTTTACAAATAAAGTTTAATTATAATTTTCAATTCTTTTTTTTTACCTAGAAAAGAATAATAGGATTTGGTAAGCTTTCTTAAAACTTCTTTTGGATTTATTTATTTTAAATGCAATTAAAAGTGGTATATTTATTCAAAGTTACTAAAGCAGTATGTTATTATATCAAAAGAAATGTCGAATTTTACTCCAATTACATTATGTTGACAAATCTTTTGAGAAAAGGTGGAAGAAAATTCTGACAAGTTTTAAGATACAAGCAATACTAATCCAAAAACTACTCCTGTTTAGCAATAAAACAATCCTAGATAGTGCAATTCAAAAGCATAGTAAAATAGTGCACACGCTTTCCACACATTAATTCATATTAAACAGACAATTACATTTCTTTTTTTTTTTTTTTTTTTTTTTTGACAGGCAGAGTGGACAGTGAGAGAGAGAGACAGAGAGAAAGGTCTTCCTTTGCCGTTGGTTCACCCTCCAATGGCCACCGCGGCCAGTGCGCTGCGGCCGGCACACCGTGCTGATCCAATGGCAGGAGCCAGGTACTTCTCCTGGTCTCCTATGGGGTGCAGGGCCCAAGCACTTGGGCCATCCTCCACTGCACTCCCTGGCCACAGCAGAGAGCTGGCCTGGAAGAGGGGAAACCGGGACAGAATCCGGCACCCCGACCGGGACTAGAACCCAGTGTGCTTGCACCTCAAAGCGGAGGATTAGCCTACTGAGCGGCGGCGCCAGCCTGACAATTTACATTTCTATGAGCCAGGAAAATATTACCAGAAAACTTAGTCATAAAATCACCATTCAAAACATTTCTGAAAACAGTGTTTCTGCAAAAATTATTTGGTGGAATAAAGCAAATTTTAAAAGTGAAAAGATACATAAACTATGTATATGTACATATATATATATTTACGTATATGTACATATACATATATGCATATTTGTATGCATATATATGTATGCAAATATGTATGTCTCTCTCTCTTATGGATCATACTTACAAAGAAATGTTGGCCCTGCCAGGAGGTTATAAACTTATGCAGTGCGCACAAATATTGTGACATGATTATATTCTGCTGCCTAATTCCTATTCTTTATTGCATTATTTATATGTATCATTCCCCAATCTCCTTTGCAAAAACCACTATGATGAAAAGTAAATTCTAATCCCAATGCCTTCTTTTCAATGCCATGCAATGCAATGCATGGTCATATGAGAAAAATTTTAAAAATTAACAAAAATTTCTTACTAAGATTGCTCATTAGAACCATCTACAGAATCATATGATTGTAAATAAATATTGGAAATAACAGCTACAATATATTGAACCATATGGCCTTATGTTGTCTTCTATTATTTGATAGCCTTCAGAAACTACCTGATAAATAACACTGTTTCAAAGTTTCATAGGTCACTTGCCAAGGATTTCAACTTGTTCTTGTGTTTGATAGTAGAAGTGTATAAAATCTTGTGAATATATTTTCAGTCCACTCGGAACTTGGCGAGAAATAAAATGCAGCTGAAGATCAACTCAGTAGGGAACTGTGACTTTATGTTTCTTTCCCTGAAAATTGCTATTCATATGTCTCAAATTAGTGGTGAAATATCTGACATTTGAGGGAATCTAGAAATATTTGAACAGCAAGGAAATGCAAAATATATAGTTATAAAATAATGCTGCAACTAGCATTGTGGTTAAACTGCTGCCTGTGATAACAACATCCCACATGGGTTCCAGTTGTGTCCTGGTTGTTCCACTTCCTATCCAGTTTCCTACTAGAGGCCTAGGAAAAACAGTACAAGATGGTTCACGTGTTTGGGAGTCTGTAACTCACATGGGAAACACAAAACAAACTCTTGGATCCTGGCTTCTAATCAGCCCAGCACTGGGGAGTATATCAGCAGTCGGAAGATATCTCTCTGTCCTTGTCTCTCTGTCATTCTCTGTCTCTGCCTCTCTCTCTCTCTGTGTGTGTGTGTGCGTGTGTGTCTGTGTGTGCGTGTGTGTCTTTCTCTCCTATATCCTTTCTCTCTATGAATTTGACTTTTCAATAAATAAATTTTAAAAGTCTTTAAAAAAATTGAAGAATGCCTTAAAAGATTGTTATTTTTTGTCATTTTAATTCAATGGATGAAGTTTTTGGGTGTATGTGTTCATTATTTCTTGGAATATGCAAGAAAAAATTCAAAATCAAATGAAAGAAAAGAGGAACAAGCATGATCTAGTATGGAACTTATTATGACATCCATTGCTTAAGAAAACTGGTGGTTTTGTCAATATAAATATAATACAACCAGAAAAGGATAGAGACTTCAAAGTGTACATGTAATGATTTGTATATTTTATGGACTTTACCTCATACATAAATTATCTATATGATGTTCATGAAAATTATTATTATTCTTCTGGGGCAGGCACTGTGGCATAGCAGGTAAAGCTGCCGCCTGCAGTGCCGGCATCCCATATGGGCACTGGTTCAAGTCCTGGCTGCTCCACTTGCGATCCAGCTCTCTGCTATGGCCTGGGGAAGCAGTAGAAGATGGCCCAGGTCCTTGGGCCCCTGCATCCACGTGGTGGGAGACCCGGAAGAAGCTTCTAGCTCCTGGCTCTGCATATGTGCAGCTCCGGCCATTGCAGCCAACTGGGGAATGAATCAGCAGTTGGAAGATTTCTCTCTCTCGCTCGCTCTCTCTCTCTCTCTCTCTCTTTCTCGCTCTCTCTCTGACTCTGCCTCTCTGTTCATATAAATAAATAAATCTTCAAAATAAAAAAAGAAAAGGAGTCTTTCTGAACTGTGTATGATTATTCATTGAATTACTATAGTAAGTCGGCACCACGGCTCACTAGGCTAATCTGCTGCTGCGGCGGCTGCACACCAGGTTCTAGTCCCAGTTGTAGCACCGGATTCTATCCTGGTTGCTCCTCTTCAGTCCAGCTCACAGCTGTGGACCAGGAGTGCAGTGGAGGATGGCCCAGGTCCTTGGGCCCTGCACCCGCATGGGAGACCAGGAGGAAGCATCTGGATCCTGGCTTAGGATGGGCGCAGCACGACCGCCACATCACGCAGGCCGTAGCGGCCACTTAGGGGGTGAACCAACGGCAAAAGGAAGACCTTTCTCTCTCTCTCTCTCTCTCTCTCTCTCTCTCTCTAACTCTGCCTGTCAAAAAAAATATAGTAAAACAGAAACAATTAAAATTTTAAATTACAACGCTTGATGTTCCAAATGCATTATTTTAAAATCAACATTCAAAATAAAATAATATAATAAATACTTTACCAAGCTAAAACTTCCTGTGGTATACCCATTATAACTTATAAACTTTATCCATTTGGGTGTGGTCTCTATACTTTAAACTGTATAACTTGATCTCCAGTTACTCTTCCAGTACCTAGCAAACAAACTATCATTTCCAAGCAGGTGCTAAAATAAGCAAAGCCTGAAAATTGAAAAAACGCATTTCATCAGCTAAGAGAACTTAACTTAAATTGTTTTTAGGAAATTTTTCTTTTCATAACTTGCAAAGAAAAATACAAACAACCCTACACTTCAACCAGTCAACAGTTGATGCACTTCTGTGTGGATTCAGTACACACACACACACACACACACACACTATGGAATACTACTTAGCTGTAAAGGAAAAAAAAAAAAAGAAAATCTGTCTTGCAACAAGAGGGATGCAACTGTAAACCATTATACTTAGTGAAATAAGCCAGTCTTAAAAAGACAGATAATGTGTTTCCCTGATCTGAGGTAACTTAATAGAGCATCTGAAATGTAATGTTTAAGAGTGAAATGGACATTTTGAAATTGTTTATAGCCCTTGTCTCTTCTGTTGAGGAACAGTGTTTTGTTCTGTTTTGTTTCTTCATGCTCTTTGTTGAACTCTTTTACTTAGTGTAGGGTTAACTGTACTATCATTAAATAAACTGAAAATAGATTTTTTTAAAAATTAACCATGAGGATGTAAGAAGGGTTGGAGCCCAAGTGAGAGGGAGGCTGGGGAGGAATATCACTATTCTCCTAAATCTGTATATATGAAACTTGCATAACTTAAATAAAATTTCAAAAACACACTTAACTCTATTGATACCTTACCCAAACTCATCAGACTTTAATTAAAAATCGTAAAAAGGTTCACCATTGTCTTGTGCTATATTTACAAAAAGACTAGCAATTACTTTGAACAATTTTACTTTAAGATGCTCTGTGACAAACATACAAAAACAAACCAAGTGGAATTACTGTTTCAAATTCCCAGACAAGTTATTTGTTTTTCCTCTTTATTCTTTTTTAAGTGAAAGCCTGGAAAAAAATTCTTTTTGATATTGTTGTGAGTGATTTTGAAATTTGGGGATTATAGTTACTTAAAAACTTGATTTGAAATGCAGTGCCTCAAAATATAATGAGTTTCTTTGAAGCAGAGTGATTTCTTTTAAAGTAGGCTAGCCACCAATGATTGTCTGAGGGATCATGGATTCCCTCAGCTAATTTTGGGGAAAGAAAGACAATACAAAGCAGTCTGTGCCTTGTTGCTTTAGATTAACAGCAAAATTTATACTCCATAATAAATTATGAGGATTTTATACAATCATTTGTTTCCAATTTTTAACCTCATGATTACTTGAGTAATTGAAGTGTGTCTATGGGAATTTTTAGAAAAGTTACCTATGCTGATATCAAATAATACTTCTATAATTATGTTGTTAGGGTCAGTGTTGTGGCATAAAATGTAAAGTTGCCACCTAGGATGCTGGCACTAGTTAGAGTTCCCACTGCTCAACTTCCACACCGGCTCCCTGTTAATGTGCCTGGGAAAAGCAGCAGAATATGGCCCAAGTCTTGGGCTCCTGATACCCACATAGGAACCCTGGATGAAGCATCTGGATCCTGGCTTCAGCTTGACCCAACCCTGCCTGTTGCAGCTATCCGAGAAAACCAGAAGATGGATGATATCACTCTCTCTCTCTCTCTGAGTTTCTCCCTCTGTCTCTGTAACTATAACTTTCAAATAAATAAATCTTTTAAAAAGTTGTATTGTTAACTAGTATTATGAAAAGAGAGTTAAAACCAAGGCTGGCCAGTGCAAAAGTGATGAGCCATGCTGTAGTGCTGTGACACTCTATACTCTAATAAGTTGAATTATCAAAGCCACGACAGAACTCGGGTGTCTATGACATGAGTGGGGTTGCTGGGAACCTCTTGCTCACCTGTTTCCCAAAGAGCAAAGTACTTCTGCACTCATGGGGTGTCTGGAGGGTAGTTTCCTTCTTCTGGGTTTAACATGAATCTCCATGTGGTGCGACATCTGGACCTTTGCTCTCTTTCCTCCTCCATTCTCAGCACAGGAGTCTTTTTCCACATTTTGCTGCCCAAGCTTGGGGGAAAAAATGTGGATATAGTGCTTTGGTCTCCTGGCAAACATGATTCCAGAGGCACAGTCCATAGGTACCGACTGACCTGAGGGCAGTGGCCACATGGCTTTTCCAAACACTGTGTTCCGTCATGGTGGGCCTCACACTGAGCTTGTTCCTAATTAAGGCCTGGGCTTTATAACTCCTATTCACCCCAACTGTGGACTGTCTCTCCCAGCCATGGTACTTCAGTTCAGTGAAGGATTATGTGAGCAAATGGTTATTTTCAGCCTCTCTGAAGGCATCTGTTATTATTAAGCAAAACCAGGTGCTAGGGTCTCTCATGTGGCTTTCTCAGCTCTATGAAAGTTATGGGATGGGTAAGCATTCCAAGTGCTGTCACTAGAGCAGGCATTTGACATTGATTTACATGCTCCTTGGAACACTTGCATCCCTTATCTGAGATTCTGGTTTGACTCTTTGCTCTTACCCAGCTTTCTGCTAACACTACCTTGGGAGGCAGTAGATAATGGCTCAAGTTGGGGGGTCCCGCCTCCCATATGGGATACCTAGATGGAGGTCTGGGCTCTTGGCTTCATCCTGCCTCAACCCTAGCTGTTGCAGGCATTTGAGTGAAACAGCAGAAGGAAGATTCTCTCTCTCTCTCTCTCTTGCTCTCGTTCTCTCTCTCTCTCTGTCCCTCCCTCTCCCTCTCTCCTTCTCTTCCTCTCTGTTTCTGCCTTTCAAATGGAATGAAATAAACAAACAATAATTCCTTCAAACGTCCATGTTTATTATTTATTATTTATTTATTTATATTTATTATTTATCTAAATTAATACAGAAGTTATCAATTTCACATTGTTAGTAGTGAATCCTTACTGCAAATGTGAAGCTCAATATATTACTTATACTCTTGTATCACCTCAACAAACCTGCAATTCAATTTTCTATAGTGTTCTATTCTCCATTCCAGGAGGTACTGATTAATTTATGTATGCGTCTGGTAATTCTAATTAGTTCTCTTAGTGTGAATAATTAGTAATTCTTCCACATTTAATCTCATCTTCTATCTATTTGTTCAATTGAAAAAATCCCTCTTGAATTTTCCATAATCAACCATTATCTAACTAACATCAGTACCTGCCTTCTTTGTACTTTCATTTCATCAGAGCAAAAAGATTTTTGTTTTTTTCAGCAAACAAGTCAATGAATTACTTCCTCTTTAATACCTGATTCATAGCAGATATAAAGAACTCTATTTTTAAACAAGGAATTATTTTGTGTTAAATTCAGGTTGTCATCATTTTTGTCTTGTTTCTATATCAATACTTATTGTAGTTTCATATATACCTAATTTTATATTTTACAAATAAAGTTTAATTATAATTTTCAATTCTTTTTTTTTACCTAGAAAAGAATAATAGGATTTGGTAAGCTTTCTTAAAACTTCTTTTGGATTTATTTATTTTAAATGCAATTAAAAGTGGTATATTTATTCAAAGTTACTAAAGCAGTATGTTATTATATCAAAAGAAATGTCGAATTTTACTCCAATTACATTATGTTGACAAATCTTTTGAGAAAAGGTGGAAGAAAATTCTGACAAGTTTTAAGATACAAGCAATACTAATCCAAAAACTACTCCTGTTTAGCAATAAAACAATCCTAGATAGTGCAATTCAAAAGCATAGTAAAATAGTGCACACGCTTTCCACACATTAATTCATATTAAACAGACAATTACATTTCTTTTTTTTTTTTTTTTTTTTTTTTGACAGGCAGAGTGGACAGTGAGAGAGAGAGACAGAGAGAAAGGTCTTCCTTTGCCGTTGGTTCACCCTCCAATGGCCACCGCGGCCAGTGCGCTGCGGCCGGCACACCGTGCTGATCCAATGGCAGGAGCCAGGTACTTCTCCTGGTCTCCTATGGGGTGCAGGGCCCAAGCACTTGGGCCATCCTCCACTGCACTCCCTGGCCACAGCAGAGAGCTGGCCTGGAAGAGGGGAAACCGGGACAGAATCCGGCACCCCGACCGGGACTAGAACCCAGTGTGCTTGCACCTCAAAGCGGAGGATTAGCCTACTGAGCGGCGGCGCCAGCCTGACAATTTACATTTCTATGAGCCAGGAAAATATTACCAGAAAACTTAGTCATAAAATCACCATTCAAAACATTTCTGAAAACAGTGTTTCTGCAAAAATTATTTGGTGGAATAAAGCAAATTTTAAAAGTGAAAAGATACATAAACTATGTATATGTACATATATATATATTTACGTATATGTACATATACATATATGCATATTTGTATGCATATATATGTATGCAAATATGTATGTCTCTCTCTCTTATGGATCATACTTACAAAGAAATGTTGGCCCTGCCAGGAGGTTATAAACTTATGCAGTGCGCACAAATATTGTGACATGATTATATTCTGCTGCCTAATTCCTATTCTTTATTGCATTATTTATATGTATCATTCCCCAATCTCCTTTGCAAAAACCACTATGATGAAAAGTAAATTCTAATCCCAATGCCTTCTTTTCAATGCCATGCAATGCAATGCATGGTCATATGAGAAAAATTTTAAAAATTAACAAAAATTTCTTACTAAGATTGCTCATTAGAACCATCTACAGAATCATATGATTGTAAATAAATATTGGAAATAACAGCTACAATATATTGAACCATATGGCCTTATGTTGTCTTCTATTATTTGATAGCCTTCAGAAACTACCTGATAAATAACACTGTTTCAAAGTTTCATAGGTCACTTGCCAAGGATTTCAACTTGTTCTTGTGTTTGATAGTAGAAGTGTATAAAATCTTGTGAATATATTTTCAGTCCACTCGGAACTTGGCGAGAAATAAAATGCAGCTGAAGATCAACTCAGTAGGGAACTGTGACTTTATGTTTCTTTCCCTGAAAATTGCTATTCATATGTCTCAAATTAGTGGTGAAATATCTGACATTTGAGGGAATCTAGAAATATTTGAACAGCAAGGAAATGCAAAATATATAGTTATAAAATAATGCTGCAACTAGCATTGTGGTTAAACTGCTGCCTGTGATAACAACATCCCACATGGGTTCCAGTTGTGTCCTGGTTGTTCCACTTCCTATCCAGTTTCCTACTAGAGGCCTAGGAAAAACAGTACAAGATGGTTCACGTGTTTGGGAGTCTGTAACTCACATGGGAAACACAAAACAAACTCTTGGATCCTGGCTTCTAATCAGCCCAGCACTGGGGAGTATATCAGCAGTCGGAAGATATCTCTCTGTCCTTGTCTCTCTGTCATTCTCTGTCTCTGCCTCTCTCTCTCTGTGTGTGTGTGTGTGCGTGTGTGTCTGTGTGTGCGTGTGTGTCTTTCTCTCCTATATCCTTTCTCTCTATGAATTTGACTTTTCAATAAATAAATTTTAAAAGTCTTTAAAAAAATTGAAGAATGCCTTAAAAGATTGTTATTTTTTGTCATTTTAATTCAATGGATGAAGTTTTTGGGTGTATGTGTTCATTATTTCTTGGAATATGCAAGAAAAAATTCAAAATCAAATGAAAGAAAAGAGGAACAAGCATGATCTAGTATGGAACTTATTATGACATCCATTGCTTAAGAAAACTGGTGGTTTTGTCAATATAAATATAATACAACCAGAAAAGGATAGAGACTTCAAAGTGTACATGTAATGATTTGTATATTTTATGGACTTTACCTCATACATAAATTATCTATATGATGTTCATGAAAATTATTATTATTCTTCTGGGGCAGGCACTGTGGCATAGCAGGTAAAGCTGCCGCCTGCAGTGCCGGCATCCCATATGGGCACTGGTTCAAGTCCTGGCTGCTCCACTTGCGATCCAGCTCTCTGCTATGGCCTGGGGAAGCAGTAGAAGATGGCCCAGGTCCTTGGGCCCCTGCATCCACGTGGTGGGAGACCCGGAAGAAGCTTCTAGCTCCTGGCTCTGCATATGTGCAGCTCCGGCCATTGCAGCCAACTGGGGAATGAATCAGCAGTTGGAAGATTTCTCTCTCTCGCTCGCTCTCTCTCTCTCTCTCTCTCTCTTTCTCGCTCTCTCTCTGACTCTGCCTCTCTGTTCATATAAATAAATAAATCTTCAAAATAAAAAAAGAAAAGGAGTCTTTCTGAACTGTGTATGATTATTCATTGAATTACTATAGTAAGTCGGCACCACGGCTCACTAGGCTAATCTGCTGCTGCGGCGGCTGCACACCAGGTTCTAGTCCCAGTTGTAGCACCGGATTCTATCCTGGTTGCTCCTCTTCAGTCCAGCTCACAGCTGTGGACCAGGAGTGCAGTGGAGGATGGCCCAGGTCCTTGGGCCCTGCACCCGCATGGGAGACCAGGAGGAAGCATCTGGATCCTGGCTTAGGATGGGCGCAGCACGACCGCCACATCACGCAGGCCGTAGCGGCCACTTAGGGGGTGAACCAACGGCAAAAGGAAGACCTTTCTCTCTCTCTCTCTCTCTCTCTCTCTCTCTCTAACTCTGCCTGTCAAAAAAAATATAGTAAAACAGAAACAATTAAAATTTTAAATTACAACGCTTGATGTTCCAAATGCATTATTTTAAAATCAACATTCAAAATAAAATAATATAATAAATACTTTACCAAGCTAAAACTTCCTGTGGTATACCCATTATAACTTATAAACTTTATCCATTTGGGTGTGGTCTCTATACTTTAAACTGTATAACTTGATCTCCAGTTACTCTTCCAGTACCTAGCAAACAAACTATCATTTCCAAGCAGGTGCTAAAATAAGCAAAGCCTGAAAATTGAAAAAACGCATTTCATCAGCTAAGAGAACTTAACTTAAATTGTTTTTAGGAAATTTTTCTTTTCATAACTTGCAAAGAAAAATACAAACAACCCTACACTTCAACCAGTCAACAGTTGATGCACTTCTGTGTGGATTCAGTACACACACACACACACACACACACTATGGAATACTACTTAGCTGTAAAGGAAAAAAAAAAAAGAAAATCTGTCTTGCAACAAGAGGGATGCAACTGTAAACCATTATACTTAGTGAAATAAGCCAGTCTTAAAAAGACAGATAATGTGTTTCCCTGATCTGAGGTAACTTAATAGAGCATCTGAAATGTAATGTTTAAGAGTGAAATGGACATTTTGAAATTGTTTATAGCCCTTGTCTCTTCTGTTGAGGAACAGTGTTTTGTTCTGTTTTGTTTCTTCATGCTCTTTGTTGAACTCTTTTACTTAGTGTAGGGTTAACTGTACTATCATTAAATAAACTGAAAATAGATTTTTTTAAAAATTAACCATGAGGATGTAAGAAGGGTTGGAGCCCAAGTGAGAGGGAGGCTGGGGAGGAATATCACTATTCTCCTAAATCTGTATATATGAAACTTGCATAACTTAAATAAAATTTCAAAAACACACTTAACTCTATTGATACCTTACCCAAACTCATCAGACTTTAATTAAAAATCGTAAAAAGGTTCACCATTGTCTTGTGCTATATTTACAAAAAGACTAGCAATTACTTTGAACAATTTTACTTTAAGATGCTCTGTGACAAACATACAAAAACAAACCAAGTGGAATTACTGTTTCAAATTCCCAGACAAGTTATTTGTTTTTCCTCTTTATTCTTTTTTAAGTGAAAGCCTGGAAAAAAATTCTTTTTGATATTGTTGTGAGTGATTTTGAAATTTGGGGATTATAGTTACTTAAAAACTTGATTTGAAATGCAGTGCCTCAAAATATAATGAGTTTCTTTGAAGCAGAGTGATTTCTTTTAAAGTAGGCTAGCCACCAATGATTGTCTGAGGGATCATGGATTCCCTCAGCTAATTTTGGGGAAAGAAAGACAATACAAAGCAGTCTGTGCCTTGTTGCTTTAGATTAACAGCAAAATTTATACTCCATAATAAATTATGAGGATTTTATACAATCATTTGTTTCCAATTTTTAACCTCATGATTACTTGAGTAATTGAAGTGTGTCTATGGGAATTTTTAGAAAAGTTACCTATGCTGATATCAAATAATACTTCTATAATTATGTTGTTAGGGTCAGTGTTGTGGCATAAAATGTAAAGTTGCCACCTAGGATGCTGGCACTAGTTAGAGTTCCCACTGCTCAACTTCCACACCGGCTCCCTGTTAATGTGCCTGGGAAAAGCAGCAGAATATGGCCCAAGTCTTGGGCTCCTGATACCCACATAGGAACCCTGGATGAAGCATCTGGATCCTGGCTTCAGCTTGACCCAACCCTGCCTGTTGCAGCTATCCGAGAAAACCAGAAGATGGATGATATCACTCTCTCTCTCTCTCTGAGTTTCTCCCTCTGTCTCTGTAACTATAACTTTCAAATAAATAAATCTTTTAAAAAGTTGTATTGTTAACTAGTATTATGAAAAGAGAGTTAAAACCAAGGCTGGCCAGTGCAAAAGTGATGAGCCATGCTGTAGTGCTGTGACACTCTATACTCTAATAAGTTGAATTATCAAAGCCACGACAGAACTCGGGTGTCTATGACATGAGTGGGGTTGCTGGGAACCTCTTGCTCACCTGTTTCCCAAAGAGCAAAGTACTTCTGCACTCATGGGGTGTCTGGAGGGTAGTTTCCTTCTTCTGGGTTTAACATGAATCTCCATGTGGTGCGACATCTGGACCTTTGCTCTCTTTCCTCCTCCATTCTCAGCACAGGAGTCTTTTTCCACATTTTGCTGCCCAAGCTTGGGGGAAAAAATGTGGATATAGTGCTTTGGTCTCCTGGCAAACATGATTCCAGAGGCACAGTCCATAGGTACCGACTGACCTGAGGGCAGTGGCCACATGGCTTTTCCAAACACTGTGTTCCGTCATGGTGGGCCTCACACTGAGCTTGTTCCTAATTAAGGCCTGGGCTTTATAACTCCTATTCACCCCAACTGTGGACTGTCTCTCCCAGCCATGGTACTTCAGTTCAGTGAAGGATTATGTGAGCAAATGGTTATTTTCAGCCTCTCTGAAGGCATCTGTTATTATTAAGCAAAACCAGGTGCTAGGGTCTCTCATGTGGCTTTCTCAGCTCTATGAAAGTTATGGGATGGGTAAGCATTCCAAGTGCTGTCACTAGAGCAGGCATTTGACATTGATTTACATGCTCCTTGGAACACTTGCATCCCTTATCTGAGATTCTGGTTTGACTCTTTGCTCTTACCCAGCTTTCTGCTAACACTACCTTGGGAGGCAGTAGATAATGGCTCAAGTTGGGGGGTCCCGCCTCCCATATGGGATACCTAGATGGAGGTCTGGGCTCTTGGCTTCATCCTGCCTCAACCCTAGCTGTTGCAGGCATTTGAGTGAAACAGCAGAAGGAAGATTCTCTCTCTCTCTCTCTCTTGCTCTCGTTCTCTCTCTCTCTCTGTCCCTCCCTCTCCCTCTCTCCTTCTCTTCCTCTCTGTTTCTGCCTTTCAAATGGAATGAAATAAACAAACAATAATTCCTTCAAACGTCCATGTGTGGGGAGTAGATGAAATTGTTTGAATGATGAGTTTGAGTAATCTGCAGTCCAGGATTAAGAAGCAGCATAGAAGAGAAATCAGACAGTTTGGTGAAGGAGAAAGGTTTTGTGACTACTAAATATTAGCCTGTGTCTATCTGTACCTCACAATGGGAGTAAGATAATATGCATAACACAAATGGAGGATATGACATAATAGAAAATAGTTATTATCCAAAATATAGGTACTATATGAGAGAACAAATATAAAAATAAAAAATAAAAAATGACAACTTAGATTTGATCCAACTATATATATGGTTTATTAATATTTTTAAAATTATTTATTTATTTGAATGTCAGAGTTACACAGAGAGTGAAGGAGAGGCAGAGAGAGAGAGGTCTTCCATCCAATGGTTCACTCCCCAATTGGCTGCAACGGTTGGAGTTGTGCTGATCTGAAACCAGCAGCCTGGAGATTCTTCTGCAACTCCCATGTGGGAGTCGGTCTGCTTTCCCAGGCCAGGTTAGGGAGCTGGATCAGAAGTAGAGCAGCCAGAACTCGAGTTGGCATCTATATGGGATGCCGGCACTGCAGGCGGCAGCTTTTCCTGCTATGCCACAGTGTCGGTCCCGATTTACTAATATTAATTGATCTATTCCAACTAAAATGCTAAAACTTTCAAATTGGATAAGCTAAACTCCTGAATGATATGTTTCATATCAGAGATATACCTTAAATACAAAACACAGAGGTTACATACAAGAATAGAAATATATGTACGTTACTTAGAAACACTGAAGAAATCTTTATATACACACACATTTTAAATTTTAAGAAAAAATATTTTACTACAGGAAAAAGATACATTTCACATGACAAAGTGGTCAATTTCCTACATATATCTGTAACCTACACTACAGTTTTATAATATATTCTGGAAGGAAAATGACAGAAATAGAAACACAAGTGGCTGCAGAGAAAAATGTACTGTATCTCTCAGCAATAAGAAAAATAAGATAGAGTGAGTATTGATTAGAAGTTATGAACACAATGCCCAGATCTATATAGATACAATTTTGAACCGACCACAAACAAAGCTTTAGCCTATTCTTGGTGAAGGCCAGCTTCCTGGTTCATCGATGGCGCATTCTTGCTATATTCACAGGGCAGGAGCATGAGCTTAGTTTAAATGGACACTAATCCTATCCTAGGGTTTCCACCTTTATGATCTAATCACACCCCAGAGTCTCTATCTCCTAATACCTAACACTCAGTAGTTAGGATTTCAGTGAATGAGATTTGGCAGGAGCACAAGCATTCAAACTATGACACACACAACAGATATATCACTGCATGCAAAAGCAGTCATTCATCAAAACTGTCCACATACTGAGACTGCAGAGAAACCATCAAATATTTCAAATGATCAATTACTTGAAGTTTGCTACAGTGGAATTAAAACACCTAGAAAATCTCCAGCTACATGGAAACAGCATAATATCTAAGTAAATAATCAGTGGCTTAAAGAAGAACTCACAATTACAATTTGAAATTATTGCAGCAAGCGTTGTGGCATAGTCAGTTAAACCAGAGCTTGGGATGCTTGCATGCCTGGGATAGACTTCTGGCCCTGCTTTGGATCTAGCCTCTTGCTATGGCACAGCTTGGTAGGTAGCAGATGCGGATTCAAATATTTGGGTACTTGCCATTCATGTGGAAGATCAGAATGGAGCGTCCGGCTCCTGGCTCAGCACAGTGAGCCCTCGCTGTTGCAGGCATTTGGGGAATGAAACAGCAGACAAAACTCTCTATCTCACCCTGCCCCCTTCCCTGCTTCTCTCCTTCCAATAAATAAAGATAACTAAACTGAAGAAAATAAAAAATATTTTAAACTGACTACCAATGACTGTGTGTATGTGTGTGTGTATGTGTGTGTGTGATCACTTATTTAATGCAGTTAATACAACAATTAAAAGGAAATGTAGGCCGGTGCCGCGGCTCAATAAGCTAATCCTCTGTCTGCAGCGCCAGCACACAGGGTTCTAGTCCCGGTCAGGGCACAGGATTCTGTCCCGGTTGCTCCTCTTCCAGGCCAGCTCTCTGCTGCGGCCCAGGAGTGCAGTGGAGGATGGCCCAAGTGCTTGGGCCCTGCACCCCATGGGAGACCAGGAGAAGCACCTGGCTCCTGCCTTCGGATCAGCGTGTTGCACTGGTCACAGTGCGCCGGCCGTGCTGGCCATTGGAGGGTGAACCAACGGCAAAGTAAGACCTTTCTCTCTGTCTCTCTCTCTCACTGTCCACTCTGCCTGTCAAAAAAAAAAAAAAAAAAAAAAAAAAAGAAAAAGAAATGTAGGGGCCAGCACTGTGGCATGGCAGGTTAAGCCATCACCCACAGTACGAGCATCCCATATGTGCACAGGTTCCGTTCTGGCTGCTCCACTTCTGACCCATTCTCTGCTATTGTGCCTGGGAAAGCATGGAAGATGGCCCAGGTTCACAGGCACCTGCACCCATATGGGTAAGACCCAGGAGAAGCTCTAGGCTCCTGGCTTCGGATAGGCCTAGCTTCGGCCATTGCTGCCATTTGGGGAGTGAACTAGAGGATAGAAGACCTCTTTCTCTGCTGGTGCTTCTGCCTCTATCTAACTCTGCCTTTCAAATAAATAAATAAAAATTTTAAAAAAGAAATATATAAATTTAGATGCATATATTTAATTTTAAAAAGAAATACTTAAAATAATTATCTAAACCAATTTGTCTATATTTAGAAAACATTCAGTAAATCAAAGAGAACCAAAAAAGAAAACAATAGTGTTTTTTCAATGAGGTAGTTAATAAGTTTTTAGTAAAGAAAATCAACTAAAAAAAGTCAAAAATTAGTTCTTGGAATTTATAGATCAAATGTGTAACACTTTGAAATGTTTTGGGAAAGAAAGGATTAATGACTAATATGCCAAAACATGTTTTCTAATAAGAACCCAGGGTTTGGTTGTGGGGAGACACATTACAAACTCTCTAGTCGTTTTGAAAGAAAATAAGATATAAAAATTTTTATCTCAATAAAGTTAGTTATATTGGACAAACTCCTCAGAAATAAAATAAGATAGAATTTGTGTTAATAGGGGGAGGAAAGGTATAAGGTGAACTTGCTTTCAATTATCAGAGATATTGACTCTGTTATAAAACAGAGCCAAGAAACTTCCCCCAAACTCAGAGGATAATTCCTGTTCTCCCTTGGTCTGGAAAAGCCATTGTCCATCCTGTTGCTTCCATTTCTCTCAGTACCCCTAGGGAAATATTTCTCTTTCCCAGTGTGTACTTGATGACTAAAAAGGAAAAAAAAATGTTAATTTTCCTTTAGTCACTAATGTCTGTTTGCATATCTCTGTGTTGAGGCAAAGAGATTTTAATTTAAATGTAATTTCCTGAGGGAATATGAAATCATTGAGGCACCAGTGGTAACATGGCCTGAAGATATTGGTATTTTCAATCATCACTATTCTAAGAGTAGAAAGCAGAGCTTCATCTTTGCTGCATACATTTATCTCTGCCTTTCGAAACATTTGCTTTAATAAATTTTACCATTCCCCATGTGCTTTTTTTGAAACCTTGAGCATGTAAATACTTGGTTCCTTGCTGTGAAGTGACAGGTGGAAAAAGGAAGGATTTTTTAAATTTATTTTATTTATCTGAAGAACAGAGTTACAAAGGGAGAAAGGGAGATGTCTCCCACATAGGTACAGGGGCAAAAGGACTTGGGTCATCTTCCACTGCTTTCCCAGGTGCATTAACAGGGAGCTGGACCAGAAGTGGAGAAGCCAGGATTCAAGCCTATGGCCATATGGGATGAAGGCATTCCAGGCTGTGGCTTAACTCATTATGCCACAGTGACAGATCAGGGAAGAAAATTATTGGCAGTTTTAAAAATACTATGAATCTTGATGTGAATGGAAGGGGAGAGGGAGTGGGAAAGGGAAGGGTTGCGGGTGGGAGGGACGTTATGGGGGGGGGGAAGCCATTGTAATCCATAAACTGTACTTTGGAAATTTATATTCATTAAATAAAAGTTAAAAAAATAAAAATAAATACTATTTCACTTTTAAGGACCTATCTGGAGCCATGTTGATTATGATAATGATGATGATGACGATGACGATGGAGATGAAGAGGAGGAGGTACAGGAGGATACAACATCAATGAAGAATAAACTGGTACCTCTGTTTAAATGCATATAAAATAGACTATTGTCCTCTGTCCAAATGCAGATCCTTTCATTTAAAAAAAAAATAAAAAGCTCCAGGCTTCTGAATAGAGCAAAATGCATTCATAAAGGTAGGTTTAGCTCCAAACCCAACCAACTGGAGCATTTTATTAAACAGCAGTGCTCCGCAGTTTCAATCTCCTGACAGCTCTGAGAATCCCTGATTGCTTTCTGCTGGATCTGTGACTAATAGCACAATACAAGGTTCTTGGACACTGATGTTCTGAATGATTCCCAGGTCTCCTTTGGTCCGCCAATGTTATTCATATATTAGTTTATCAAGCTACTTCTCTATTGCCTCTTTTTGGAAGTCCCTGTTGAGCTTGTACGTGCACAGAGGAATGCTCAGACAGCATAAAGCAGGGATTTAAGAGCAGTAAGAGCACCATCTTTCTCCACTCCAGTAAGAACATTTAAGACACATGTGAGATTCCTTTCACCCCTGTTGGCTCTCACTTTTATTATAACATCTTTACTCAAATTGGCAAAGTAGGCAAACAGCGATTCCAGTGTGATCTTTGTACTTTTAAAAAATACACAATGGTGATGCAAACAATACAGCTAAATGATTTTCTTTCTCCCAAGGCAGCAGCTTACATATAAACAGTGTGTGTATTTTAAGTCAGCTTTATAGTTCTGCAGTTCACAGGATGCAGAAAAATAAAAAAACAGAAAAACTCAAAGATACAGTGCATGGATATATGATGTATATATTCTGTCAGGATCTTGGATGAGATTTAAATATGTCTGTAAAGCATCAGAGTTGTGAAAGCCATATTATTTCCACCTTCACAGAAATGATTAATTTCCCTAGGAAATACATAATATTAATAAACTAGAATGCTAATATTCAATCTTCAAAAATTCAAATAAGGAAATAAAAATAAATAAGATATAAATTTAAGCAATTGAAACTTCATTTTCGAATGAGAATTTTTAGATATTTGACAATGCTTCAACAAAAGCCTGATGGTGTTTTTTAAACTATTTTTATTCATTTATTAGAGAGGTAGGGTTACAGACAGAGAGCGGAAGAGACAGATGGAAATGTCTTCCAAATGTTGGTTTACTCCCAAAATGGCCGTGATGGCTGGAGCTGGACAGATCTGAAGCCAGGAACCAGGAGTTTCTTCAGGGTCAGGGTCTCCCACGTGGGTACAGGAGCACAAGCACTTTGGCCATCTTCTGCTGCTTTCCCAGGCCATAGCAGAGAGCTAGATCAGAAGAGGAGCAACCGGGACTCAAACCAGCACCCAAATTGGGATGCAAGTGCCACAGGCAGAGGCTTAGCCCACTAAGCCACAATGCCAGCTCCCTGATGGCATTATTAATAGGCATAATCCTTCAATGTGCTTCATGTTTTCTTCCCTTCACTTATGAAAACCAAGTATACCATATCCAGATAAGGTTAAACCTAAGTACTGAGATGTCATACACACACACAAAAAAAGCAACACATACATTTATATAAAATATGATGTTTGGTAATAATATAAAAAGTTTAGAAACTTTTTATATATAAGTAGACTTCAAAACATTCATTAAAACCACAATTAAAAGATTAGTTCATGGCCAAGCATTTGGCCTGGCAGTTTAGATGTTGGTTAAGTTGCCCTCACCCCACATTGTAACGTAGGAGTTCAATTCTGAGCTTGGGTCCCAAAGACAGCTTCCTGCAAATTTTTGGGAGGTGGGTCTCCCCCAACCACATAGGCAATTGGAATGAATTCCCTACTCCTGGCTGCAGCCCAGCACAGTCCTAGCTATTGAGAGTATTTAGGAAGTGCATCAGTGGACAGAAACACTACCTGTCAGTCTTTCTCTGTTTGTATGTTTGACTCTCGAATAAACACACACACACACACACACACACGATAGATGAGAGAGACTGATAAAATTTGAGTGTGAAAATAATTTTGCAATCCTTTTATAGCTTGTTTACAATATGAATTTTCCGTGAAGTTTTGGAGATCCTTTATACAAAAGAAAAAGAATGACAGCAATGTTGGTTTTTATTTTCTCCTTGAATGAGATGATGAGTTTTACAAATTAACCATCAGAAATTCCTATCCTCTTAGTTTTAACTAAACTACAGATCAATACATTACTGACTTTAGAAATTTAACCCCCCTTTTCTTTGAATATTTACCAAAATAAGCAAAAACAAAAACCACCCTGCAATTGGAATTTTTTTCTCTGCCTGATTGAAAGATGAATTGTTAAAATATCCAATACAGGATTTCTAAGCTAGGAATATCATTCTAAAGAATGTGGAAGCCATCTGTTACATGAATTTATCAAATCACTGATCTCCCAATCTCCTTGGAGGGTCGGAGCCTGACTTTTACTCTTCCTTTGGGCAAAACCGAAATCCTACACCACAACTCTTATTTTCAGACGTTTATATCCATGGATTTGTGCTCAGACCTTATTCTAAGCTCTTCTCCCTCTTGCAGTAAATTTGAATAAAAGTTTCTTTGTTCATGTAATTTTTCTGGTTGACACATATATTAATCATCATGACTAGTGACATGCTTCCTGTATTGTCTGAGCCTAGTATTTTGAATGATTCAGGTTTGAATTTCTTTGATACTTTCATGTAAATGTGTCGATTGCCACCAAAATAGTTCTATGAATCATTAAACGCCTGGTAAACTTGATTATTTCAATAATACATATAGAATACCAAAAAATATATAGGAATGATAAGGTCATTTTTGGATATGACTGTCATTTTTAACCCTTGTTTAAACTCCTGTGGAATTGTGGTCTTCCTATTTTCTACTTATTAAATAGTATGATTAGTGGCAAATTAAGCATGAGAAAATAGAGTGGATTAAAATTATGTCTTTGCAAAAACTGATGAAGAGAGTAAAGGGAGGGAGAGAAATGGAGGGTGACAGGGGAGTGAGGGAAGTGTGGTTGTATTCTTGGAACTGCACCTATGGAAAGCATAAAATTTGCTCTTTTTATACTAAAATATGTTTAAATAATGCACTAATGGTCATCTCATGGAAAGAGAAATCAAGAAATAAATCAAACTTATAATACCTATAGACAATTCAAACATTTAGGAATTAATTTAATGAAAGAAGTGAAATATCTCTATAAGGAAAATTATCAAACGTCAATGAAAGAAAGCAGAAAGGACACAAAATAATTGGAAAGTATTCCTTGCTCTTTTATTGAAGAATGAATATCATTAACATGTCTATACTATCTGTAAATTTAAGGCAGTTGCTATAAAAATACCAGCAATAATCTTTACAGACCTGGAAAAAAATTCCTAAAATCCATATGGAATCACAGAAGTCCCAGAATTCCAAAGTGAACCTGAGGGGGAAAAATCAAGTTGCAGGCATCACAATACTTGACTTCAAAGCATACTACAGAGCTATAGAAATTAAAACGGCATTATACTGGCATAAAAACTGGGACATAGATAGATGGAATAGAATAGAAAGCCCAGAAATTAATTCATGTACATATAGCCAACTTATTTTTGACAAAAGTGCCCAGACCATACCTTGGAGAAAGGATAATGGCTTAAATAAGTGGTGCTGGCAAAACTGGATGTACACATGTAGAAGAATGAAAAATGATCTATGCCTCTTACCATATACAAAAATCAACTAAAGATGGATCAAAGACCTAAATTTAACACCTTGGGACTGTGAAGTTGCTGGAAGAAAATTTAAGAGCAACACATCAAGACATTGGTGTAGGTGAAGACTTCTCCCATAAGACACCAAACCACAGGCAACAAGAGTAAAACGAAACAAAGGTGATTATATAGGACTCAGACGTATCTGCACAGTGAAGCAAATGATCAATACAGCGAAGAGACATAACAACAGAATGGGGAAAGAGATTTGCAAGCTTCAAATCTGACAAAGAACTAGCATCCAGAATCAGAAACTCAAAAAACTCAACAACATAAAAGCAGCAAATCCAGTGAAGAAATGAGCAAAGGACCTCTATAGACAGTTCTCAAAAGAAGAAATACAAATGGCCAACACATATATGAAATAAATGCTCAACATCGCTAGGCTTCAGGGAAATGCAAATCAAAACCACAATAACATGTCACCTCGCTGCCAACAGAATGCCTATTATCCAGAAGACAGATAGGAAAAATTCTGGCAAGGATGTGGAGAAAGGGGAACACATATACCCTGTTAAAGGGAATGTAAATTAGTGTAGCCACTGTGGAAAACAAAATGGAAATTTCTTTAAAATGTATAGATACACTTGCCATATAATACAGCAACCTCACCAGTATGTACAGACCAAAAGACATGAACATGTTTTATCAAAGAGATGCTTATACAACCATGTTTATAGCAGTACTGTTCACAACACCTAAAATTTAGAATCAATCAATGATGTGTCCAACATCAGACGAGTGGAGATATAGATCTGTATATGTATATATATATATATATAGAGAGAGAGAGAGAGAGAGAGAGACAGACAGAGAGCTGCAGATACAGATGTACAAATAATGTAATGTCATTCAGCTATGAAAAAGAATGAAATTTTACCATTTGCATCAAATTTGATGCAACCACAGGGCATCCATATGAATGGAGTAGGTTGGACACAGAAAGAAAAACACCACATGTTCTCTTTTATATAAAAGTTTCTAAAACTAAAAAATAAAAACAAAGAAAAATAAAAGAAATACCTATGTTTATTAGCATTACTGTAAATATATTTTTGTAAAAATATGTTTTATATCTTTCCCAAACCAATGATTAGTAATGTTATACTACTATCCTTTTAATGACTTGTGATTATTTCAAAATTTCCTATATATTGGTGAAATGGTCACGTTTCCATTTGATTATTATTTATAACCATTGCCTGGCGCGCCAATGTGACTAAGAGAGAGACAGTGTGTCAGACTTGGCAATGTCCCCCCTGGATTTCGGCAAGTAGGCCCCTCGGTGTTTTGTGTGCTGTTCGGTTCTGTGAGGGTGAGCACAGAATCCCTCTTATGCCCCTTTGCTTGTCCTTGTCCTTGATCTAAGTGACCCCAGGCTAGGCACACACGGCCCAGAAGTGTACGCTGCTTCTTGGCTCCTCCTTTTACTTTTGGTTCACCTGGCTAGCTCAGTCGAATGTGGATGGTATCTTACTTGCTCACGAGAATGCAGCAACTCTGAAGGCCTGTGTAAGTGAGACAGTAAGAAATTTACAATTCTGCGGTTTGTCTATTGCCACAGAAAAGGTGCAACATTTTCCTCCCTTTCAATTCTTGGGTTATCAAATCTCCTCCCATATATCTCCAATAGGCCCAAACCTAAAAGTCAAGCATAAATACTCACTTAATGAACTTCAGCAACTATGTGGCCAAATCAATTGGCTGAAGCCCTTCCTTCCCCTAACACCTGCAGAGCTTAGACCGCTATAAGATTTACTGACTAGGGGGAACAGCCCTTCTTCAAAAATCACGTGGACACCAGTAGCCAAATCCACTATAGAAAGATCAACACCCAGTTATCAAATTTAAAAACCTTTAGATATGACCCCCAGTTGCCTCTATTTGCCATAACCATATCTACCCTCAAGGCCCCCTTAGGAGTTATTTGGCAACAACAGGGACCACTTTTTTGGGTGCACATAGCCTGGAGTGAGTGTCATAAAATAGTTAACAAAGTAGATGCCATCCTTATGATGGGACTTAAATTAAGATATGATGTCAATAAGATATTTAACAGAGCCAGACATAGTGGTCCTACCCTTATCACAATTAGAACTGTCCACATTGATGCAGAATAGCATGCTCTTTCAAACTTTAATGATGAATTTCCCAGGACAGGTTGACAATCACCTGCCAGCAGACAGGCTACTCCAGACATTACAAACCTTAGAAATAGACTATCCAAAACATGCTTTCCCTGCTGATCAACCTATACCCATGGCACCATGTGTGTTTACGGATGCCAACAAGTTACTGTTTGGAATAGTGATCAAATCCTCAACAGAAAAAGATAAGATCCTTGTAGAACACCACGGGGGATCAGTACAGTTGGGAGAAACAAGGGCAATAATCAAGGTTCTACTCCTTAGCCAGGATGGGCCAGTAAATATATTTTCGGACAGCAAATACTCTGTACAGGTAGCAAAGACGATCCCTTTTGCAGTCATTAACTCGACCAATAAGCCCATTGACCAGATGTTCACACCACTTAAAGAGCTGAGAACAGAAAACACCCATGGTATATCTCACACGTAAGATCACATACTGGGTTACCTGGCTTTATTAACCAAGGCAACAAAAAGGTTGATCGTCTTATCTCCTGCAACACGGCTTTCATTGGACACCTAGAACAAGCCCATATTCTACACCAAAAATTTCATATGTCAGTAAACATAAAATTGCTTTTCCCGGAGCTAACAATGAGCCAATGCAAACACCTAGTGCACTCTTGCAAGAATTGTGCACCCCTCACCCAGTTAGGCCAACTACAAGAAGCAGGAGTGAACCCGCGAGGCCTCGCTTCTAATAAGCTCTGGCAAGTGGACATCACCCACATTAATTCCTTTGGTAAGCTTAGGTTTGTCCATGTGGTGGCAGATACTTATCCAAAGGCTATATTTGCAACAGCCCAATCCAGAGAAAAGGCCAATAATGTGATAAAGGTGGTTAAGTCAGCCATGCTGGTCTTTGGTGTCCCCTGGACCATAAAGACTGATAACGGGCCAGCGTATACATCACAGGAATTTAATTCCTTCCTGAAATCCTGGAACATACAGTCTGCCACAGGTATCCCATAAAATCCACAGGGACAGGCCATCATTGAAAGAACACATAGGACAATTAAAGATCTCTTACAAAGACAGAAAAACAATCATATGCCCCCAGATCACAGCTTGCTTTGACTGAGGTCCTTTTCACTATCAATTTTCTTACTTTTGATTCCCAAGGGATCAGCCCAGCCTATAAACACTGGTATCCTTTCCATCCCAGACCCCAGCCCCTACGGGTAGGTGAAAAGACCTCCTGACAGGAGAATGGGAGGGACCACACCCTCTGCTAACCATGGGTCAAGGATTTGCTTGTGTCTTTCCAGAGAATGCAGGACAGCCTGTTTGGGTACCAGCCAGAAACATCAAGCCTGCAACTGATAGCCAACCAGAACCAGCTGAACAAGACTGAGAGTCCACCTTGTTAGCAGACACACCTGCCCTATCATCCTACCCTGAGGAACTGCCCATAGCCACATCCATTACTGTTTTACACCCCACTAGCTCTGGTCAGATACTCAAATGGCCCACAGCCTGTGTGCAATCAAGCCATTCCTGATTAACATTGTTCCTCATTCCTACCCCCATCTGAGCAGGCACTCCTGTGGTCTCCCATTTGGAGTGCTGGTTAGACAATGACAGGTAAGATCCCCTGGGGGACAAACTCAGACAGGCACAGCTGCATACAGAGACCACATGGAAACGGGGTCAGCAATGGTATGGCCAAGAATCATGCCTCCCGTTGCTCAGAAATAAACAAAAAGGGGGAAATGTAGTGGAATGAGAAGGTCATGCCAAGATGGCCACTGGCAACAGAAACTGCCTGGCAACAGGCTGTAATTGGATGGTTTCAGAAACTGCCTGGCAAGAGGGTGTGATTGGTTAGGGCATAGACCGCCCCTTGACCAGATTGGCTGCCTTGGCTATATAAGCTGCTGTAGCAACTGAAATAAAGGAGTCTGCAGGCTGATTGCCTCAGGCCTGCTTTCACCCAACTTCCTGGGTCTGTGTGGTGACTCCCTGCCTCTTGCCCCCACCATGCTCCTCCTCTCATAAACGAATACACAGCAACAATTGTCTATGTTACCAGTAAAAAGGAGTGTATTTACTTGTTGATCTCTTTATTTAGCTGAGAATTAAACCCTTGACATTCATGTTAATTATAATTATTTTATATGAAAATTTTTTTAAAAATTATGGAAGGAAGGAAGGAAGGAAGGAAGGAAAAGGAGGAAGTCAGAGCTGGTTTTTGCTTTCATTTGTTGATATTGTGATTGTATGTTTAATGGGCTAATGTTATAAACTCTATTGTCAGATAATTTCTGAGATTTCTTCCCTGTTACATGACTCATCAGCTAACAATCACTTTCTTAATTGCCTTTGACCTCTGCCAAGGTTTTCCACGTTTGTGATATGGGACTCCTCCACAGCTCTAGCTTTCCTTCTCCTGCTTGCCAAGACCTTCAGTGTCATCTGCATCACCAGCTCTGAAGACAATGGGAGAGCAATAGATTTTTCAAGTTTTTTATGAATTTCAATTTGTCCTTGTTTTCTCCCACTACATTCACGTTTCCTTTCTGTGTGAACCTTAAGGGTCAGGCCTAGTTACATGGAAAAGGAACATGAAATATTTCATGCCTTGGACTACTGTATGTAATGTCAAATCATTACGTTGAATTCCATATCTTCCCCTGTCGGGGAACGGGACAGCCTGGCCAGCTGTGCCCCTCCCGACATGTACAAGCACAAGAAGTTTAGTGCTGGGCTTTTTCCATCCTGCCCGTTGCTAATTGCAAGATCCTGTTTTGACTTTAAGCATCCTGTTATTGCATGTTTCCCACACTTAGTTGGTAACATGTTTTCCGTGAATGATATATATAAATAGGTGGACGGTGGGCGGGGGGAGTGAATGAACGCTGGTAAAAGAAGGAGGAATGAATGAACGCTGGTAAAAGACGGAGGAATGAATGAACGCTGGTAAAAGACGGAGTAATGAATGAACGCCGGTAACAGGCGGAGTTGTGAATGAACGCCTGAAACAGGCGGGAGTTATGAATGAATGCCGGTAACAGGCGGGAGCTGTGAATGAATGCGAGTAGTAAGCGGGAGTGGTGAATGAAGGAGTTGTGAATGAATGCCGGTAACAGGGCGGGCATTCGCGACATGTAACACGAGTCTGCTGAAAAATAAAGTGGAAGCTGAAAAGCCGATAAACGTGTCTGGTGTCTCCGAGGTCTCGCCGGCGTTAACCTATCCGGAAGGTGTACGCCTGCATTCCCCAGTAGTTTATTTTAGATAACGGAATTCTCACAGAAACAATAGGTCTTCCGTACATCTTCTGCAGTGTCTGCCTTGAAAATCTACCACGAGTTTACATGAGCACAAATTTAATCCCTTTGCCATTATGGTTACACAACTGTTTCTATTCTTCATGCTACTACCTACCAACTGCCTCATGAAAGCTGAATGATATCCCAAGAAAACATAGCATGTAAGCCTGTTCTTACAGTGAAATCTGTAGATAAGCAAACATATGAATAAAAGTCCATCATTTAGAGCTGTAGAATGCCTAAATTCTAATAAGCCAATATATCACTGTTAATTTTTTTTTAACTTTTATTTAATGAATATAAATTTCCAAAGTACATCTTATGGATTACAATGGCTTCCCTCCCCATAACTTCCCTCCCACCTGCAACCCTCCCCTTTCCCACTCCCTCTACCCTTCCATTCACATGAGGATTCATTTTCAATTCTCTTTATATACGGAAGATCAGTTTAGCATATATTAAGTAAAGATTACAATAGTTTGCACCCACATGGAAACATAAAGTGAAAAATACTGTTTGAGTACTAGTTATAGCATTAAATCTCAATGTACAGCACATTAAGGACAGAGATCCTACATGAGGAGTAAGTGCACAGTGACTCCTGTTGTTGACTTAACAAATTGACACTCTTGTTTATGGCATCAGTAATCACCCTAGGCTCTGTCATGAGCTGCCAAGGCTATGGAAGCCCCCTGAGTTCACCGACTCTGATCATATTTAGACAAGGTTGTAGTCAAAGTGGAAGTTCTCTCCTCCATTCAGAGAAAGGTACCTCCTTCTGTGATGACCTGTTCTTTCCACTGGATCTCACTCACGGAGATCTTTCATTTAGGTGTTTTTTGTGTTTGTTTGTTTGTTTGTTTGTTTTTTGCCTGAGTGTCTTGGCTTTCCATGCCTGAAATACTCTCATGGGCTTTTCAGCCAGATCCGCGTGCCTTAAGAGCTGATTCTGAAGCCAGAGTGCTGTTAGGACATTTGCCATTCTATGGGTCTGCTGTGTATCTCACTTCCCATGTTGGATCATTCTCTCCCTTTTTTATTCTATCAGCTAGTATTTACAGACACTAGACTCTCTCTCACTGTCCACTCTGCCTGAAAAAAAAAAAAAAAAAAAAACAACCTGTGCTGTTAAATATAAGAGTGGGAATAAGAGAGGGAAGAGATGTGCAATTCAGGACATGCTCAAGCTGACTTACCCCAAACGGTAGAGTTAGAAACATACCAGGGGATTCCAATTCAATCCCATCAAGGTGGCATGTACCAATGCCATCTCACTAGTCCCAGTGATCAATTTCTGTTCACAATTGATCATAATGATAGCACTAAGAGCCAAAGGGAATATCACTGTTAAATTTAACACAATTATTTGACACTAATGATTATATATTTATCTCATAATGGCCCTTTGAGGTAGTAAGTGGTGTCCTGGAGTTGTCTTTCACAAACTCTCAGGGGCCTATCTCTTTCCAAGCCTCCTTTCAAACTATCACATTGATAGCTTTCAATGAACAGTGGTAGAAGTATTAATATCTGCAGGAATTACCAATCACTATAAACCAAGCCTTGCTCTCAACAACCAAAATCTGACTCTTAGACATTTTCAAGCACACCTCTTCAGCTATGGATTACCCCGTACCATAGTCAGTAAGTCAAATCATATGCTACACAATGTTTTCTTTTCTTCATTTGTAAAAAAACTATATGATAACTGCTATTATAAATATGGTTTTTCACCACATTTTTGCTGTTTTTGTCAAAAAAAGAGTGAATAGACATGATTTTGTGAATGCTACCTTTGATATTATGATTTGATAGTATTTTCTCAGAAAACTTAGTGGAGTATTCTAGGGTGTATCATAGTAAAACAAACCAGAAATTTTTTTGTGAGAATGTTTTATGTAATTTGGTCCCAAACCATTCAAACAAATCACTTGATCAGAAATTTTTATTATGAGATTCAATTTATCACTTCACTAGTTTTATTAGCTACCACCTTAAATTTGCCAGCTGCTATTTATATGCCTTTAATATCCTTTGTTTTACAGAATAAAACATATCTACAAACAATAAGCCTAAATTTCTGTGCATGTAAATAAGCAGGAAAAATGCAGAGATAACAGTTTGACTTATTTTGAAATATCCGCCAGTTAAAATTCTCAAAATTTTATTTAGAAAAGAGTTTCCTGGTTTCCTTTGAATTTCCACTTTATTTATATTTGATGGAGGGGCTCTGAATACATTTCAGAGCTAAGTCGAACTAAAAATTTAATTAGATTATACCAAACATTTCTTGAAAAACATTGCAGAAAGTAGTTTAGGTTTTAGAATTTTTAACCTTTTTTTGGTATTTTAAAGGTAGTTTATTTCTGTATTCAAAATTTAAAAGGAGATCTTGGAGCTGTGGCATAAGCAGTAAAGCCACTGCCTGCCACAGCCTGCATTACCAGCATCCCATATGGGCACCAGTTCACTGCTGCTCCACTTCCAATGTAACTCTCTGATTATGGCCTGGGAAAGCAGTAGAGGATAGAGGATGGCCTACTACTATCTACCAACTGCCTCATGAAAGCTGAATGATAGCCCAAGAACACATAGCATGTGTTCCCTACACCTACGTGAGAGAGCTGGAAGAAGCTCTTGGAGTCTGGCTTTGGATTTGCCCAATTCTGGCCACTGCCACTATGTGGGGAATAAACAAGCAGATTCTCTCTCTCCCTCTCTCTTTTTCTCAATGCTACCTTTCAAATAAATAATTAAATCTTTAAAAGAACTTAAAAGGAGCAGAAGATTATATAAGAAAAATTTCTAATACCTGTATAGTAAATATTCCCAAGAAATAGTTCTAATTTTAATTAGCAGAACAATTCTCTTCTACACTGAGCAAACACACCTTAAGTGACTTGAAAGTGACTTAGCATAAAATTTTTCTTTTCTTGTGATTGTTTTTATGGCAATGTTGTTTTGGCATAGCTCATCCTTTTTAGGGCATAGAGCAATGGAAGTATTTATTTGTCTCAATGCATTACCACATTTCAGTCTAAATTGAGCAAATGAAATAAGGAAAAGATATATTTGAAGCCAGAAGATTTGATTTGTGTGCGAATGGTACACACAAGAAGTCAAATTAGCTCCTCAGCTCTTTTTCTGTACAGGTTATTTCAAAGGAGCATGAAAAAAAAAAAAAACACACACACATAAAGGTCAACTGGCAACAAATGCAGTGATATTATCCAATTCACCACAGACACAATTTTTTATAAAGCTCATAGAGCAAGCAACAGCAAGATGCAGTTCAATGGTAAAAATGTATCTTTCCAGGGGCATTTCTCTGAGACAGGCGTCATAAAAATACTTGTAATGGCAAGAAATGTATTCTGTTAGGGATGAAAGAGTAGTTATTCGTCAAAATGAAGTTCAAACTAAATAAGCTAGCCAGAAAAAGACTCCTGAATTTAGCATAAAATCTTTTATATAAAATATTTGTAGAAAGTATGCCATTAGAATCTTGATATTTAATGCAGTATAATAGATCTACCAAATTCATCATTTTGTGAACATTCTAATAGTGATATTACTTTGAATTAGATTTCATCTACCTAGACAGAAGGAAAAGAGTTCAGTATCTGGTCATAACTTCTTGGTAGTAGAAAATTTAGCACTGTTTTGAAACTAACAGAAAGTTGCTCAGTTTGATAAAGAACCAGGTTAAGTCCTAATCATCTTTGCATTTTCATAGAAAGGCATTATTCCGTATAGGAGGAAACAGGGACCAATGTCTTGGTCATGAGAACACTCGCTTATTGAAGAAACTTGTAGTACATGTTGTATGTAGGCCAGATGGCATAAAAGGCTGATATATTGGCTTGGAAATCTAATATTAGTGACAACTTCAAGGGTCTCAGAATATAGAGGGCAATTTTATGAAAAGTGGCATAATAAAAACACCAAGAAATTGGTGTTCAGGGTGTCTTGACCTAGAGGGAGTTCTGGAATTAACTGATGAATCAGTTTCTGTGGTTAAGACATATGATCAGCGGACTACAGTTCTACTTAGGTTATAGACTGCAATTACATCAGTTGAAAAATTTGGTCAGTTTCTCCATTCTGATCTGCAAGCCAAATCCTAGATATTAAACTAAATACCTAGAGACTAGATCCCACTGAATAGAGGCAAAATAAAAACCTGTAATTTTAACATATTACCCTCTAATTTTCCAAAGATATTTACAGGAATTTGCTAGGATGAAAGTGTTCTGGGGAGAAAGAAATACATAGTGATTTCAAAGATTTTATATGCAGGTATGAACTAGCATCAATGCCAGGGATATAAAATGCTTTCACGGATTTCTGTTTAGAGTTGGTGCTTATGAAGGTGAAGAGATAAAAGGAGTGTTACCTCAAGTTCATATTATGGGGTCAGCTTCAGTTATTTTTTCTTTGAGAGACAGAGATACACAGACACACACAGAAAGAGAGAGAGAAGAGGTGGGGGGAGAGCCTCCATTGACTTGTATACTCCTCAAATACCTACAAGAGTTAAGAGGTGAAATTGGGAGTCAGGAACTTAATCTAGGTCTCTCACAAGGGTGGCAGGAGCCCAGTTACTTCAGTTATCACTTGTGTCTTCCTGTCTTAGCAGGGAGCTGGAGTCAGCAGCCAGCGCCTAAAGTCAAAAACCAGGAACTCTGTTGTGAAATAGACAAATCACAATCAGTTTCTCTAACCAACAGGAGTTTGGTACTTGAAGTTAAGGTTCCTTTTTTTTAGCATCTCTTTAAAATAAATAGTTTTATATTTTGCTTGCATAAATTCTGCCATGAAATAACTTGATGTGGATTTTGCTTGTATTTAATTTGATTCAGATGCATAACATTTTTTCTGCTTTATATATTTTCTGAAGTGCAACAAAAATTTAGGAAAATGCAGATTTCATTTAAGCTCTATTGATTTTTGAATTTGCCTAAGCAAAAATCATACTGTATGTACTTTGTTCAATTTGACTTCCTTTTCTTTGCATTGTGTCCATGGCAGTCACTCAAATTGTTATTAAAAGATACAGCTCTTTTTCTTTGATGATTTATGTCATGGTATACAAATCAACAACAGTTTAATTATCTATTGTTAGCATGGTTGTTATGTGAATTATTCTCAGTTCTGCCTATTATGAATAAAGATTATAAAACCTCTGTTATACAATTATTATTTAATATATAAAACTAGAATTATTGAGGTTGGCACTGTGAAATAGTGGGTAAAGCCACTGCCTGAGATGCTGGCATCCCAAATGAGCACCAGTTCAATGTCCAGGTGTTCCAAATTTGATTTCTGCTAATGTGCCTGGAAAAGTAGCAGAGTATGGCCCAAGTGCTCATGTCCCTGCATCCACGTGGGAAACATGAAGGAAGCTCTGGCTTTTTGGCTCTTGTCTAGGCCAGCTCCGGCCATTGTGTTCATTGGGGAGGTGAACCAGTGGATGGAAGATCTTGCTTGTTCTCTCCCTCCCTCTCTCTCTAACTCTTTCAAATAAAAGATAAATCTTTTTAAAAAAATCAAATTACTGACTCACAAAAGGGCATATTTGTATGTAGTACTGCTTGTATTCGTTGATTTTTCATTTTTTAACTTAAATACATCATAGAAGATACTTAAGGAGAAAGGAATCTTTGTTTTAGCTCACGGTTTGGAGGTCCACAGGCCAAATTATGAAGCCCCATTAGTCAGGCATCTGACGGGTGGTGGCAGTGGTGGAGTATTTTTGGAGGAATGACCAGCAAACCATGAAGCAGACAGGAAATGGAAGGAGGCAGGCCTTGTTGGGCAGTGGGTTAAGTTGTTGTTTTTAAGGCTCACATCCCATACCTAAGAGTTGTTCAAAGTTCCAACTGCTTTACTTCTGATCCAGTTCCTTGATAATGCACGTGTGAAAGCAGTGAAAGGTGGTCTAAGTGCTTGGGCCCCTGGCAGCCACGTGTGAGACTGATACAGCTCCAGGCTCTTGACTTCATACTGACAAAGACTTGACTGTCACAGGCATTTGGGGAATGAACCAGTAAACAACGGAAGATTGATCTCTCTCTCTCTCTCTCTCTCTTTCTCTCTCTCCATCTTTCTGATACTCTGCCTTTCAAATAAGTAAGTAAATAAATATTAAAGCAAAACATACACACACACATACACACTGAAAAAGAGAGAAACAGCTTTCCTTATAATGCCATCCTGATTTGATCATTAAGCTCCACTGAGCGAGATGCTACAATCCAGTCACCTTTTGAAACCTCCAAGCTGAACCAAACCATTATTTGTTAATGAAAATATTGAGGATTAAGTGCCTGTATGAGTTCGGGTTTTTGAATCCTTTTCAAACCATAACACTCCACCTCTTTGTTCCCAAAATTCACATCCTTATAATATACAACATCCCAAAATGCCCAAAGATCTGAAATCAACCAAATAATAATTTAATCAAAGTTTATGTTCTCATCTGAACACCAAGCAAACTCCTTTGGGTCTGAACCCCTGTACTGTGGTGGAATGAGAAGGACATGCCAATGTGGCCACTGGCAAGCAAGTGTCAGTTACTCAGGAATGGCTTTGAAACCCACCTGGCAACGGAGCCTGCCTGGCAACAGGCTGTGATTGGTTAGGGCATAGACCTCCCCTTGACCAGATTGGCTGGTCTTGGCTATATAAGCTGTTGTACCAACTGAAATAAATGAGTCTGCGGGCTGCTCCCCTCAAGCCTGCTTTCACAGGACTCCCGGGGTCTGTGTGGGACTCCACGCCTCTTGCCCCCACCACACTCCTCCTCTCAGAAACCAATCCACTGTAACATTGTTGAGAAATCAACGGCAACACTGTACAACAACAATTAAAAAAAATAAAGAACAAGTTACCTATTTCCAAGCAGGACAGGTACAGAGTATTATACATTTCCACTCAAAAAAAGGGGGCGTTACAATGAAACAGAAAGGATTAATTTGGCCAAAGAAAGATAGAAAACCAGCAATGCTAATATTAAATCCTAAAGTTCCATCGTAAGCACCCTGGTCATACTGTGGTGGGAACAGAGCTCCTAATGCCTTCGGTTATCACAAATGTAGTTTTGCAGTTTGCAGCCCCTGCTTCAGTTCTTACAATCTGAAGTCTCATCCGTACAGTGCCATGAAACATTGCCCTGGAGGGGAGACTTCAGCAACTCCAATCTGCATTTCCACTTGGTGATCTTTGCAATGACTCCACTTGTGACCACTCTTTCTGGGCCCCAGTTTATCCAGACATTTGGAGAGATATGTGTGGATGATTCTGTCATGGCTACTCTCTGAGGATGCACACTGATGTCTATGGGTTTCCCATGTGTGACCTGCATACTCTTCACAATTTTGCCAGCAGATGTCTCACATTATTGGCAATTCTACTTTTCTGGAATTATCTCTGTGGTTCTATTCTCATAGCTCCGCTCTGCATTGCCCCAGGCAGGAGCTCCAATCCTTCTACACAATTCTGTCTGGCCTTCTAGGACCTCCTTTGAAAAATTAGTGGCAGTTACTCTGGCCCTGTAACTCCTGCATTCTGAATGCTTGCAAAACATTGTCTTATGCATGACAGCAAGCCTGCTGCAAGTATGGGCCAAATCCAGGCCCAATTGGACCCACGCTATAGCAGCATCTGAACATTTTACCAGCAAGCCAGTATCCAGAGCTCACACTGGGCAGACAGACCATCCCAGGGCTTTTTCTTGGAAGGATTATTCCCTGGAAGATTTCTGGAACAAAGTTGATATTCTAATTTTCTAATGAGACTATGATGTTAGTGTCCACCTGGAAGATCTCTGGAATGCCTTCAGAGTCTTTTTCTCATTGACTTATTGATTAACACGTGACTTCTTTTTACTTGTAATAATTTCTTACCAAGTGATTTCTCCACCACACTCTATCCCACACCAGTTTATCTTCACTCATTCCTTGTGGCAAGTTTTCCAAAAAGTTCTGTTCTGTTGCTGTTTGCTCCTTATTCTCCTTGCAAAATTATTTATATCAACGGAAAATAGCTAAGCTCATACCTGGATTCCATGCTGCCTTGCAGCTGCTCTATTGTACAGACTTGCCTACCATCTTTAAATTCAACCTCCCATGAAATTCCTGGACATGGACACAAAAAAATTCTGGTTCTTTGCCAAACTAACAAGAGTGGCTTTTGGTTCAATGTCCAATGGAATTGTTATTTGCATCCAAGTCCTCATCAGCATGGCTTTTACTGTCCACCTTTCTACCAGCATTGTAGCCTTTTAAGCCATTATCAGAACCACCCATCACACTCTGATTATGCCATTTAGGTCTTCTCTAGTTGTATAGACAACTTTTCCAACATTTTCCAGAAAACCAATTCAAAAGGCCCTGTACATCTTCAGATATAGGTAATAGTAATAATACCACACTTAATATTAGTTTCCTGTATTACTCAATTTTTCATTAATTAACTAAGATCCTTGAGAAGAATTTTGTAGGAAGGAAGAAATTTAGTTTAGTAAAGCATGGTGCAGTAGGCTAAGCCTCAGCCTACAGCACCGGTTCATGTTTTGGCTGCTCCTCTTCCAATCCAGCTCTCTGCTTATGGTCTGCGAAGGCACTGGAAGATGGCCCAAGTGTTTGGGCCCATGTAACAAAATGAGGAACCTGGAAGAATTTCCTGATTCCAGGCTTTAGATCGGCTCATTTCCGGCCATTGTGGACATCTGGGGAGTGAACCAGAGGATGTAAGAACTTTATCTCTCTATCTTTCTGTATCTATCTATATAGATAGATATAGATATAAATAGATATATCATATATAGATATAAATATCTATATGAATAGATATAGATATTATAGATCTATATATATATATATATCGATAGATGTAGATATATCTATCTAGATATATATATATATATTTCTGTAATTCTACCTCTCAAATATATAAGTAAAATCTTAAAAAAGTACCAATGCAAGGTATGAAATTTTTTACTTATTCACTATTATTAAGCTTACAATAATAATTTTCTTTATTTTTTGCCCAAAAGGTACTTACATATTTTATTTAAAGCCTTCTGATTCATTGTACACATTTTACAGGAGTGTGTTTTCTGTATTCTCATTTTAAATTTAATATTATGTGAGAGCTACATAAGTCAAGTCTTTTAAAGTTATGCAAAGTCAAGAAATTATACATAATATTATTTATATATATATATATACATATAAATCCTCTTTTTAAACCTAGAAACTTTTTACTTAATGTACACAATCATCTTGCATTTCATATACACAGATTTAGGAACACAGTGATTTTTCCCAACCCACCATCCCTCCCACCTGAACTCTCACCCTTCTTCTTTGTCTCCCATTCCCATTCTTACAAAGATCTATTTTCAATTAACTTTATATTCATAATATTAATACTACACTAAGTAAATTGCTCAATAAATGGTAACAGGAAAAGAAAAAACAAACAAAAACACTTTTCCTTAAGAGTAAAGACAAGGGCTGTTCAAAATCATCATATCACAACTTTTCAATTTCACTTCTATAGATTACCTTGTAGGTACTCTATTAGTTATCACATATCAAGGAGAACATGTGGTATTTGTCTTTTAGGGACTGGCTTATTTTACTGAATATAATGGTTTTAAGGTACATCATTTTGTTGCAAACAACAGTATTTATATTTGTTACTGCTATGTAGAATTCCATTGTGTATATAAACCATAATTTCTTTATCCAGTCAACATTGATGAACATCTGGGTTGATTCCATATCTCAGCTATTGTGAATTGAGCTGCAATAAAAATGGAGGTACAGATCAGTCTTCATATGCTGATTTCTATATGTTTGGGTAAATTCCCAGGAGTGGGATGTCTAGGTCATATGGTAAGTTTATATTCATATTTCTGAGGGATCTCCAGACTGTCTTCCACAGTGGCTGCACCAGTTTACATTCCCACCATCAGAATATTAGGGTACATTTTCCCTACATCCTCACCAGCACTTGTTGTTTGTTGATTTCTATGTGAAAGCCATTCCAACAGGGTGAAGTGGAACTTCATTGTGGTTTTGATTTGCATTTCCCTGATGGCTAGTGATCCTGAGCATTTTTTCATGTATCTGTTGGCCATTTGAATTTCCTCTCCTGAAAAACGCCTGTTCAGGTCCTTTGCCAATGACTTCACTGGATTGTTCATTTTGTTGTTGAATTTATTGAATGCTTTATAAATTCTAGATATTAATCTTTATCAATTGCATAGTTTGCAACTATTCCCCCATTCTGTCAGCTGCCTCTTCAACTTGCTAAGTGTTTCCTTTGTAGTACAGAAGCTTCTCAAATTGAGGTAATCATTTTTGTCAATTTTGGCTTTGATTGCCTGTGCTTCTGGGGTCTTTTTTAAAAAGTCTTTGCCTATGCCAATGTCTTGCAGGATGTTCCTAATGATCTTTAGTAAGTTGATGATATAAGGTCAAAGTTTTAGGTCCTTGATCCATTTTGAGTTGATTTTTGTATAAAATAATGTGTAGAGTAGGGGTCTTGCTTCATACTTTTACATGGAGATCTAATTTTCCCAACACCAATTGTTGAAGATACTGTCATTGCTCCAGGGATTGATTATAGCAGCTATGATAAAGATTTGTTGATTGTAGAGGCATGTTTTGGTTTCTGGAGTTTCCTTTCTGTCCCATTGGTCCGCACATCAGTTTTTTTTGCCTGTACCAGGCTGTTCTGATTATAATTGTTCTGTAATATATCTTGAAATCTGGTATTGTGATGCCTCCAGCTTTTTTTTTTTGCATAAAATCGCTTTAGCAATTTGTGGTCTCTTATGTTTCCACATGAATTTTAGCATCATTTTTTCTAGATATGAAAAGAATGCCTTTGATATTTTGATTGGAATCACATTGAATTTGTATATCACTTTTGGAAGAATTGACATTTTTATGATTTTCATTTTCCCAATCCATGAACATAGAACATTTTTCCATCTATTGAGTCATCTATTTCTTTCTTCAGTGTTTTGTATAGAAATCTTTGACATCCTTGGTTAAATTTATTCCAAAATATTAAATTTTTGCAGCTATTGTGAGTGGGATTAACATTAGAAGGTCTTCTCAGCCTTGGCATTGTCTGTGTACGATAAGTATAAAAATATAACAGAATTAAAAATATTTGTTTATTTCCAAAGATAGGTGTATTTAATATCATTGGTGAATTAAATTCATGTGGCTATTATTGAGCAGCAGGGGCAGTATTATAAAGGGTATTTGATATTATTTGTTTTAATTACAAAAAGTAATGACTTAAGATGTTTCAACTTATGATTTGATTTTTAACACTTCCAGGGTGCAAAAGCTATGCATTCAGTAGAAACTACATTTTGAATTTTGAATTTCTTTTCCTTTTCTAAGCTATTGCAATGATACAATATTCTCTTTCCATGCAGGGCAGCAAATGATTAGAGAATACATCATTTGGTGCCTGGGAATATCAATTGTAGAATGGTGTCTGCACCTTCTGTAACACAGATTTCAAAAAGCATTCACATTCCTTTTTTAAAAAATATTGATTTATTTATTTGAAAGGCAGAGTGACAGAGAAAGAAACAGACAGAAGGAAAGAGATCTGCCATATATTGGCTGGTTGGGCCATGCAGAAACCAATAGCCAGAAACTCCATCTGGGTTTCTAACATGAGTGTCAGAAGCATAAGCATTTGGGTCATTTTCTACTTCGTTCCAAGGCATATTAGGAAGGAACCAGGTCAGAAGCAGAGTAGCTGGGTCTACAACTGCATTCATATGTTGGACCACAGTGTCACAAGCATCAGCTTAAATCCCTGCACCACAACATCAATGCCTCACTGCAATGTTTGTGGAGTAACTTCTTTGTTTGGTTTGCTTATGTTTGTGGAGTAACTTCTTTGTTTGGTTTGCTTTTACAACCCACGCTTGGAAATACAAGATACCCTTTCCCCTGCTTGAGATCATCAACTCTTAAATCTGTTGCTATATATTTCTTTTTTTTTTTTTATTTTTTTGACAGGCAGAGTGGACAGAGAGAGAGACAGAGAGAGAAAGGTCTTCCTTTGCCGTTGGTTCACCCTCCAATGGCCGCCGCTGCAGCCGGTGCACCGCGCTGATCTGATGGCAGGAGCCAGGATCCAGGTGCTTTTCCTGGTCTCCCATGGGGTGCAGGGCCCAAGCACCTGGGCCATCCTCCACTGCACTCCCTGGCCATAGCAGAGAGTTGGCCTGGAAGAGGGGCAACCGGGACAGAATCCGGCGCCCCGACCGGGACTAGAACCCAGTGTGCCGGCGCCGCAAGGTGGAGGATTAGCCTATTGAGCCACGGCGCCGGCCCTGTTGCTATATATTTCTAATCAAACTTGGTTTCCATGGATGAGTCCCCCAAAGTCCCTTATCACTATTTATTATGTCAGTCTTATCCAGGATCTTCAAACATCTGAAACATCTATTCTCTCCCAGAGGAAACTTTAATAAGCTTACTCTAAATAAGGAAGAACGGGATCCCCACAGCTGTGCCCCAAGGGCTGCTCCAGCCAACTATTGGTATTAAATTTTCAGAGATGTGTTCCAGGCATCAAACTCCGGGACATATATGTAAAAATTCCATGCTATCTTGGCTATCTGAATCAATTAAGAAAATGTGAAAGGTAGTCTATGATAAGTTCCAAATGCAAGTCCTTTTTAAAGATAATTGGATAATTTATCAATGCCTTTAAACTGATTCACCATAATACCTATCATATAATTGAGTCTATAGAAGTCGTGAAGAGTTTTATATAAAATCTTTACTGTGAAATATTGTGTAGCTGTAAATTGGCCCACTTTATGTCATTTTAATTACAAATAGATACAAATTACCACTGTGTGACAAACTTCAAGAAAAAAAAAAAACTAATAAAATGCTTGATGTTCTCTGTTGCCTGACATTAAGAGGGAATACCTATACAAGGGCACAGCAGGAGCATTAGCTATCCCGCTCTATCATTTATGTCATGGAGGGCACTTTCCATTTTCCTAACTAAATTACTTCCCTCCCCTTTATGACCGCCACTTGAGCACCAACCCTATTGTGATATTTCTTATGAAAATGTAATTCAGTTTTCATAAGTACATCATTTTAATTTAAGATTCATGTAAGCATTTAAAAACCTATGTTTTCAATAATAAATACACTAAGGAAACTGCTTTACTATAAAACTGCTCTTACTATACCTGTTTGTGAAGTAATTCTTCTATTACGTGGTTATCCAAAGAAAGTCAGTATGAATATAAAATGATTACAAAACTTTTCCTTAAATAATAAGAAGCCATTAAGTATAACAATAAAGATTTTATTTTGGGTGTGTATCCACCATATGTTCATTACCATTGGTTCACTTCTAAGTATTTGTTGTATAACAGTGGCAACATCTTTCCATGATATTTATACCTTTCAGGTTGTTGTACCTGCCTATATATATAGATATATATATGTGTGTGTGTGTGTGTGTATGTATATATATGTATATATATATATATATACAATTATTACATTGTAGGTTTATTCCTCAATAAGGCCATTTTATGCAAGAGTATAATTTATCCTCTTAAATTCCTACTTATCAATAACTTTCTAGAGGACATCCTCAGGAAGCTTTCCCTGACAATCTCACCTTACTCCTCCTTCCTTCATCAGAGCAATACAGCTCTGATCCTTTTTGGTGTAGTTGTAGTGTCCTAGAACGTATCAGACACCCATTGTGTTGAACTACACCACGAACATTCAAGATTGAATGCAGTTCCTTCCCTACCAATTTCTCATAACCAAGAAGCGTTCACATTTTTCCAATTCTAAGTACGTGTCTCCAGACCTCTGTTACACAGACACCATCATTTCTCAAAATTTTAAGTCTTGCAAATTGTCTTTGAACTTAACTTTTTGTAATTTGTTACATTTATAAAATATAAAATTAACTGAAATGTGATCCCTGTTGAACATGGGAGTGGGAATGGGAGAGGGAAGAGATGTATAATTTGGGACATGCTCAGGCTGACTTGCCCCAAGTGGTGGAGTTGGAAGCATACCAGGGGATTCCAATTCAATCCCATCGAGGTGGCATGCACTAATGCCATCTCACTGTTCCAGGTGATCAATTTCAGTTCACAGTTGGTCATGGTGGAGGGACTGGGAGTCAAAGGGAGCACATAGACAAGTCTAGTACCTGCTAACGCTAACCGATGGAGTAAATAAAGGAGAGAGTGATCCAACATGGGAAGTGAGATACTCAGCAGACTCATAGAATGGCAGATGTCCTAAATAGCACTCTGGCCTCAGAATCAGCCCTAAAGGCATTCGGATCTGGCTGAAAAGCCCATGAGAGTATTTCAGGCATGGAAAGCCAAGACACTCTGGCAAAAGATCTCTGCGAGTGAGATCCCAGTGGAAAGAACAGGTCTTCAAAGAAGGAGGTACCTTTCTCTGAAGGGAGGAGAGAACCTCCACTTTGACTATGACCTTGTCTAAACAAGATAAGAGTCGGAGAACTCAGAGGGCTTCCATAGCCTTGGAAACTCATGACTGGAGCATAGGGAGATTACTGATGCCATAGACAGGAGTGTCAATTGGTAAAGTCAACAACAGGAGTCACTGTGCACTTACTCCTCAGGTAGGATCTCTATCCTTAATGTGCTGTACATTGAGATTTAATGCTATAACGAGTACTCAAACAATATATTTCACTTTGTGTTTCTATGGGGGTGCAAACTGTTGAAATCCTTACTTGATGTATACTAAACTGATCCTCTGTAAAAAAAAAAAAAAAAGAAATTATCAATTCCCAACTTGACTCTCACTGGGATTAAACATGACAATAGGTCTGCTCTGATTTCATCATCATTTAAAAAAAATCATCTATTATTTTTCACTTTATGTTTCTGTGTGGGAGCAAACTGTTGAAATCCATACTTAATGTATACTAAGCTGATCTTCTGTATATTAAGATAATCGAAAATGAATCTTGATGTGAATGGAAGGGGAGAGGGAGTGGGAAAGGGGAGGGTTGTGGGTGGGAAGGACGGTATGGGGGGGAAGCCATTGTAATCCATAAGTCGTACTTTGGAAATTTATATTCATTAAATAAAAGTTTAAAAAAACAAACAAACAAACAAAATATCAAGGTCAATGTTGTGGTGTACTGTGTAAAACTTCTATCTGGAAGCTGGTATCCCATATGGGAGCTGATTTGTATGCTGGTTGCTCCATTTCCAAACCAACTCCTTGCTAATAGCCTGGGAAAGCAGCAGAAATTGGTCCAATTTTTGGGCGTCAGCCTTCGCGACTCATTTGGGAGATTCAGATAATGCACCTTGTTTCTGGTTCCAGTCATTTGGGGAATGAACCAGTGTTTGCAATGTCTCTCTCTATTTCTCCTTGTGACTCTGACTTTCAAAAAAAAATAAATCTTTAAAAAATATATCGGGATTTTGTTTTATATTCATCCATATAATATTTGGATAGTTGCATTCAGGAATTAAAAAGCAAAATTTTAAAATTGAATTCAAAATTCTCTGAGCCCTTATTTGTCTTTCAGTCATCTGAAAAGTAGAAGTAGCAAATTTTAGCATTGTTTGAACATATTGAATGTTTGATTGTATATGTAAATAAATGTTCATGTGTATCCAAAACTTACACAATAACTTGTGTTTTTTTAAATTTAATACTACATAACGTATAATACATTTCTTAGTTTAATAAGAATTTGAACCATGTTTTATTTAAGAGCAATATTCCATTAAATAAATACAACATACACTTAGAGACTAGAGAGAGTTAAACTCTTCTCATCTTTGACATTATAAACTATGTTTCAAACTTGTATTTGGTAATCTTCACAAGGACAATGATATTTACAGAAACTATTGGAAATAGAAGTGCTGGATCAGAAGGAGGATATGCACATGTATATTTGTGTCTCTTTAAACACACACAAAGAGATATGTTCACACATTTGCAATTTCAGTAAATGTTGCCACATCAGAAGAATTGTGGCAATGAAGTTTCACCTCACCCCAGTTAGAATGGTTCTCACACAGAAATCAACATACAATAAATACTGGTGAAGATGTGGGAAAAAAGGTTCCCTAATGCACTGTTGGAGGGAATGTAAACTGGTGCAGCCATTGTGGAAGACAGTATGGAGATACCTCAGAAAGCTGAAAATAGATCTACCATATGAGCCAGCAATCTCACTGCTTTGAATATTTGCAAACAAAATGAAATAAGCAGATTATCTGTATCCCAAAGTTCATTGCAGCTCAGTTCACAATAGCTAAGATATGGAATCAACCCAGATGTCCATCAACTGATGAGTCGATAAAGAAACTATGGTATATATACACTATGGAGTATTACTCAGCGCTATCAAAAAAAAAAATGCTGTCTTTTGAAACAAAATGGATGTAACTGGAAACCTTTATACTTAGTCTCCAAAAGTAATATATCATATATTTTCTCTGATCTGAGCAACTAATCGAGTACCTAAAATGTAATGTATTGGAGTGAATTTGACTTTTTGAGTTTCTATGATTGTTTACAGCCATTTTCTGTACTGTTGAGGATCTGTTTTTTTCTTCATACTATTTGTTGAACTCTTTACTTATGTAAAGTTAATCTTATGAGTATAAGGTAAACTGAAAATAGATCTTTGTAAAAATTAAGAATTGGAATAGGAGACGGTAGAGGAATAAAAGTGGAAGCATGGGTGAGAGGGAGCGTAGTTGGGAATTATCTTTGTGTTCCTAAATCTGCATAGAAACACATGAAATATACATACTCTAAAATAAAAAAAAAATCTAACAACAACAACAAAAGAGAGTGGCAATTCACATTCACCAGCAATGTATGAGTAATCAATTACATTTTTGAAACAGGCACTGGAAGAATGGATATGCTATTAAGTAAAAAGAGTGTTGTTAATAGACATTTGCATGCTATCTTCTCTATTTAATGCTGTGTGACTCATCTCCAGCAGCAGTAGCTGAAACAACCATGATGATATTTTCCCCAAGCAGTAAGATATTCTTAAGTTGCCCCATAAATTATGATGTGTCTTGACTCCAAAACATACTCCAGTAAATCTAGTCATTTCTCACTACTTAAAACAAAGAAATCCTTAAAAAGTAAGGCAAGGAGTATTGGAAGCAAAAGTTAAATTTCTTCTATAGTAGACCAAGGTCAAGCCAAAGTTCTGAAAGAAGACAGGATAGCAATAAACAGAGGGAGTCGATGATAGAAAAATTAAATCAAACAGGTACACGTAGAGAGGTAAGCTCTCTGATATATATGGGGCATTTATGCTAGGTGGCAGAACAGCCTTAGATCAGCACAGCTTAAGAGTTCCAGACCTAGTATATGTGTGCGTGTTACCCTGCTTTAAAATTAATTATTTCCTGAAATATTCAGTCACTAACTTACTTCACTGACCAAAAGAAGAAAAAAGAAAAAGATCTAGAATGCTTTGCTTTTCCCATATCTGTCCTATTGCATTTACAGTCAGTTATTCATCAAATGAATGGTACTCAAGCATTTATTATTTAACAAGTTGTCATATTGTGGTGATTTCTTCATTTTCTTTCTTTCTTTTATAACAGCTTGGTGATTTAATTCACACTTAGTCTTCTGATCACATTTGACCTTATGTAATCCTGTCCCTCAGCCTTCTGCTTTTGATGGTGCTTTCACTGGGTTCATAATTAAAAAACATGAGATTTTCTCGTGATGGACGGTTTCATCCTAAAAATTAAAAACATCAATGTTCACATTAGCCTGATAATAAAATTTTACATAGAAACATATTCAATGAGTTCATCGTTTTTGAAGAATGCAACTTCAGCAGGAAGGAAACTACGTGGTGTGATATGGTGCTGTGGAAGAGATGGGACCTCATACAATGTTACTTTTACCTTAAGGCTTATCAACATTAATTACTACTAACTCTATCTCTGAGGAGAGGATGGATGATCACGCTGTTTGGGAGAGAATACATGTTGTGCAGAAATGAAAGAGAAGGGGAAATAATACTTTCATGATTATCAGATGTATTAAGAGTTTGTGCCTTATCCCAAAATTATTTTGAAGCCCTAACTAGTACCCCAGGACCTGACCTCATTTGGAATTACCATCTTGTAGATGTAGTCAAATTAAGATGTGATCCTTAGGGTGGGCTTCAGTTCAGTATGATTGTTATCCTTACGAAAAAGGATACATTTGAACACAGATTCCTGAGAATAGAGGAAGAAACAGTTAAAGACACATAGGGAATGTGCAGCATGGAAAGGAGTGTTATGTTGCCACAGTCTAAGGAAGTCTAGGGCTACCAGAAAAGGCAGAGGTAATGAAATACTCCCCTAAATGTTGCTGTCAGAAAATGGGCCTGCTCACACCTGAATTTCAGACTGTCCTCTCCAGAGCTGTGAGACAATTCCTAAGCTACCCAGTTGGTGAAACAGTGTTACAGAATCTCTGAGAAACAAACATAATTCAAGACAAAATGGATTAAGACATACCTAGGGGCAGGCATTTGGTAGACGAGTAAATGTACTGCCTGAGATACCTGCAACCCACTTTGGAGTCTCTGGGTTCAAGTCCCATCTCTCCTTCCTGCTAATGTTTACCCAGGAGGCAGCCGGTGTTGGCTCAAGTAGTTGGCTCCCTGCCACCCATGTAGAAGATGCAGATGGTCTTCCAAGCTTCAGCTCCAGGATCCTAAGTTTGTCCTAATTTCCACTTCTCTTTCATTTCTGCACAACATGCATTCTCTCCCAAACAGCTTGATCATCCATCCTCTCCTTAGAGATAGAGTTAGTAGTAATTAATGTTGATAAGCCTTAAGGTAAAAGTAATATTGTATGAGGTCCCATCTCTTCCACAGCACCATATCACACCACGTAGTTTCCTTCCTGCTGGAGCTGCATTCTTCAAAAATGAAGTTCTGGCTTTCTGACTGTGGTGGGCATTCGAAGAATAAATCACTAGATGGATGATCTCTCTGACTCTCTCTCTCTTCCCTTAAAATAAATAAAATTAACGAGTTTAAAATAAATTCATATAATTCTATGTGATCACAAAAAAATTACAAGTATGAAGTAACTACGTAGAACATCCTCCCCAAAATTTTGAAAAATCAGAAACAAAATTGCTATCTCAGAAACAATGCATATTCTGGAACAGGGCTATCTTCATTAATGTGTATTGAAACACATTTTTCATAATTCTCATTCTACAACATAACAACACCTTTAATAACAAATCTGTGTATCTTATCTATCTATCTATCTATCTATCTATCTATCTATATATATATGATATGGTAGGGTTTGCCTGTTTCCTAGTTAACCCCTTTAACAACAAACCTGTGTATCTACTATTTTGGATTTAAAACAGTAGATAATTTATCTATCAATATATATCTATATCTGCTATCTATCTATCGATCTATCTATCACATTTATTTTCCTATAGTAGGGAGTGTCTATGTTTCTTATTTTAAGGACTGTCTTCCTAGAGACTAAAATTTAATGAATTAAAATTAAATATCAATACATATTCATACATTCCCAGAAACAATAATGTTATTGATCTGAATAAGTTTGTTTTGAATTACTAGAATTCAGTAAGAATATTTCAAAGCACAGAATTTTGATGTTGAGAATAGCTGTAAGACAGAAACAAAGAAAAGACTTTTAGAGTAATATAAATAGCACTTAGAAATTGTCAACTTGACAGTTATTAGAAGTAAGTGAGATTAACTTCCACTGTTTGCCAATGTGGTTGATAAAAACAGAATAACTAGAAAAACTCATTTGGAAAACAAATATTTCTAAATACTATTTTTTTAATTGAAACTAACCAAATAAAATGAACATTGTCTAAGGAAGTCCAAGACAACAGCTTTTGTCACTCTACCTCTGTCAAAACATTCTTAAAACTAAATCAGTATTTAGAGTTATATTAATTATAATCAATAATAATATTACATCATTAAATAATTTTCCCAAGTTGCTTATAGCATTGTTGATGCAGAAGACAGTTAAAATTATAAACTTATATATCTTTATTTTTAAAATTTATTTTAGTTATTTGAAAGTCAGAGTTACAGGGATGCAGGGGTAGAAAAGAAAAAGAAGTCTTCCATCCACTGGTTCATTCCCCAAATAGCCACAAAGGCCAGAGCCAGGATGACCCAAAGGCAGGAATCAAGAGCTTCTTCTGGTCTCTTACACTGGTGCAGGGGCCCAAGGGTTGGACCCTCCCATGCTTTCCCAGGCCATAGCAGAGAGATGGATCAGAAGTGGAGCAGCCAGGACTCGAACTGGTGCCCATACGGAATGCTGGCGCTGCAAGTGACATCTTCACCCACTATGCCACAGCACAGGCCCCTAAACTTATACATCTTAATTAGCCTGGAGGCAAAACAAATTTTCCTAAAAAATAGATTTTATCATTTAATTAATTAATCTCACAAACACTATATGTAAAATATTTTGTTGAGGTAGACACTGTGGTCTAGCTGATAAAACCACTGCCTGGGTCACCAGCATCCCATATGGACACAGGCTGAAGTACTGGCTGCTAAACCTTGGGTGCAGCTCCCTGCTGACGCACCTGGGAATGCAACGGATGCTTGCCCACGCACTTAAGTCTCTGCACTCACGTGGGAGACCCAGAAGAGACTCCTGGCTCCTGGCTTCGGACTAGCCCAGCTCTGTTCCTTTGCAGACATTTGGTAGCCAATGAGAGGATAGAAGATTTCTCTCTCTCTCTCTCTCTCTCTCTCTCTCTCTCTCTCTCTTAGTAACTCTGTCTATCAAATAAATAAATACATTTTAAAAAAATAGTTTGTTGCTAAAATTTTGTGAGTTTTCATTTAAACATTTAATCAGTACAGGACAGTTAATGGAAATATCCCAGTGTCCAAGTACCTTCAAAGAACAAATATACTGATCTTTTTTTACTCTCTAAGAAAATAAAGATACTCTAAAGAAAATAAAGAAACCCAGATAAATTATACAGTTTTCTGTTCATTCTCTATTCTATTAATATCTGATATTTGACTCCAAGTAATTCAGGTGTTTTTATTTCATCTTTCTTACCAGAATAAAGCATAAATCGACCAACTTTTGTTTGGAAGTGATTTTATGAAGTTCATGTAGCCAAATAAACAATCTTATATGAGCAGGAAACAAAATTACAATATCTGCTTTTCCATTTTTAATCAAGTGCTTAGGAAGACAATAAGGAATATTTTAAATAAATTAAAATGGAATTTGCTTTTTACCATGTCTCATAAATGCCAAACAATGAAATGATTTAGTTTTCAAAGTTATTATATCCCAATTGATCTTCCAGGCAGCGGACTTATTATCTGATTATGAAGATATGCACATTTATCAAAAGCTAGAACCATCTGTCTCAATTCTGTTTAATTTCATTATATATTCATCATTTAGACAGTCAGCTTATGTCATAAGCCTCTACCAACGAGTAATTCTATACTTATTATCACTTAAAAATGTGCACAAGGCAGACATCAGTCAACTCTTATTAGTCTATTTCCAATTAAGATTATGCCAGTGATAGGCCACTGACTACCCAGTCATCACTGGTACACTCAAGAAATCTTCCAGCATTCCTTTAAAGAAACAAACGTATTTATTTCTTTTGTTCAGCAAGGCATGAGCATTTAACTTTCTTGAATTCTTCTTGAATTGGGAGGGAAATAAACATGCCAAGTACATACACTAAAAATCCTCATTTTTAGGTGGAACATATAAAATTCAAAGAATATTATTACAATTTAAACCAATTTGATTAAAATGCTTGTAACATTCATAAAATCTTAGAATACCTCAATGATTCTGCTTAGTGAATTTGGGGGAGAATACCAGAGTAAATATTGAATGAAATGTATTTTTCTTATCAATAATCTTAGGCAAAAAAGAATGAGAACATAAGAAATTATTTGTTGGAAACATTTGACTCTTTTTGTGTATCTGCAATGTATTAAAAATACTTAGCATCAGTTATGACTACTTCCACTGAGTAGAAAAATAACATCTTTCCTCTTCTCATAAAAAAGAACACAACATGTTACTAAAAGTAACCTGATACCTTAACCCTATATATGCCATGTTCATGGGCCTGTCTTAACATTATAATAATACAAATAAGTCCACTAATTTCCTACAGGAAATGTATCTATATATCTATATCTATATCTATATATCTACATATGATGCTATTTGGGAATGTAGCTTTCTAAATTGAATCTTTCAACTCTCATTGAGAGATTGGAGAGATTTATTGTCAAAGTGATTACAATCTCAACCAAGAGCTTTACTGGAAAGACAGAAGCCAGAAACAGTGAGAGAGAGAAAAATTTTGGGCAAGGCATCTTGAGCAATGAAGTAACTACAAAGTTAACCCCTGAAGGCAGAATCCAGCAATGTGTAACTTGACATCTGAAGACTGTGGTGCGCTCAGAATTGGTGTTAGTCATTTTTAACATTAATGAAAAATAGGATGTTGGACTGTTTAAAATAAATAGAAGCTAAATAAAACAAAAGTAAATATGAAGGAACTCAGATAACTCAGCAGTTCCATTAATTCCTGCTTTTCAGAAAAGGTTTTTACTGAAGCTAAATTTTTGAATAACTAGTTTAAAATATTCAGTAGAAATAAATGAAAATATTCTGCTAGAACCCATACCATATAGACTGTAGTTTCAAAGACATAGTGATACTAAAACAATCCCTAGGAAAAAAAATGAAACTAAAAGGTACGTTAAATGGGTAATCATTTCACATGGCATATTTGTAGCAGAAGTAGCTTCAAATATCCTAAATACCATTATTAATGTGACAGTAACTCAAATCTCTCCCTTCATAGAGGATTATGAATCTTTGTGATTGTCAAAACTGACAAGAGAAAGAATTTTGCTGTGTTTTAAGTTAAAATATCAGTCTCTATAACAGAATGAACCAATGTATTATCTAATTCCACATATCCTGAAATGTTAACATCTGTAAATGCAGATTTCTGCTTCTTTCCCCAAAGAGTTTAAACAGACATCCCACAGCAGATGCTAAGTGGTTCGTGCTTTTAGCTTCTATTCTAAGCAGAGGAAAGGTCATGACACCTGTTTAAACACATTTCCTCATAAAATTTTGGCTTCTTAGATTACATGCAAAATTATGAAGATCTCATTATGGTTTAGCAGGCTGAGAAGGGCTTCTGAATCTGACTTTTAGATCTCCATACTTATATTTTCTATTTCCCCTACTGTCTTTTTGATTTCTGTACATTGCTTTGTCATCTTTAATGTTTAGCTAATTTTGAAGAATTTCTTGTAATCTCAAAATAACAATCAAATAACGGGTCTTCTTATTATAACCTCATTATATAAGAACTTGAAACTTGTAACTCCCATCATTACAAAAAGTAGTGTCAAAGCAAACTGAAAATTAACAGTCTTTCTCATACTCATTAGAGAAAAAAGTTGTAGGGCAAACTAATTCTACAAAATCCAGATGAACAGGCAAGTCTAGCAAGCCACAGCTGAGATCTTACCTAAAGCAGATGTCTATCAGTTAGAGTTATAGACTGCTAGACACTTAAATAGTGCTCTGACAAATTGCTGGAGATTGTGCACTAGGCTGAGGGTGAAAAACTATCGTTGAACTTAGTATTACAGAGCTCACATTTTCATGGAGGTAACCTTTAGAAATCTCAAAAGAATATCACTGTAAATTGCCAAGAATAATTCCCCAATGACTCGGTAAAAGGATGGAGAAAAAGTACACATATTAAAATATCCACAGAGAGTTCTTAATAAAGAAAACTTAGTTTCCAGGATTAAAATATTTAACCAGACTGGTATTGTATTTAGGCTGAAAACATTTCTGAGTCCAGAATCTTCTATACTTTTTTTCTAACCTAGATGGGAGAGAAATATAAGATAGAGTGGCCATGATAATATCACATATACAAGTCCAAGTACAATATTGAGTTAATTACAAGATTATACAATACTTACCCTGTCAAACAACTTATCACCATAATAATAAAACTCGCACTAATAAAACAGATTCCTGCTTAAAAAAAAGTAAGTTGACTACTAGAACATTTAGATTAAATTCAGACAAAGCTGCATTCAGAAAAGACAATTATCTGGAATAGTGTGGCATTGCATTATAATGAATGCAACAGAGAGAGAGAGAAGATGGCGGAATAGGGAAGGAGGGAGCACACCGAAGGTCCACTAAGGGAAGGTTCAAAGAGGGGTGAGAATTTGTAGTTTTTAAGGACCGAGAAGCCCTTCCTGAAACTGGGAGATAGGGTGGACCCACGAGGAGGATGTGGATGCCTGAGACTCAGGACACCAGCAGGAGTGTGTACGCACCAGCACTGGAAGCTGAGGTGAGACGAGGCGCTCACCCAGCACCGCGGCACAGCTGCTACAGCCCCTCCCCCAACCCACCCTGGGACAGACACTGAGACACACACAACTAAGTGGGGGAGGAAATAGAAAACGGAACAGAGTGAGTGGCGCCTGCAGAGAGAGTGCACGATTCAGGGGTACTAATTGAGAGACTAAGTAAGCCAGTATCTCTTGGTGCCTCCTCGGAGCTGTAGCAGGCGGGAAGCAGTCATTTTGTCTGTTTACATTCCGGCTTAAAGGAGAACTGTCTTTGCCTCCACACTAACCTTCGGAGGCAGAGCCCAAAGGTGGAGCGGAGCAACAGGACACTTCTTGCTCGAGGGAGGGCAGCTCAAAGCCCTGACACCATCTAGTCAAGTTACATGGGGAAAACAAACAAACAAACAAACAAACTGAATAGTGCCTGCCAGTGGGGAAAAGGACAGGATCCAGAGCTGCAGTGGACAGAGAGCAGCCATCCTGTCTGTTTATGTTTGAGCTGTGTAGAGCAGCCTGCTTACACTGGATATTGGTAGAGACTCACAGCAGCCTATAGCAGAGGGAAATCAACCTGAAAAATCACCCAGACAGTATGCCAAAAAAAACAAAACAAAAACCCACAACAAGAATATAGAAGAACATATAAACTTGCCAATGGAGCAGGCTAAACCAACCATAACAGAGGCTGAAGAAGAAGAATTTGAAAACATGCCAGAAAAAGAATTCAGAAAATTAATAATCAGAATACTTAGAAATAATGAGAAACAGTGTCAAGAGCTGAATGAAAAACAAGCCCAAGGATTAGAGATCCTAAAGAGAAGCAAGAATGAGATACTAGAACTGAAAAACTCAATTGACCATATAAAAAACACCGTGGAATCCCTCGGAAATTGAACAGATGAAATAGAAGATTCGAATATCAGAATTCGAAGACAAACTTCCAGAAATAATACAGTCAGTTCAAACGCAGGAAGAAGAAATTAAAAAATTTAAAAAATTAAAAAATATGGTCGGAGACCTACAAGATTCAATCAAACGGTGTAATGTTCAGATAACAGGAGTCCCTGAGGGGGTGGAAAGAGAGAATGGATTGGAAGGTGTCTTCAACGAAATAATATCAGAAAACTTTAAACAAAGGCAGCTGGATAACAACACACAAATACAACAGATAGCCAGGACTCCGAACAGAGTAGACCAGAAGATAAATTCACCACGACACATTGTGGCAACACTCAGTTTAGTGACACACAAAGAACAAATCCTAAAATGTGCCAGAGAAAAGCGACAAATCACATTCAGGGGTAAGTCAATCAGACTCACCCCAGACTTCTCATCGCAAACACTACAGGCAAGGAGACAATGGCATGATATATTTCAGGTTTTAAAAGACAAACAATTCCAACCTAGAATACTATATCCTGCAAAGCTATCATTTATGAATGAAGGGGAAATAAAGATCTTCCACGACAAACAGAAACTGAAAGAATTTGTATCCATGCATCCAGCCCTACAACACTTGCTCAAAGACGTGCTGCACACAGAAATACAAAAACAAGAACTTCACTGCAAAAAAAAAGCGAATGTAGAGTAACCCACAAACAAAGTTCAAAATACATAAACAGCTCGTTTCAAGAAACATGAAGGGGAAAAGACAGTACTTAAGAGTAATCACACTGAATGTGAATTGTCTTAATTCCACGACAAAGAGACATAGACTAGCTGATTGGATCAAAAAAGAGAATCCATCTATATGCTACCTTCAGGAGATACACCTCATCAGCAAAGATGCACGCAGACTGAAAGTGAAAGGATGGAAAAAAGATACTCCAAGCTAACGGAAATCAAAAAAGAGCTGGTGTGGCCATCCTAATATCAGACAAAATAGACTTTAACATAAAAACTATTAAAAGAGACAGAGAAGGGCACTATATAATGATTAAAGGATTTATCCAACAGGAAGACATTACTATTATAAATGTATACGCACCTAATTACAGGGCGCCTGGCTACCTGAAAGAATTACTAAAGGATTTAAAGGGAGATATAGACTTAAATACAATAGTAACAGGGGACTTCAACACCCCACTCTCACCAATGGACAGATCAATCAGAAAGAAATTCAACAAGGAAACAACTGAGCTAATTGATGCCATAGACCAAGTAGACCTAATAGATATCTTCACAACCTTCCACCCCACAGACACAGAGTTCACATATTTCTCCCCAGTACATGGAACATTCTCTAGGGTTGACCATATACTAGGCCATAAAGGGAGCCTCAACAAATTCAAAAAAAATTGAAACTATACCGTGCAGCTTCTCAGACCATAGCGCAGTGAAACTTGAAATCAACAACCCAAGAATCTCTACACCATATGCAAATATATGGAGAATGGACAACATGATCCTAAATGAACAGTGGGTCATTGAAGAAATTAAAAGAGAAATCCAAGGATTTCTAGAAACAAATGAAAATGATAACACAACCTATCAAAACCTGTGGGACATAGCAAAAGCAGTGCTAAGAGGAAAGTTTATAGCAATTAGTGCCTACATCAAGAAGCTGGAAAGGAACCAAACAAATGAACTCTCCATGCACCTCAAGGATCTAGAAAAACAGCAGCAAATCAAGCCCAAATCCAAAAGGAGGAAAGAAATACTAAAGATCAGAGAAGAAATAAACAGAATTGAAACCAAAAAAAAAAAAAAAAAAAAAGATCAACAAAACCAGGAGCTGGTTCTTTGAAAAAATAAACAAAATCGACACACCATTGGCCCAACTAACCAAAAAAAGGAGAGAGAAGACCCAAATCTATAAAATCAAAGATAGTAATGGAAATGTAACAACAGACACAACAGAAATAAAAAGAATCATCAGAAACTACTACAAAGAGATGTATGCTAACAAATTGGGGAACCTGGAAGAAATGGATAGATTCCTGGACAAATACAACCTTCCTAAACTGAGCCGTGAAGATATAGAAAATCTAAACAGACCCATAACCATGGAAGAAATTGAATCAGTAATAAACGCACTACCGAAAAAGAAGAGCCCAGGACCGGATAGCTTCACTGCCGAATTTTACCAGGCATTTAGAGAACAACTAACCCCAGTTCTTCTCAAATTATTCCAAACGATTGAAAGAGAGGGAATCCTTCCAAATTCCTTCTACGAAGCCAATATCACCTTAATTCCTAAGCCCAGAAAAGACACAACAGAGAAAGAAAACTACAGACCTATCTCCCTGATGAACATAGATGCAAAAATACTCAACAAAATTCTGGTAAACCGAATCCAACTACACATCAGAAAGATCATTCACCCGGACCAAGTGGGATTTATCCCTGATATGCAGGGATGGTTCAATATTCGATAGTCAATCAATGTAATACATCACATTAATAAATTGAGAAACAAAAATCATATGGTTATCTCAATAGATGCAGAGAAAGCATCTGACAAAATACAACACCCTTTCATGATGAAAACCCTAAGCAAATTGGGGTTAGAAGTAATATTCCTCAACTCAATTAAGGCAGTCTATGATAAACCAAAGGCCAGCATCATATTGAATGGGGAAAAGTTGGAGGCATTTCCATTGAAAACTGGCACCAGACAGGGATGCCCACTCTCACCATTGCTATTCAATATAGTACTAGAAGTGTTAGCCAGAGCCATCAGGCAAGAAAAAGAAATTAAAGGGATACAAATGGGAAAGGAGGAAGTTAAACTATGCCTATTTGCAGATGACATGATACTATATATAGGGGACCCGATAAACTCCTATAAGAGACTACTGGAACTCATAGAAGAGTTTGGTAAAGTAGCAGGATACAAAGTCAACACTCAGAAATCAACAGCCTTTGTATACACAGACAATGCCAGGGCCGAGGAAGAACTACTAAGATCAATCCCATTCACGATAGCCACAAAAACAATAAATTACCTTGGAATAAATTTAACCAAGGAGGTCAAAGACCTCTTTGATGAAAATTACAAAACACTAAAGAAAGAAATAGAAGACGACACAAAAAAATGGAAAAACCTGCCATGCTTATGGATTGGAAGAATCAATATCATCAAAATGTCCATTCTCCCAAAAGCAATTTACAAGTTCAATGCAATACCAATCAAAATACCAAAGTCATTCTTCAAAGACCTAGAAAAAACAATGCTGAAATTCATATGGAGAAACAGGAGACCCAGAATAGCTAAAGCAATCCTTAACAATAAAAACAAGGCTGGAGGCATCACAATTCCAGACTTCAAGGCATACTATAGGGCAGTTATAATCAAAACAGCCTGGTACTGGTACATAAAACTGATGGATAGACCAACGGAACAGAATAGAAACACCAGAGATCAATCCAAACAACTATAACCAACTCATATTCTACAAAGGACCTAAAACCAACCCGTGGAACAAGGACAGCCTCTTCAACAAATGGTGCTGGGAAAACTGGATGTCCACATGTCGCAGTATGAAGCAAGACTCCTACCTTACTCCTTATACAAAAATCCACTCAACATGGATCAAAGAACTAGAGATGCGCCATTACACTGTGAAACTAATTGAGAGCATAGGGGAAACCCTTCAAGATATCGGAATAGGCGAAGAATTCCTGGAGAAGACCCCACAGGCACGGGTAATCAAAGATAAAATAAACAAATGGGGTTACCTCAAATTGAAGAGTTTCTTAACAGCAAAGGAATCAGTCAGGAAAGCGAAGAGGCAACAAACAGAATGGGAGACGTTATTCTCAAACCACACAACAGATAAAGGATTAACAACTAGAATCTACACAATGATCAAAAAACACCACAGAATCAAAACAAACAACCCAATAAAAAATGGGCCAAGGACCTTAACAGACATTTTTCAAAAAAGAAAATCCAAATGGCCGACAGACACATGAAAAAATGCTCAGGATCCCTAGCCATCAGGGAAATGCAGATCAAAATCACAATGAGATACCACCTCACTCCGGTTAGATTGGCTTACATACAGAAATCAACCAACAACAGATGCTGGCGAGGATGTGGAGAAAAGGGGACACTAATCCACTGTTGGTGGGAATGCAAACTGGTAAAGCCACTATGGAAGACAGTCTGGAGAATCCTCAGAAACCTGAATATAGCACTACCACAGGACCCAGGCATCCCACTCCTTGGAATATACCCAAATAGAATTAAAGGGGTGAAAAAAGCCATTTGCACCTCAATATTTGTTGCAGCTCAATTCACAATAGCTAAGACATGGAATCAACCTAAATGTCCATCAACGGATGACTGGATAAAGAAACTATGGGATATGTACTCTAAGGAACACTATACAGCAGTAAAAAACAATGAAATCCAGGCATTTACAACAAAATGGAGGAATCTGGAACACATCATGCTGAGTGAAATAAGCCAGTCCGAAAGGGACAAATTTCACATGTTCTCCCTGATCGATGGCAACTAAATGAGCACCTAAAATGATACCCATTGAAGTGAAATGGACACTATCAGAGACAATGACATGAGCAGCCCTTGTCTAGACTGTTGAGGAACAACTTACTGTTTTGTTCCTTTAGTATTTTTGTTGTTGTTGTTGCTCGGTTTGCTCTACATAAGACCACTTGTTGAACTCTGCAATCAATGCACCACCATTCTTAAGTGTTTAAAAATTAACAGAAAATTGACCTCTGTGAAACATAGGAGTGGGAATAAGAGAGGGAGGAGATATATAGGACAGCACATACTCACTCAGACCTACCTCCAATGGTGGAACTAGAAATGTGCCAGGGGATTGCAACTCAGCCTTACCAAGGAGGCAGGTACCAATGCCAGCACACTTGGTAAAGTGATAAATATAAATACACAACTGATCAAAAAGATAGGGTAAATGTCGAAGAGATTACACAAATAAGACCAGTGCAGCAAATAATGAAAGATAGAATCAAAAGGGAGAGAATGATCCTGCGGGGGAAGCAGGACACACAGTAGACTCATAGAATGGCAAATGCCCAAAACAGCACTCCTGCCTCAGAATCAACCCTTGGGACATTCGGATCTGACTAAAACGTCCATGAGAGTCTCGCAGGCGTGGAAAGCCATGACACGGTGGCAAAAAACAATCTAAATGAAAGATCCTGGTGAACAAGACCCCAGCAGAAGGAACAGGCCATCAAGGAAGGAGGCGTCTTTCTCCGAAGGGAGGAAGGAACCTCCACTGTGATATGGCCTTGATTAAACAAGTTCAGAGTTGGTGAACTCAAGGGGCTTCCATAGCCTAGACAGCTCATAGCAAGAGTCTCGGGTGATTGCTGACATCATAAATAAGAATGCCAATTGTTAATCAACAACGGGAGTCACTGGGTACATGCTCCCCACATAGGATCTCTGTCCTTAATATGTTTAACTATGAAACTCAAAAACAACACTACTAGTCGAACAATACCCTATACCTGGTTCGGTTGTGTGAGTGCAACCTGTTGAAATCCCTGCTTAGTATATACTAAGTTGATCTTCAGTATATGAAGGTAATTGAAAATGAAACGTGATGAAGGGAGGGATGGGAGAGGGAGTGGGTGAGAGGAGGGCCACGGGAGGTCGGGAGGTCGGGGGGTAAGCCACAACAATACAAAAGTTGCATTTTATATTCTACTTAAAACTATTGGTTGAACTTTAATTAATACACAATTACTCCTAGGTGTTTAATTAATGCTATAACTAGTACTCAAATAGTATTTTACACTTTGTGTTTCTGTGTGGGAGCAAAATGTGGAAATCTTTACTTAACATATGCTAAATTGATCTTCTGTATATAAAGATAATTGAAAAATAATCGTGATATGAAGGGGAAGGGGAAGGGGAGTGGGAGAGGGGAGCATTGTGGGTGGGAGGGAAGTTTCGGTGGGGAGGAAGCTATTGTAATCCATAAGCTGTACTTTGGAAATTTATGCTCATTAAATTAAAAAAAAGAGAGAAAAAAAAAACAAAAACAAAGAAACAAATAATAATGAATGCAACAATTTCCTAAGGAGACATAAAATATTACATGTGTATGCATCTAATAACAGAGTAAAAATATAATGTCCAGAACCCAGTACAACTGAAAAGAAAAAAAACACAAGTACAACATGATATATTCCCAGAAGTCAATAAGATATAGTTGATGTGAAAAACATTAATAATCAGTTGGATGTAATTGATAATCATTTGATACTACTGTGGTAGAACACATTTCCTTCTTAGGTTCACATGAACTTTCACTAAGATACATCATGTTCTGGATCATAAGATAAACTCTAGAATGTTTTTACACTATAGAATGCATAAAACTTACCTATTTGGCTAAATAATAATCTAATAAAAACTAATAATCTAATATCTTAAAGGACTCAAAATATTCAGAGTCTAAACAAACATTAAACAGTAAATAAATTATAAATGACCTCTAAAGAGAAATTTTCAAGTATTTTATATTAATTGAAGATAAAATGTAGCATAACCATATTTGTGGGATGCAGAAAAAGTAGTGCTTAAAGGAAATTTACAGAATTAAGTGTTATAAAACAATAAATCTTTAAAAAGATCACACTGGAAAATGAAAGAAAAAATGCAGTTCAAGTCTAAAAAAAAACCAGATGAATAAAATAACACATTGTAACAGAAATCAAATTACTTCAGAACATAAAAGCAAGTGAGATTATCTACAAAAGCCAAAGCTGAACATTTGAAGAGATGAAAAAATGGTAAACCTCTAAGCAAGGTACATGGATAAAATAAAAAAAAAATTAACATCAGCAGGCAGGAAGGTGTCACTTCTAGTTCTATTGACATTAAAAGAACACTAATGGGTACTATGAACAAATCTTGAATTTAGAATTCAAATTTTGATTGTCCTTTTTTTGTTACAGTGCATCTACGGAAGGGAAACAATAGCTGATATTGTGCTCACTGGTAAAAAAAAAATGAATTATTTCTTTTTGAAATCAAGTGAAATCATCAGCGAAAACTACAGCAGAGTATAGAAGACTTGCCGAGCCCTTACTGCTGAATTCTTTCAAACTTTTAAAGGGCTGATCCCAATTCTTCTTAAACTGTTCAAAAGCACTGAAATGGAGGAAATCTGCCCATACTCCTTCTATGAGGCCAGCATCAGCTTAATTCCAAAATTGGAAGAAGATACAACAAAGAAAATCAGCTACAGACCTATATCTCTGATGAATATAGATGCAAAAATCCTCAAAAAGTACTAGCTAATGGAGTCCAACAACATATCAAAAATATTATTCTCTCGGACAAAGTGGGATTCATTCCAGGCATGCCTGGATAGTTCAACATATATAAATCCATAAATATGATGCATAACATTAACAATATCTTTTAATTTCCTTTTAAATTTTTTAAAGGTCTACAAATTTAATATATTTCCTATATACAGACTGAGGAACACAGTGATATTTTCCCCCTTTCCCTCCCTCCAGCCCATGCTCCTATCCTTCTTCCTCCTCCCTCTTCTGTTCTCATTCTTATTTTTCACAAAGAACTATTTTCAGTTAACTTCATACTCATATCTCAATAAATGCAGAGAAAGCATTTGGTAAAATACAGCATACTTTGTTCATGGAAAAATAATATTGGGTGTTTAAGGAACATGCCTTAAAACAATCAAAGCGATATATGACAGCATCATGTAGAATGGAGAAAAGCTGAAAGCCTTATCGCTAGGATGAAGAATGAGATATCGATGCCCACTTTCACCATTACTATTCAATATTGTACTGGAAGTTTTAGCCATAACTATCAGGCAAGAAAAAGAAATCAAAGGGATATAAATTGGAAAAGAAGAAGTCAAATTACCCCCGTGTGCAGATACCATTCTTTATATAGGAGAGCCAAGGCTCCACTAAGACACTATTGGATCTAATAAGAAAGCTTGGCAAAGCAGGAAATAGAATCAACAGACACAAAATATAGCACTTATGTACACACACACACACACACACACACACACATACAAAGATGCCATTGCTCAGAAAAATGGTAAGATCAGTTCCATTCACAATAGCTACAAAAAATTTAAAAATACCTTTAAATAATTTTACCAAGGTTGTGAACATTCTCTACAATAAAAAATTATAAAACATTAAGGAAAGAAAAAAAAGGAAGACTCAAAAAATGGAAAAAATCTCCCATGCCAAGAGATTGAAATAATCAATGTCATCAAAATTTGTATACTGTCTCAAGCAATTTACAGATTCAATTTGTATCAATCAAACTGCAAAGTACATTCTTCTCAGATCGAGAAAATAAAAAGACCCCCAAAGTTCATTGGACAAACAAGAGACCCTGAATACCTAAAGCAATCTTAAACAGCAAAAACAAAGTTGGAGGCATCACAATACCAGATCTGAGTTGATTCCATATCTTGGCTATTGTGAATTGACTGTAATAAACATAGGAGTACAAGTGACTCTTTTGTATACTGATATCATTTCTCTTGGTTTTCTTCTCAGAGTGAGATGGCTGGGTCATATGGAATATCTGTTTTAAGATTGTTAAGGAATATCCACACTGCCTTTCACAATGTTTGTAGTACTTTTCATTCCCGTCAACAGTGGAGTAAAGCACCTTTTGCCCCTACATACTTGGCAGCATTTGTTGTTTCTTTGAGGGGAATTTTTAGATGATAGCTATTTGAACTGGGGAAAAGGGAAGCTTCATGGTGGTTTTTATTTGCACTTCCCTGATGCCAGATCCAGAGAATTTTATCATGTCTGTGTTGGTGATTTGTATTTCATCCTTTGAAAAATTCTTGTCCATATCCTTTGCCCATTTTTAATTAGATTGGTTTTTTTTGCTGTTGCAGATTCTCTTGAGCTCCTTGTATAATCTAGATATTAATGCTTTATCAGACGCAGAGCTAACAAATACTTTCTCCCATTCTGACGGTTGCTTCTTAACGTGGCTGTGTGTTTCCTCTGCTGTGCAGAAGCTTTTTAGCTTGATGTAATGACATTTGTCTATTTTTGCTCTTAATGGCTATGCTTCTGGGGCCTTTTCCAAGAAGTTTTTGCCTATGTCAATGTGTTTCAGGGTGCCCTCTATGTTTTTCACTAGTAATTTGATGTTTTCAGGTTGTAAGTTTATATCTTTGATCCACTATGTGTTGATTTTTGTGTAGGTATAAGGTAGGAGTCCTGTTACATATTTCTGCACTACTGTGCAGAGATCTGCTGTTCCCAACACTATCTGTTAAAGAGACTGTCCATTCTGCACAGAGTGATTTTAGTTCATTTTTCAAAGATTAGTTGCAGTAGATGTGTAGATTAATTTCAGGGGTTTCTACTGTTATCCTGGTCCACGTTTTGATGAAAAGGCTAATGTAAAAATGATAACAAATATGTCTTTAATACAATTAACAGTTATGTTTCAGGTACTCAGATCTCCTTAGTTCTCTTTGTTCCACACCTCAGAAAACACAATGTCTACTCTGCAGAAGAGCTTTCTAGATTGAATAACATGCTTCTGTTTGTTTTGTCCTTCTTTCTTTCAGAACAACATGGCTAAGTGATAACTGAAATAGAACAAAAATTATGAAATTCATTATAGCTTTAGATTCTTGAAATTCTCCTTAACCCAACAGCGACTACCATACTTTAGCACGTGGTAGACACTAAAGGATTAAAACGGTGCTGATTGTCAAATAAAGGAGAATGGAAGAAAGATTATTTCCCTTACTTAAGGTTTCATCTAGTATGCACTATATTGTGATTTTTTAAAAACAAAATCAAGCCACTTTAAAGGAAATCAGCTGTGGGCAGTACAGTAAGGAATGACATCATAACAATAGAAAATTGCTCTAGAACATGACACCATAAGAAAACAATGAGCCAGTTGAGAATGGAGGGACACTGTACAGGATGAAGTAAATTTAAAGGATAAAATAAACTTAAAAACCATATCAAATGTTTACCACATACACCATTAGAACTTTTGATTTTAACAAGCTACTTGTAAGAAGACATTTATGAGACAATTAGAGAAATCTATATAATCACTTTTAATTTAATTAGCTGTGATAATGGCATGGTGCTTCTGTGAAAAAAATGAAATCTTCATCTACAATGAATAGTCAAGTAGAAACTAAATACTTTAAATATATATCATCTAAGATAACACATATGAACAATTACATAGAAATCCTCCAAAAAAGACTTACCTGCAAAAGACTCCAAAATTTGGGGAGAAGTTTAAGAGGACAGAAATTAATGGAGTTGGGAGTATATTATGTCCAGAAATTGGAAGAGTAGATATTGCTAAGCTGTAAATTTTGCACTATCTAGATCCATAGATTTCATAAATAGCATGAAAACTTTTATCCTGTTTTTCTCCATGGAACTTGAAAGCTCTAATTCTCTAATGTTTATGTAAATGCACAAAATAGTTAAAGACACCTTTCAAGAAGAAGAAGCTGTAAGGAATTGTTTCACCAGATATCAAAATGTATAAAGCATCAATAATTAAATGTGATACTCACATAAAAAATTTTAAAAATTCCAGAACATAACACTGAACCTTGAAATTATCTACTTATATATGAGTATGCATGCATTTGTAATATGCATATGTGTGTATGTGTAAATAAAAATTACTTTTTGGCAATGGATTCACTGCCAAATGGTGAGGAAAGTGTGGCATTTCTTTTTTTATTAATGTTAACATACAAATTTCATGTGTTTCCAAGAAGACAACCATACTTCCCTCACTCCCCTGTTCAACCCCATTCCTCCTCCTTCTTTCCCCCCTCTTCATCAGTTTTTGCAAAGAAATAGCTTCAATTCTCTCTGTATTCATGGCTTAATTTGCCACTAATCATAATATTCAACAAGTAAAACTTCGGGAGACCACAGTTCCACAGGAATATAAACAAGGACTAAAAATCAAAATAATATCCCAAAATGTCCATTTCATTCCTATACATCTATGATCTCTGAAATAATTTAGGTTATAATTAATTATTAAATTACTAAATTTATCCATTGTGTATAAATAAACTACAAATAAAGTTCTTGTAGGATATCAAAGGTTTGAAAGTGAACAATCAGGTGCATGCAGGTCTCTGTGTATTTGAACAAAAGATTATAAAACAAAGATTTTTCAGGTCTTACATTTAGGTCTTTCATCCATTTTTAGTGGATTTTTTTATACGATGAGAGGTAGGGGTCTTGTTTCAAACATCTGTGTGTGGGAACCCAGTTTCCCAGTATCATTTATCAAAGAGACTAACCTTTCAACATATTTTTACCAGCTTTATCAAAAATAAGTTGGCTGCAGATGTGTGGGTTTATTTCTAGAGTTTAAATTCTGTTTCACTGGTCTATGTGTCTGTTTTCATACCAGTAACTAGCTGTTTTGGTTGTAATGCTATAGTATATCTTAAAATTTGGTATTGTGATGACTCCAGCTATTCTCTTATTAAAATTAAAAATTGGTATGGCTATTTCAGCTCCTTTGTGCTTTCATATGAATTTCAGGATTTGTTTTTGGTTATGTGAGGAATTTCATTGGTATTTTGGTGGCTATTGCATTGAATATATGTATCACATTTGGTAGACTGAACATTGTAATAAAATTAACTTTTCCAAACACAAACATGGTATGCTTTCCAATTTTTTCAGTCACTGTCAATTGAATTCAATGATGTTTTGTAATTTTCATTGCAGAGTTCTTTCATATTCTTGGTTAAATCTATCCCAATATATTTAAATTATTTTTTCAGCTATTGTGAATGAGATTGCCCTTATAAATTCTTCCTCATTGGGTTTGCTGTGTATTAAAAGACTACCAATTTTTGTGTGTTGATTTTGTTCCCTGTAAATTTGATGAAGTCATTTGGCAGTTCTGATAGCATCTTGGTGCAGCCTTTTGGTTACTCCATATTGAGAATCATGTCATCTGGAAACAGGGATAATTCAAATTTTTTGTTTCCTATTTTTGTACCATTTATTTCTTTCCTTTGCTTAATGCCTCTAGTTAAAACCTGCAGAACTGTATTGCCCAAGAATAGTGAATAGCTTGTCCTTTGGTTTTAGATCTTAGTGGAACTGTTTCCAGCTTTTCGTTTATTTTCTTTTTTAAAATTTATTTGACAGAGTTAGTGAGAGAGAGAGACAGAGAGAAAGGTCTTCCTTCCGTTGGTTCACCCTCCTAAATGGCTGCTACAGCCAGAGCTATGCCGACCGAAGCCAGGAGCCAGGTGCTTCCTCGTGGTCTCCCAGGCAGGTGCAGGGGCCCAAGCACTTGGGCCATCCTCCGCTGCTCTCCTGGGCCACAGCAGAGAGCTGGACTGGAAGAGGAGCAACCGGGAGTAGAACCTGGTGCCCATATGGAATGCCAGTGCCACAGGCAGAGGTTTAGCCAAGTGAGCCACAGCGCCGGCCCCTCCAGCTTTTCGTGATTAAATATGATGCTGTCTGTGGGTTTGTTGTGTATACCCTGCAGTGAGTTGCAGTACATTCCTCATATACCTACTTTGCTAAAAGTATTTCTGCCGAATCTATAAGGAGTTCAAAAATTCAAACAACAACAATACAATCAAGAAATGAACAAAGAATCTAAGTAGACATTATTCAAGAGAAGAAATACAAATAGCCAAGAAACACGCAAAAAAATCCTGTTTAGTAACCATTAGTAAAATGCAAATAAAAACCACAATGAAGTGTTGTCTGCCACCAGTTAGAATGTCTGCTATAAAAAAGGCAGAAGATAACTAGTGATGGTGGCTATGAAGAAAAGCCAACCCTAGGGTCAAGAGTTTTGGCATGTGGGTCAAGCTTCAGACTGCAACACCAGCATCCCATATGGGCACAGTTCAAATTCCAGCTTTCCCACTTCTGATCCGGCCCCTTGCTACTATGCCTGGGAAAGCAGCAGAAGGTGGCCTAAGCCCGTGGGCCCCTGCACACTTGTGGGAGATGCGTATGGAGCTCCAGGCTGATGCCTTTGGCCAGGCCAGCCCAGGCTATTGCTGCCATTTGGGGAGTGAAGCAGCAAATGGAAGACATTTCTCTCTTTCTCTCTTGCCCTCCCTACACCAGTAACTCTACCTTACAAATAAATAAATAAATATCCTTGAAAAAATTGACCCCTTACACACTGTGCAAAATAATACAGTCATTATGACAAATATATAGAGATTCCTCAAAAAACTAAAAGTAGACCTATCATACGACCTAACTACCCCATTGCATGGAATGTATCCAAATAAAAAAGAAGTTAGTTTATGAAACATTTACTGAAATACCATGTTTATTGAAGCACTATTCACAAATACCAAGATAAGAAATCAATCTACATTCCCATCAATTGATACATGGATAAAGAAAATATGGCCCATATGCTCAATGGAATATTAGTCTTAAATAATAAAATTCTGATATATGCAATGAAATGATACAATTGGAAATAATTAATTTAAGTGAAAAGCCAGACGTAGGAAAATAAATACCATGTTTTCTAAGAGGATATCAATATATATAATTTGATATAATTCAACAAAAGATTACTAGAGGCTGTGAAGGATAAGAGTATGGAGGAAGATTGGACAATGGTTACCAAAACACAGCTGGATAAACATAAAGAATTTTGCTGCTTCACACAACATTAGGATAACTGCAGTCTGTTAGAAAAGAAATGGGAGGAGACTGCACTGTGGCACAGCAGGTAAAGCTGCCACCTGCAATGCAGGCATCCATTATGGGCTCCACTGCCAACTGGCTGCTCCACTTTCTATCCAGGTCCCTGCCAATGGCCTGGGAAAGCAGCAGAAGATGGCCCAAGTGCTTACGTTCCGACACCCATGAGAAAAGAAGCGGCTGGATCCCGGCTTCAGCCTGGTTGCAGCCCCAGTCATTGTGGCCATTTGAGAGGAGTAAATCAGCTGATGGTAGACTGTCTCTCTCTCTCCCTCACTGATGCTCTTTCAAATAAATAACAACAAAATCTTAAATAGAAGAATAAACAGGCTGGCTTATGCTGTGTATATCTGTTGATTGCACAGTACCACCCAAAATTAACAGGTATTTCAAGTTATTCTAAAATTTTTTTAAAAAATCAAAGCAGGAAGGAATTCCTCTTCTTTACATGCACTGTCATAATTGAATGCATGCTCCATGCATTTAGAGTGCATAAACCTAACGAGACTCCTCATGAAGTTTCCTCTATAGATAATTGGTTTTATAATAGATGCTTAATTCTAGCTAAAGTAAAATGCAAGTTAATTACATTTTGTAAATCAGCATTAGAACATGTCTTATGTTCTTCATCGAAATTGTTCTTTTAAAAAATATTACTCAATGATAAAAGTGAAGACAAATCAAATTCCATTGTATAATTTCACAAATAATCCATTGAAGGGTAAGTTGCTTCCATGAAATTGAGAAAACTGCTTCATTTCCACAACTTTTAAAATTTAGCTTTTTTTAAAAATATAATCCTCTTCAGAATAAGTTTTCCTAGTTTTGTCAGTAAATGTAAGCTTAAATAATTTTTGCATACAAATGAATTTGCTTGGATTTTCAGTATGTCTTTAAATATATTATTTAAATTTTAACTACAAATAAAATAGCTTAAAGTGAATATATTGCAGAATAAAAGTCACATGGCTTAAGCACTTGTATATGAAAAAAATTATTTGAGGAATTGATAATATAACCACATGAACTACTTTTTATCCACAGTTAGTCTCATTACATGCAATTAATTTTCTCCATGTGACTTAAAAACATTACTAACACCATCCAGTTCTTTCAATAATTTTGTGAAATCTCAGGAGGAAAAACAGAAATATAATTGTTACATGAGTATGAGTCCAGTTAGAATTTCAGGCAAGTTATTTTGCTTTTCATAGTATTACATGGATGCTAAAAATGCATTCTTTTGTACCTCATTCTTCAAACTTAGGACATTATATTAATTTTTCTCAAATAAAATTGTGAGCATGCACCAAAAACTTCATTGAAAATGTGAATTATCATTTAGTTCCATTTTCCACAACCTTTTTGAAGTATGCTCAAATGTATCATTCTTAAATAGAAAGGAAGAGAAGCTGAAACGAAAGAAGAAAGGGAGGTAGGAAAAGGTGGGGGGGAGTGAGGGAGGGAAGTGAGGATATCACATTTCCATGTCTTCTGTATCTTGACACTGCCTATTGAGATGTTTCTTTTTCTGTATCCCACCCTGAGTACAACAGAAGGAGACTATCTCCTGGGACATATGACTTTTACATCTTGTTCCCAACAGTAACATTTAAGAATCACAGAGATTTGAAAAGTGTTTGCACATTAGGACTTTATCTCTCAGAAGGCTACTTCTCAGAAGCCTGTTGAGATGCTGAAGAAAACAAAAGCAACACAACAAAACAAAACAAAACAATCCTTAGACTACACTCTCCTAGTGATAGAAGCCAAGTGGATACAGAACCTGGACAAAGAAACCCTCCTGGATGGCCCAGCTCCAGTCAACCACACATGAGTGATTTTTTTTCTACCCGTTAAGCAAAATAACAGCATAAGTGATCCTGGAAACCCACAGAGCTGTGAGTTAAAAAAAATCATTGCTGTTTTAATCTAATCTTTATAGATGCTTATTACACAGCAAGGGAAATGTCTTTTCTCCTTTCACGTAATAGAGATGTTTAGCTTATGCTCTTCTGGAAAAATGCAATCAGGAATAGCTAGGGGAATCATTCTAACACCTCACCCTGTGAATCCTGGAGAGTTGGACTTCAAATCCTTGGGTCTCCTACTCTCTTGACTGTATTTCTTTAATCTCTTTATGCAACTCACTGCATTTTCAGTTTTAGATTACCTTGCTGAAATAAATAGACAATATCACTTAACTAACTGCCAACACAATAACAGTTGGTTGTTTCAAATATTTCTCCTAAAGCTACTGACTAGCAAGAACTTTCTTCCTAATTTCTGTGCCAATTTTCTGTGCCAGACCTTAGATCTCCACTTCTTCATTTCCTATTGATAAATCACTAATGCAGTGGAATGGAACATATTTAATATTATTCATTGGCCTATGAATTTCAACACGTTTATCTGTTCCAACAAGAAGAACAAATGATTCTGTTCCATATTAACATTCAGAAAACCAGGTGTTTTGTTTTGTTTTGTTTTGTTTTTTGCTGTTGTGACTTGTTCTGCAGTTTACTTTATTTGTTTAGACAGCATCATTGTCAACATTATTGAAGCTAGGTCACTAGGAAGATTGTACTGTGGACTATGAAAGGGATAAGGAGACCATGGGAAACACAGGGTCTTCTGGGGATAATTTTTTGAAAGTCACACATGTAACTTCTATTTAGCATCCATTGTAGAAAACATGAACACTTGGCGTTGACAAAACTACTCTCCTTGACCAAACCTCACTCAGAACCTTTGAGCCCTCTTCTCTATTAAGCCTTGGCTTTGGTCTTTGAAATATTTTTGACCTGTTTAGTCAAGTCTAAGCAATAACCCTGCTAACTAAGCAAAGCAAGAATCTCCAACTCTTGATTGTTGATCAGGTTCTTCATCTCTACCTTTTATATCTAAGTCTGTGGCCTATTCCTAATGTCTCTCTTTAGTCATTTCCATCCACTCCTCCTCTAACCCCAGTATCTCCTTCCACAATGGTTTCGAATCAAATATTCTTTACTATTTTAACAAGTATCAATATAGTATCCTTCTTTAGTCATTTCACCTGGTAAAGGAGTTTCCAAAATACAGTTGCTGGATAGGAATGAAGTGATGTTTCTAGTGAAACCAGTGAAAAGGAAAATTCATCTTGAAAGAAAAAGAACATTCTGTGCCAAAGAGTCATGGGATACAATAAGATTTCATGATAGTCATAAAATTCATAGTACTCATGAGATTAACATAAGCATCCAGATGAAAATATGAACATCTCCATTTACTACAATCATTTACTTTTAATTTTGGATAAATCATAAGCGTATCACTTCCATTAAAATGAGAAAATGGGATAATGTAGACCAAAAGAACAAAACTTTGTCAGTATGTCAGAATAAACAATTCTAAAACACACTTGTATACCAGTACTATAGATAATTATATAGTATTATATACGGAAAAATTGCAAAGGGAGTAGATTTGATGTCCACTTACAACACACACACATAAATATACACACGGTGACTACAGAAGATGAAAATATGATAAGCTGCTAACCTGTAGACATCATTTCAGTACAGAAATATACAGCAAATATAAATCTTGAATTTGCACAATAAAAAGGGTACTTTAAAATTTCAATAAGCATATTTATGTTTTAATTGCATGATTGATAAATATATATATTCATCTACATTTAATAAAATATATTCATTAAATAGAACATACATGGCTGAATAGATGACAATTTATAAAATAAATATAGGTAAAATAAGGTCACAGTTTTGAGATACCTTAATGTTTAAGTTTCTTATCTGTAAAATTTTAATTTTTAAGAGAAAAATATATTAGTTATCTAACTAAGTCATTTGTAGTCCTATCATTTCCCTACAACTTTATTTTCTTTAGTTCTTAGTCATATCATACATGCTTTTAATTCACGGTTCTCAATTATATAGGGACATTAAAATAAGAGATGCTGTAAGGTAATACAAACAATAAATTTAAATAAAATATTTAGTATTCAGAAAATAAAAAAGAATTTTTTGTTAAGGTAATATTGTGAGTCTTAATTCATATTCAAACATCTAATGTTTTGTAACTTCAAAACAAAGAGAAAGCAATTTGAACAGATGTGATCTTAGTAGGAGTCCACTCTATAAAGAACACCATGTTGAGATACCAGGAATCTAAAAATCAAAGATAAGAATAACGAGTGAATTTTATTAAGTCCCAGGGGATGCTCAAAGCTGATTTATCATGTGGCATGCCAGGGCACCTCAAATGAATGGTTAGAATAAATGCTTTATGCTAGTGAAAAACACTGAACAGCAAACAATAAAATATCCTTTCACTGGATGGAAGACTCTCTGAATTCAGTTCAACAGCAAAAAAGGGGGAAAACATACATTGTTATAAAACAAAAGTAATTTTTTTTTACTTACACCTTCTAAGGTAAACATATCTTTCTATATCTTCCCCCTTCCCCTGAGATCTTGAGTTGGTTAAAGTCAATGTCTTGAGACACACCCCTTGCCTAACATTTCCAGAAAGAAATGCTACTACTGAAACCAAGTTTGTTTTGAACTGGCCAGTAGCACAGCGCCAGAAACCAGAGTAACTATTTCTGATTCTGGCTCTGTTTTTCTTTAGGTGTCTGACCTCAGGCAAAATTTTAATTCTCTCTGTTTCTGCTTCTATAAACAGGAATAATAGTACACACACCATAGATTAATGTCATACAACATACATTTGAAGTCTTATTTGATCAATCTGTTGGACAATATTTGACACATAATAATGTGAATTAGCTAGTGTGTATATAATATATATATATGTGTATATATATATATATATATTAAATTTATCGCTTTGTTCACTCTATGATGGCTACTCAAAGTACCAGAGAGCACATATACAAAAGTACTTCATCTTAAAGCTTTGGGGCAATTGGAGAAGCTCAACACTAAATAAGTAACCGAAAATATAGGATGCGTGTTTAGCCTAGTGGTAGAAACACCCACTAAGCTGTCCACATCTCATATCAGAGTACCTAGGCTTAATCCCTGGCTCTTGCTTCTGACTCAGGCCATCTTCTAATGAAGACTTGGGAGGCATCAGTGATGGTTCAAATAATAGGATTCCTGCCACCCACAAGTAGACCTGGATTTAGTTTCTAGTTTCTGGCTTCTGCCCCAAACTAGCCCCAGTTATTGTGGTCATTTGGATCTGAGAGGGGCAGGCAGGAGCTAAGGACTTCCAACACTCAAGCCACACCATTACATACTATGCTGATTGAACATGGCTGGAGGCTTGACACACCCATTTCCTCTCATGCAGCTAAGCCTCACCTTCCATCATACATCATCTACCATGACTCTTCTGTGGGTAAGTGGAAGAACTGCAGCCCCCACCCATTAAATCCTGCCTCCTTTGAACATATAATCAAGCCCTGCCCCAAGCACGACTCCTCGTGCTGCAAAAGGAAAACCAACTGCAGCCTGGGTGGAAGTAATTTGCCCTGTTGAGGTTGCCTGCACTCACATTTCAGGATCTCGATGTGTATTATCCCTTTGCCTTTCAATAAATCCTGCTTTTCTGCTCACCTTTTTCTGTCCTGGTTGTATTCCTACACAAGGAACTAAGTCTAGCAACATTGAGAGGGTTGTTCAAGCTCACCCTGAAGTCTTGATCCTCATAATAATTCCTTTGCGTTCTCATGGTCTCTACTGACAAATAATCCTAATAGGCATGGATTACACCACAGCACTCCAGGTCCTCTCCAATTGAGCATTACATCCACATGTTATATTGCAATTGCTTTTATCTATGTGATCTCTTAATTTAAGTTCCTGAGAGAATGTTTGTTTCATGATTTTGGACAGTGTGGTGTGTGTCTCCTTTCCTAAGGTGTCAAGCAACCACATCCCTCAGGTTTTGCTGGGGTGTCTGCAAATAGGAATTATGGGAGGTCATTGTGCTGAGTCCTAATTAAGAATACTATATTTTCACTTAGAATGAGGAACTGTTGTTGCATCACACAAGTCAGTCTTTATATATAAACTACATACATGTATCCAGGAGCTAACATTTTAAAATGCTTCCAATTATATACATTGCAGGTTGAATGGCATTAATACAGCATTTCTGGGGAGAAATTCAAAACTATGAAAAGTAAGAATGCACATTCACTTTCACTTATAAATTCTAATCCTGGTGTATATCCTGCAGTTATACTGACTTGCTTAAGAATTTTACATTACTTAGAATGTCATAGTAAAAAGGTGGAAAGCAAGCTAAAATCAACTCACAGAATATTTAATTTACTAAATAGAATCGAGAGAGAGATCTACCACGCCTAACCTGGGAGTGTCACCTTTGGGACACCAAACCGAGCTCTCAGGCCATACCCATCTCAAGCCTCAAAGGCTCCATCAAAAACAGACAGTCCACTTAATCTAGAGTCCTAGTATAACAAGAAAAGGCACCACAGTGAAGAAACCAAATATCTCCAATATGCCAAATAACAAATGCAAAAACCGAGGTAATAAGAACAAGGAAGTCACTATGAAAAATGAAAAAGACACCCCAATTCAAGATTATGAAGATGATGAGATAGAAGAAATGCAAGAAGCAGATCTCAAAAAATTGATAAGAACATTAAGAAGTTCTCAAAAACAAATTATTGAACTACAGAAATCCTTAATGGACAAGATAGAAAATCTCTCTCGTGAAAATGAAATATTAAGGAGGAATCAAAATGAAATGAAACAACTAGTACAACAGGAAACTGTGATAGTGACGAGAAATCATAATGAAGAATTCAATAGATCAAATGACAAAAACATTAGAGAGCCTTAAAAACAGAATGAGTGAAGCAGAAGAGAGAATATCGGACTTAGAAGACAGAGAACAGGAAAGGATACAGTCAGACCAAAGAAAAGAAGAGGAAATTAGAAATCTAAAACATATTGTTGGGAATCTTCAGGATACTATTAAAAAACCCAACATTCGGGTTCTAGGAGTTCCTGAAGGCATGGAGAGGGAGAAAGGATTAGAAGGCCTTTTTAGTGAGATATTAGCAGAAAATTTCCCAGGTTTGGAGAAGGCAGAGAAATCCTAATACAGGAAGCTCATAGAACCCCTAATAAACACGACCAAAAGAGATCCTCACCATGACACGTTGTAATTAAATTCTCCACAGTGAAACATAAAGAAAAGATCCTAAAATGTGCAAGAGAGAAACATCAGATTACTCTCAGAGGATCTCCAATCAGACTCACAGCTGACTTCTCATCAGAAACCTTACAAGATAGGAGGGAATGGGGAAATATAGCCCAGGTACTAAGAGAGAAAAACTGCCAGCCCAGAATATTATATCCTGCAAAGCTCTCATTTGTGAATGAAGGTGAAATAAAGACTTTTCATAGCAAACAGAAATTGAAAGAATTTGTTGCCACTCGTCCAGCCCTGCAAAAGATGCTTAAAGATGTGTTGCACACAGAAACACAGAAACACGGTCACCAATATGAAAGAAGGTAAAGAAGGAAACCTCACAGCAAAAGACCACAGGGAATTCAAAGCATATATTAGAACTTATCTTTGGCAAATGGCAGGGCAAAGTTACCACTTATCATCAGTCACATTGAACATTAATGGCCTGAACTGTCCAGTTAAAAGACACCGATTGGCTGATTGGCTTAAGGAACAAAACCCATCTATTTGCTGCTGACAAGAAACACATCTTTCCAACAAAGATGCATACAGACTGAAAGCGAAAGGCTGGAAAAAGATATACCATGCCAACAGAAATGAAAAAAGAGCGGGTGTAGCCATCTTAATATCAGACAACATAAACTTTACCACAAATATTATTAAGAGAGACAAAGTGAGACACTATATAATGATTAAGGGATCAATTCAACAGGAAGATATAACAATTATCAATGTATATGCACCTAACTACAGGGCGCTGGTTTATTTAAAAGACTTGTTAAGGGACTTAAAGGGAGACTTAGACCCCAATACAATAGTACTGGGGGATTTCAATACTACACTCTCAGAAATAGACAGATCAACAGGGCAGAAGATCAACAAGGATACAGTAGATTTAAAAGACACTATAGCCCAAATGGATCTAACAGATATATACAGAACTTTCAATCCTACAGCTAAAGATTTTACATTCTTCTCAGCAGTACATGGAACCTTCTCTAGGATTGACCACATACTAGGCCATAAAGCAAGTCTCAGCAAATTCAAAAGAATTAGAATCATACCATGCAGCCTCTCAGACCATAAAGGAATGAAGTTGGAAATTAGCAACTCAGGAATCCCTAGAGCATACACAAACACTTGGAGATTGAACAACATGCTCCTGAATGAACAATGGGTCATAGAAGAAATTAAAAGATAAATCAAAAATTTTCTAGAAGTAAATGAGGATAACAGCACAACATACCAAAACTTATGGGACGCAGCAAAAGCAGTGTTAAGAGGAAAGTTTATATCACTAGGTGCCTACATGAAGAAATTGGAAAGGCACAAAATAGATGAGCTTTCAATTCACCTCAAGGATCTAGAAAATCTACAGCAAACGAGACCCAAATCTAGTAGAAGAGAAATAATTAAAATCAGAGAAGAAATCAACAGGATTAAATCCAAAAAAAAAAAAAATTACAAAAAATCAGCCAAACGAGGAGCTGGTCTTTTGAAAAAATAATTTAAAAAATCATCTATTATTTTTCACTTTATTTTTCTGTGTGGGAGCAAACTGTTGAAATCTTTACTTAATGTATGCTAAACTGATCTTCTGTATATAAAGAGAATTGAAAATGAATCCTCATGTGAATGGAAGGGGAGAGGGAGTGGGAAAGGGAAGGGTTGCGGGTGGGAGGGACGTTACGGGGGGGAAGCCATTATAATCCATAAGCCCTACTTTGGAAATTTATATTCATTAAATAAAAGTTAAAAAAATATGTGGACAAATGGAATTAAAATCTATTTTGATGCAAAAAAAGTAAACAAAATTGACACCCCATTGGCCCAACTAACTAAAAAAAGAGAAAAGACCCAAATCAACAAAATCAGAGATGAAAAAGGAAACGTAACAACAGACACCACAGAAATAAAAAGAATCATCAGAAATTACTACAAGGACCTGTATGCCAGCAAACAGGGAAACCTATCAGAAATGGATATATTCCTGGACACATGCAATCTACCTAAATTGAACCAGGAAGACAAAGGAAACCTAAACAGACCCATAACTGAGATAGAAATTGAAACAGTAATAAAAGCCCTCCCAATAAAGAAAAGCCCAGGACCAGATGGATTCACTGCTGAATTATACCAGACATTTAAAGAAGAACTAACTCCAATTCTTCTCAAACTATTCAGAACAATCGAAAAAGAGGGAGTCCTCCCAAATTCTTTCTATGAAGCCAGCATCACCTTAATTCCTAAGCTGGAAAAAGATGCAGCACTGAAAGAGAATTACAGACCAATATCCCTGATGAACACAGATGCAAAAATCCTCAATAAAATTCTGGCCAATAGAAAACAACAACACATCAGAAAGATCAACCATCCAGACCAAGTGGGATTTATCCCTGGTATGCAGGGATGGTTAAATGTTTGCAAAACAAACAATGTGATACACCACATTAACAGACTGCAGAAGACAAACCATATGATTATCTCAATAGACGCCGAGAAAGCATTTGATAAAATACAACACCCTTTCATGATGAAAACTCTAAGCAAACTGGGTTTGGAAGGAACATTCCTCAATACTATCAAAGCAATCTATGAAAAACCCAAGGCCAACATCCTATTGAATGGAGAAATGTGGGAAGCATTTCCACTGAGATCTGGTACCAGACAGGGATGCCCACTCTCACCACTGCTATTCAATATAGTTCTGGAAGTTTTAGCCAGAGCTATTAGGCAAGAAAAAGAAATTAAAGGGATACAAATTGGGAAGGAAGAACTCAAACTATCCCTCTTTGCAGATGATATAATTCTTTATTTAGGGGACCCAAAGAACTCTACTAAGAGACTATTGGAACTCATAGAAGAGTTTGGCAAAGTAGCAGGGTGTAAAATCAATACACAAAAATCAACAGCCTTTGTATACACAGGCAATGCCATGGCTGAGAAAGAACTTCTAAGATCAATCCCATTCACAATAGCTACAAAAACAATCAAATACCTTGGAATAAGCTTAACCAAGGACGTTAAGGATCTCTACAATGAAAATTACAAAACCTTAAAGAAAGAAATAGAAGAGGATACCAAGAAATGGAAAAATCTTCCATGCTCATGGATTGGAAGAATCAATATCATCAAAATGTCCATTTTCCCAAAAGCAATTTATACATTCAATGTGATACCAATCAAGATACCGAAGACCTTCTTCTCAGATCTGGAAAAAATGATGCTGAAATTCATATGGAGACACAGGAGACCTCGAATAGCTAAAGCAATCTTGTACAACAAAAACAAAGCCGGAGGCATCACAATACCAGATTTCAGGACATACTACAGGGCAGTTGTAATCAAAAGAGCTTGGTACTGGTACTGAAACATGGATAGACCAATGGAACAGAATTGAAACACCAGAAATCAATTCAAACATCTACAGCCAACTCATATTTGATCAAGGATCCAAAACCAACCCCTGGAGTTAAGGACATTCTATTCAATAAATGGTGCTGGGAAAATTGGATTTCCACTTGCAGAATCATGAAGCAAGACTCCTACCTTTCACCTTACACAAAAATTCACTCAACATGGATTAAAGACTTAAATCTATGACCTGACACCATCAAATTATTAGAGAGTGTCGCTCCCCATCTTCGTGGAGGAACGACACAGGACCCTGCGCTGTTCTTTCGTCTGCTCGGCCCTTCCTGGGTTTGCTGCTGGTTCTTCCCGGGTTGGCTGCTGGTCCTTCCTGGGTTGGCTGCTGGTCCTTCCCGGGTTGGCTACCGTCCCTTCCACCTCCGTGGAAGGGCGGTTCCCCCTGCCACATTCCCCACTTCCGCAGGGGAGCGGCACACCGCCGGCCGGCTCTCTCGGGGGCTGCACAGGTGTTCCCCTTAGATGTTCCTGGTGCATGTTGTCTCTCTCCTCCTTTATAGTCCTCTTCCACCAATCCCAACTCTGCTACCCACACGCTGAGCGCGCTGCTCTCCTGCAATCAGGAGCAGGTCCTACAGTTTATTGGTTGAACTGGAGGCAGCTGTGCAGAAGCTGTTTTCCTCCTCTCCCAGCGCCATTCTGTGGGAGAGCAGATGCATAGAATAAGTCTTAATTCCAGTAACTTAGTCTAGTCCGAGTTGCTCCCCACAGAGAGCATTGGATAAACCCTGCAAGATATAGGTACTGGCAATGACTTCTTGGAAAACACCCCAGAAGCACAGGCAGTCAAAGCCAAAATTAACATTTGGGAGTGCATCAAATTTAGAAGTTTCTGCACTGCAAAAGAAACAGTCAGGAAAGTGAAGAGGCAACCAAAAGAATGGGAAAATATATTTGCAAGCTATGCAACTGATAAAGGGTTGATAACCAGAATCTACTAAGAAATCAAGAAACTCCACAACATCAAAACAAACAACCCACATAAGAGATGGGCCAAGGACCTCAATAGACAGTTTTCAAAAGAGGAAATCCAAATGGCCAACAGGCACATGAAAAAATGTTCAAGATCACTAGCAATCAGGGAAATGCAAATCAAAACCACAATGAGGTTTCACCTCACCCCAGTTAGAATGGCTCATGTTCAGAAATCTACCAACAATAGATTCTGGAGAGGATGTGGGGAAAAAGGGACACTAACCCACTGTTGGTGGGAATGCAAACTGGTTAAGCCACTATGGAAGTCAGTCTGGAGATTCCTCAGAAACCTGAATATAACCCTACCATTCAGCCCAGCCATCCCACTCCTTGGAATTTACCCAAAGGAAATGAAATTGGCAAACAAACAAGCTGTCTGCACATTAATGTTTATTGCAGCTCAATTCACAATAGCTAAGACCTGGAACCAACCCAAATGCCCATCAACAGTAGACTGGATAAAGAAATTATGGGACATGTACTCTATCGAATACTATACAGCAGTCAAAAAAAACAAAACCCGGTCATTTGCAACAAGATGGAGGAATCTGGAACACATCATTCTGAGTGAATTAAGCCAGTCCCAATATCGTATGTTCTCCCTGATCTGCGATGACTAATTGAGCACCAAAGGGGAAACTTGTTGAAGTGAAATGGACGCTATGAGAAACAGTGACTTGATCAGCTCTTGTCCTGACGGTTTATGTACAATGTAATACTTTATCCATTTTAGTATTTTTTTTTTTGTTTTAGTACCATTGGTTGAACTCTGTAATTAACACACAGTTATTCTTAGGTGTTTAAATTTTAACTGAAAAGTGATCCCTGTTAGGAATTTGGAAAACATTATGCTGAGTGAAATAAGCCAATTCCAAAGGGACAAATACCACATGTTATCCCTGATAGGTGACAACTGAGAACCAAAAAGGAAACCTGTTAAAGTGAAATGAACACTATGAGAAACTTAGTTGATGAACTAAGTTGATGAACAACTTAATATGTTATCCCTCTTCGTATTTTTTTTGTTTGTTCTACTTAATACTTTTGGTTGAATACTGTAATCAATACACAGTTATTCTTAAGTGCTGAAACTTAACTGAAAAGTGATCGCTGTTAAATATAAGAGTGGGAATAAGAGAGGGAAGAGATGTGCAATTCAGGACATGCTCAAGCTGACTTACCTCAAACGGTAGAGTTAGAAACATACCAGGGGATTCCAATTCAAATCCCATCAAGGTGGCATGTACCAATGCCATCTCACTAGTCCAAGTGATCAATTTCTGTTCACAACTGATCATAATGACAGGACTAAGAACCAAAGGGATCACATAAACAAGAATAGTGTCTGCAAATACTAGCTGATATAATCAAAAAGGGAGAGAAGGATCCAACATGGGAAGTGAGATACAACGCAGACCCATAGAATGGCAGATGTCCTAAACAGCACTCTGGCCTCAGAATCAGCCCTTAAGGCATGCAGATCTGGCTGAAAAGTCCATGAGAGAATTTCAGGCATGGAAAGCCAAGACACTCTGGAAAAAAAAAAAAAAAACAAACAAACAAAAAAAAACAACAACTAAATGAAAGATTTCCGCGAGTGAGATCCCAGTGGAAAGAACAGGTCATCACAAAAGGAGGTACCTTTCTCTGAAGGGAGAAGAGAACTTCCACTTTGACCATGGCCTTGTCTAAATATGGTCAGAGTCGGTGAACTCAGGGGGCTTCCACAGCCTTGGCAGCTCATAACAAGAGCCTAGGGTGATTACTGATGCCATAAACAAGAGTGTCAATTTGTTAAGTCTACAACAGGAGTCACTGTGCACTTACTCCTCATGTAGGATCTCTGTCCTTAGTGTGCTGTACATTGAGATTTAATGCTATAACTAGTACTCAAACAGTATTTTTCACTTTATGTTTCTGTGTGGGAGCAAACTGTTGAAATCTTTGCTTAATGTATGCTAAACTCATCTTCGGTATATAAAGAGAATCGGAAATAAATCTTGATGTGAATGGAAGGGGAGAGGGAGTGGGAAAGGGAAGGGTTGCATGTGGGAATGAAGTTATGGGGGGGGAAGCCATTGTAAACCATAAGCTGTACTTTGGACATTTATATTCATTAAATAAAAGTAAAAAAAAAAAAAGAAGAAAAAAAAGAATCTCCCAGATAATGAAAATGTTTGCATAAATTCAAAATAATTTAGTGGATCCACATATAACAAAGAAGAAATAAAATCTCTTATAAGGAAATGTTATAAAAAAGGACAACAAACGTACAAAATCATATAAAGACAGAAGCCCAAGATTTCTCCAGGAGAATATATGGGAACAATGTAGCAGTAGTTACCTCTTTTTGGATAATAATATAGAAATTTGACAGTCTTCTTTCTATTCTATAACATTCAGATAGCTTTGCAGTTTGTGACACTTGTATGCACTCCCTACTTAAGGAAATTAGGTATATAATTTTAAACTATCCACTCACCTGTCTCAAAAACACATAAAATATGAAACATAGTTAACCATTGCTTACAGAATTGTGAGACATGCACGTTTAACACATATAGATATGATTTTATGGGACCAATTGAAATTCAGAGGCATTTCTCACCGAATTAGGATATCGTTGAAGTTACATATTTTTCATTCACTTAGTTCAGCCTGTAAACAATAAAAGCAAGCACAGCCAATTTGCTATATACAATATTGTTGCAAAAGCAGCCCTATCAAAGCAAGAGAAGAAAGAAAGATACTGTACCTGCTTTTGTCAATGTTGTATTCTGCTTATGGCCAAGAAACCAATATATATTGACAACTCCTAAATATTTGAACTCACCTGAGTTACCAGTGTAATGTGTAATAGTTAGTCTATTGCTAAACTGACCACTTCAGAATGCCAAGGAATATTGTATGATCAGATATTCCCATGGGTTTAAATTTAAATTCTCTTCTAACTACTGTCAAGTGTGTTATGTGGCCTCCAAATGCATCTTTCTGAGGTTCTACCTCTGGGAGCACTTGCCCTTTAAATCACTGCATAGCATGAGCATGGACCACAATGGCTGCTGCTAACAAAACAGACACATCTTGTGTAACAGCGAATCATTACTTGGAAAATCAAAATGCTCTTCAGCATTCATTTAAAACTACCACATATACCTACTGTTAATCCTTCATTTTTATTCTTTATGATTTACAGAACGTCTTTTCACTGTTTGTCAAGAAGCAAGAGGCTTGGTCACAATGAGTCATGTGAAAAAAAGAAACTTTGGTTACCGTCACAGCCGACCCATAATGAGCATTATACATAAGTAAATGTAATCTTCAATTACCTTAACACACTGGATTTGTTTCTTACTGTATTATAGCATAATCTAGATTGAAATCCCTCATTATTATTGAATGGCCTAATTAAGATTGTTTATATATCATTAGCAGAGATTTTTGTAGTTGATAAATATTTTATTGACTCTGAGAAAGCCAATTATCATACTCATTAGTTTGTCATACTTTTAAAGAAAGTAGAATACACATATTTTAAAGAAACTAACATTTAAGTATATTGAGGTATTTAATAAGCTTTACGACATACAACTGGTTGAAATAAGAGTGGAGGTAACATTTTCATTATGCTGCATGTTTGTCTTGACCAAAGAACAGATCAATAAAATGATGTTAACCAGATGTTTTTACAACTACTGCCATTGCTGACAGATTATTAATTTGCTTTTCATTTCATGCTTTTCTTACTGCTTTTTATCCCATTCAATCACCTGTCAAAAAATAATTTCAATGAGTACTCCTCTAGGCCTTTATATACCTAATTGAGTGGAATTAGTATTAATAAAGTAATTAGCAATTGTACACTTGTACATCATTATTAACTTTCATTATTAGTGTCTTAATAATTATTTCCATTTGTCAAGATTTGTGAATGATTTTATGTCTGAGCATGTATTTATGCATCAAAAGGCATCTCTATTCTATAGCTGTATTCTACAGCTATGGGATGTAATTATAGATACTATTATGTATATTTTCTCTATAACATATTAGTTTTTTTGTTTCTTTATTGCTTTTTTTTTTGTCTGACTGATTTGCCTGTTGAAGCAAATAGCATGTTGAAGTCTACCATTATTACTGTATTGGACTTCACATCTTCCTTTATATCCATTAATATTTGTTTATAAAAATGCATGCCATGGACTTGGGTGCACATACATTTACTATAATCACATCTTCTTCTTAAATTAATTCCTTAATCATTTCATAACGACCATGTTTGTCTCGTTTGACAGTTTCTGTCTGTCGTCTAAGTTGTTTGATATGAATAAAATTACCTCTGCTTATCTTTGACTTCCATGTGCATAGAATATGATGTCCCATCATTTTTTTGTAGCCCATTTATATGTATGTTAGTGAAGTTTTTTTTAAGGCAGAACATAAGTGGGTATTTTTAGTCCATTCACCTAGTTTATATTTTTTAATTAAAGAATGTAGTCCATTTGCCTTCAAGATTGTTACTGGTAAGTAATGATTTGGTTTTCCCGTTCTTCCACAAGCATTTCTATTGTTTTCTCTGAATCTCCTTTACTCCTTTTCTAGGAGATTTTCTGTATCCACATTCTTTCATGATGTTGACTGCAATGAAATGAATCTGAATATTAACAACAAAAGAAAGTACAGAAAATACACAAACACTGGAGATAGAACAGCATGCTATGAGTGAAGTGGTCATAGAAATAAAAAAAAATTGAAATGAATGAACATGAAAACATGACATAAAAACTGATGGGATACAACAAAAGTAATAGTAAGAGGGAAGTTTATAACAATAAGTGCCTGAATAAAAACCAATGGAAAGGTATCAAATAAATTATCCAACAATGTATCTCAAGGACACAGAAATACAAGAACAAACCAAATTCTGAGTTGCTTGGAGAAAGCAAGTTATAATATTTAGAGAAGAGGTAAGCAAAATAAAAATATTATACTAAAGAATAGTTAAACAAAGACATTAGTGTGAAATACAGAAACAAAGTTAATAAACCACTGGCCCAAATAACCAAAGAAAACAGAAAATAAGGAATTAAAAAAGCCAGAGCTGATAAAAGCGATGTTAACAGCTTATACCACAGAAAAAAACAAAGAATAATTTGGAATAATAACAAATAGCTATTTGCAAACTAGTTATAAAATCTGAAAGAAATGTACAGATTTCTGAACACATATAATTTACAAAGTTGAGTTCTGAAAACTGAAACCCTGAACAGACCAATAAACAAGCCTGAAATTGAGTCCATAACAAAGTGCCTGCAAATTCTCAAACTATTCAAAACAATTGAAAGAGAGTAAACCATTTAAAACTCATTCTGCGAAGATAGCACTACACTTAATTCCAAAATTAGAGAAAAATACAACAAAAAAGAAAACTATAGGCCAATAAGCCCTGGTTGGATATACATCAACACAAGCAAGGAAATAAATGACGAATCAACAGCCATCATGAAATTAAATGGGAAAAAGGTAGAAGCATTTCAACCAAGACCCAGAACCAGAGAAAAATGTTTAGTCTCATCGTTATTATTCAATATCGTCTGGAAGTTTTAGCCAGCATTTAAACAAGGACAAGAAATTATAAAAGCTGTATTTAGAAAAAAGCAAGTCAAATTTCCATGTTTGCAGGTGACATGATTCTTTATATAGAGGAACTGGACTATTCCACTAAGGGATTACTGAAGTCATAGGAAAGTTCAATAAAGTTGCAGGATACAAAAATCAGTACATAAAATCAATAGCATTTTTATGTACAAGCTATGCTCTGGCTTAAAAAAAAAGATTAGTCCCATTCATAATAGCTACCAAAAATTTAAATATCTTGGGATACATTAAGCCAAGGATGTGAAAGACCTCTACCATGAAAATTACAATATATTAATGAAAGCAATAGAAAAAAACACAAAAATGGAAAAATCTTTCATGCTCATGTATTTAAAGAATTAATACAATCAAAATGCCCAAACTACCCAAAGAAACTTACAAATAGGAGCCCTATCAAAATACCAAGGACATTCTTCACAGATGTGTTTGGAAACACCTAAGACTCAGAAGAAGCAAAGCAATATTAAACAGGAAGAAATAAGCTGGAAGCATCACAATACCAGATTTCAAGACGTACAAGATTTCGAAGTCAAAGCAGCCTTGTAATGGCACAATAATAGACATGTAGACCAATGGAATAGAATAGAAACCCCGGAAATTATTCCATGCATCTACAGCCAATTAATTTTTGACAAATGATCTAAAATCACTCTTTTGATAAAAAAAAAAAAAAAAACATTGTCTAACAAATAAGGATGGGAAAATTAAGTTTCCACATTCAGAAGTTTGAAATAAGATGCCTACTTTGTACCTTATAACTCACACCTTATACTGTAATCACCTCACAGTGGCTCAAGAATCTAATCCAAAGACCATAAACCACCAAATTACTAAAGAAAAATGTAGGGGAAATGCTGCATGACATTGGAATTAGCAAAGACTTGTTGGGTAAGACCTCAGAAGCACAGGTGATAAAAAAAGGGCAGGAGGGAATTACATCAAGCTAAGAAGGTTATGCACAGTAAAGAGAACATTCAACAAAGTAGAGGCAGCCAACAGAATGGGAGAAAATATTTGCAAACTATTCACCTGATAAAACATTACTATTCATAGTATAAAAGGAGCTCAAGATATTCAACAACAACAAAATATCCAGTTAAGACATGGACAATTGATATGAACAGGCATTTTTCAAATGAGGAAAAACAAATGTCCAGCAGACAAATGAAAAACTCCTAGATTCGCTAGCCATCAAGTAAATGGAAATAAAAATTGCAATGAAGTATCATCAAATCCTAGTTATAATGAATATCATCCAAAAATAAAATAACAAATTATGACTATGATGTGTATAAAAAGTACCCCAAACTTCTGTTGGTAAGAATTTACGCTGCTACAGCCATTATAGAAGACAGTATAGAGATTCCCCAGAAAACTAAAAATAGATCTAACATATGATATGACACAGCTATCCTACTACTGGAAATATATCCAAATAATTAAAATAAGCATATAAATTATTTATGCAATCCCATACCAAATTTACAGTAGTTCAATTTAAAAAAGCCAAGATATTAGATCAACATAGATGACCATCAACAGATGACTGAATAAAGAAAATTATGAATGGAATATTATTCAATTACAAAAATGAATTTTTCAACACATCAGATAAAACTGGATATAATTATGCTAAGTGAACTAAGTCAGACCTAAAAAGAAAAAAAATTCTCTTATTTATGCTTCTAGATACATAGATAGATATAGATAGAGAGATTATAGATATACATATAGAGATGTAGCAAAAGAAATATAGTATTTTACAGTTTTAATGATATGTGATTATTTCAAAATCTACATTATATGAGTAAAATGTATATCTTTTCATTTGATTATTGTGTATGTCTTTTACCTATATGCTTGCTTAACTATGGCCTCTTTACTTTTTATGTGTTGAATTTTTTTTTATTTAATGGAACATTAAGCCTTTGACTATAATGAAAATTAAAAATATGTTATCAAATTGTAAGAAAGAAAGAAGGAATTAATGGAGGGAGGAAGGATGGAAGGAAAAAGGAGGGAGAAAAGGAGGTCTCATATTCTTAGAATTGTATCTATGAACTATACTGAATCTCTTCTCTTGCATTAATATCACATTAACACAAAAATTGTTTAGAAGTATGTTGTAATTATTGTGAAATTGCTGTGACTCTCATAATCTAATGTATTAATAAATTCCTTAATAAGTACAAAAAATCAAATACTAGCTCTGGAAAACATATTTTAGGATTCATAATTAATATTTCTTAGATCCATTATCAAATTTCTTAAGTGCTACTAGTCATATATTTACCTCTTACCTCATTCATTCATGTAGAAAAAGTATCCTATATGAATTTTAAAATTTCCTTAAGAATACTACACTAAAAGACTTTTACCATATCAATTCTAAAAATATTAATAATATTTATTGTCATTGAAATTTTAATTATTTGTGCAATTTAAATTAAGAAAAGGGAGTTTTGGAAATTTGACTTTTGGGGAAGGGAATATTTGCCCCATGGGCTAAACAAGTCCTATAAAATCAATTGTTCTGGTGTTGCAACAGGAACTGCAGGCAAGACTCATAATTCCATAACTTCATAGCAGGCTAGTTTTTAAGTGGATAATCTTCCATGGCCTGTGGATAATGTTATAAATATCCAAAAGACTCTTGGTGGTGAAACTGTTCCCCACCACTGAATTTTATCATAAAACAATATATTTATTGTAGAATTAAGATAAGTAATTTTTAAACACATAAAAATGTTAATTTACCATATTGTTAGTCTCAAAACAAGCTTAGGTAGTATTGAGTGTTGTAGGTGAGATTACAAGTAAGTCAGAAACCTATTTTAAATTTTGAGAAGCAATCCAGATATTGTTTTGGGATCATGTTGTGGAGTTAGCATTAAGGTTATTCATTTCACTATTTAATATATCAATAGATCTTTGAATTATTTGCAGAAATTTAATTTCCATTTATACATTTTCAAATTGCTTATATATATATGTAAAATTTATGAATCACTAGAAGCTAAGTGAGAACTAAATTGTTCTATTGGATTTATATCGTATACAGATTGATAACCTCATTATATCATATTAGCTCATGCCATTATTGTTGCTGAGAAGTTCCATGATTTGCAAGAGCCCCAGGAAAGGTGGTGATATAGTGGGGAAACAATGGTGTATATTTTAGACAGGGTCAAATTTTCTGATGGTTAGGATCACAGAGGTCAAGATGAGATTGCTATCACATCTCAAAAGTCAGGCAAAACCATTGTATCTTCCTTCATGGTTTTGTTCTGCCTTGTTTTGGTTGTTGTTGTGCCTTTGATGGATTGGAGGAGGCATTTATTTTGGGATCATATGCTCTAAATAAGACCACAGATTCAAATGCTAATCTTTGGAAACACCCTCATAGACACACCTAGAAATAATACTTAATGAGATACGTAGACATTTCATTATCTAGTCAAGTTGACACATAACTATCATAATATTAGAACTGTCTCCTAATTCAATTTTACAAACACATTGCAATGTCAAGACAGAGACTGATAGGGAGAAGACAGACATATGAAGATTCAGAAATGATAAGTTTTGTTTTGACAAGCCAAGGAATGCCCGCTCCACCCAAAGCTAGGAAAAAGCAGGCAATGATATTCCCCTAGAGACTTCAGAGAGAGCGTGGCCTAGGAAGCACATTGATTCTATACTTAGCTTCCGGAATGGTGAAAGTAAAAGATGTGTGTTGTTTTAAGCCAATTAGTTTATAATACTTTATTATCACATTCATAAAAACTCATACAGGTACCACTTGTTTGTTCTTCTACACCATAATTTGTTTTCTCCATGTTAGCGATGCTTATATTTCACTGCATCTTTTACATTTATTTGTTGAACTTTTATATTAACTAGTAAAATTTCTGAAAAGGATGCCTATACTATTCTGTTAATTGTTTTAACTTATTTTAATATTTATATGACTGAATTTCAAATTTTAATAACACACACATTAGGTTCATGTATCATGGAAGACAATTTCAAGTTATGAAGAGCAACTAGTGTCCTAGACATTTTTTCATTATAGTCTCATTTTCAAAAACAATTATTTACTTCAGAAATCTTGCATGTAATCATTATTTAGTGGAAAAATATTTATATGTAATCATATTTTATAATAAAAGTGTCAGATATTAATATGCTACTCACTTTTCCTTTTATTTTGTGAGGTTCAGTTCTATATCATAAAACCCATCCTTTTAAAATGTACAATTCATTGATTTATAGTAGATACGTGAGTTTGTGCAACCGTTATTGTCAGGATCTCCCCCCTTCGGGAACTGGCCAGGTTACCGCGAAGGAAGAGTGAGGAGACTGAGGAAGGTCAAGCTAAACACACTTTATTGATACTCTAGGTGACTAGGAGGAGAGATCGTTCAAGCCTACTCCTGCAGGCACTAGGCACTACGGACTCGGGAGAGAAGCTGAGCAACCTCTGGTTTACAGCGTCTGAGGGTCCCCTTATATACAGTTTCTAGAGGCTAGCCCCACCCACATTCCTACCCCCAGGGTCCCGTCATCATGGCAAGGACAGTTTGTGGTTAGGCCTTCTAGTTAGGCCATTCCTTTTCAAATCTTACCAGCTAGGGTGGCTACTTTTCCTTCAAGCTGCAGGTATCTGCGACTCCGCAGTTAATTTCTTTCAAAGGGCACTACAGTTACTTTGTTTCAAACGGCGCTACAATTACTTTCTCCATGAATGGTTCCCTAACAGTTATCAAAATCTAAGGATAGGTCATTTCCTTTATCTTACTAATTAGGAGCCATTCCTAATTTCCCCCTTCAGTCCCTGGAAATCACTTTTAGTCTTCAAAGTTTACCTATTCTAAATATTTCATATGCATACAATCATCCAATATGTATATTTAGTATTGTTTTCTTTCTCATCATAATGCCTTCAAGGTTCACTGATAATGTACAGTGTACCCATTAGTATCCTTTTCATGGCTGAGTTGCATCAATTGACTATCACATAGTAAATGAACATTTGAATTGTTTCCAATTTTTGACTATTATTAGTAATGCTGCTGTTAATATTAAAGAGCCATGCACAAGATTTTATATATGTATAATTTTGTTTGCTTGGGCACATACATAGGGGAATAATCTAAAGACATAAGGAAATACTATGTCTAGCTTTTTGAGGAACTGCCAAACATTTTTCAAAGCAGTGGTACTATTTTACCTTTCTTTAGAAACATGAGGGTTCGAATTTCTGTACATCTTCACTGACAGTTGTTATCGTCCATTCTTTTTTAGCAAACAAATCCATACTCTGAGATAACTTGTCACTGTGTTTTTAATTTTAATTTTCCAGTTATAAATGCTACTGCATATATTGTTGTGTTTATTCACCATTTGTTTTTTGTTTGTTTGTTTGTTTGTTTGTTTTTGGACAGGCAGTGATAGACAGTGAGAGAGAGAGACATAGAGAAAGGTCTCCCTTTTTCCGTTGGTTTACCCCCCAAGTGGCTGCCACGGCTGGCACGTTGTGGCTGGTGCACTGCACCGATTCGAAGCCAGGAGCCAGGTGCTTCCTCCTGGTCTCCCATGTGGGTGCAGGGCCCAAGCACTTGGGCCATTCTCCACTGCACTCCCAGGCCACAGCAGAGAGCTGGGCTGGAAGAGGAGCAACCAGGACAGAATCCACTGCCCCAACCAGGACTAGAACCCGGGGTGCTGGCACCACAGGTGGAGGATTAGCCTAGTGAGCCATGGCACCGGCCACCATTTGTATTTTTTGTAGCAATCTTAATTCAAATCTTTTACATTTATTGTTGGATCATGTGTTTTTATTTTTGAGTTCTAAAAGTTCTTTCTATAGTCTAGACACTAATACCTTATGAGATACATAATTTGGAAATAGGTTCTCTTATTCTGTGTGTTGAATTTTTCACTTAATTGGTAGTATCTTTTAAGAAATTTTTTACACATGTAGTAATTTGGGTGAAATTCAGTTATCTATTTGAGTTTCCTTTGGTGCTGTGTGTCATGTTCAAGAAATAATTTAGAGATGAACACAGCAATTTTATAAAAGAAAAAGTTGATAAACATCTCAACAGAATAGACCAAGTAAGGAAAAAGTTTCTAATCAGCTGGAGAATGCTTATTAAATAATCAAATTATACAAAAATAAAGAGAAAAAGAACTTAAATGAATGACCATTGCCTAAATGAATTATGGGATATCATTTAGTTGCCTAAGTGAACTATGGGATATCATTAAGCAACTAAATATTTGCACTATATATATTCCTGAAGAAAAGAATAAAAATGGCATTGATAATCTACTAAATGAAAGAGAAATTGCCATCAAGACAAAGGAAGCTCATAGACTCCAAGGAGATTCAACATAATAGATCTTCTCCAAAGCATGTTGTAGTCAAAACCTCAAGATCAAGGAAAAAGAGAGAATCCTAAAGACAGTAAAAGAAAAGTGTTAAGTTTTGTGTGAAGGAAAACTAGACTAACACCAGACTTCTCAACAGAAATCAGGCCAGAAGAGAGTGGGATAATATATTCAAGATTTAAAGAAAAAAATAAAAGCTTCCACCTAAGAATATTATTTCCAGTATTTTAAAGTGAGAAAGAAATAAAGTTTTCCTGGATAAGCAAAAACTGAATGTATAAAAATAGCCTTACAGAAAATTTTGAAGAGAATTGGATCTTTCAAATAAACATCATGAAACACATGACACTACCAAATTCATTAACAGATCAAATACAATCAGTAACCAATAACAAAAAGATAACTGAGGTATTAGTTCCTTGCTATCAATAATCACCTTGAATGTAGATTATTGAATTTTTCCAGCCAAAAGTATTAGATCGACTGAATGGCTAAAAAACTAGGACTTGACTATATGCCACCTATAGAAAACTCACTTCACAAGTAAAGATACACATAGACTGAAATCAAAGGGCTCAAATAAATACACCAGAACATGAAAACAAATAAAAACAAGCACGAGTAGTTATACTCATAAGAGATAAAGCAGAATTAAATCAGAAACTGTAAAAAGAGACAAAATAGCATTATATATTGATTAAATGGTTGGTTCAGCAAGAATACATAATAAAAATAAATATATATGCAGTCAACACAAGACCACCAAGATATTTCCAGTAAGAAAGTAGCATTAGACATAAAAGGAGAGACAGACTCCGATAAAACAATAGTGGGAGATTTCAGCATCTCACTATCATCAAAGTACAGATTGTCCAGACAAAATCAACACAGATATATCAGAGATCAGAGATGAGCCATACTATTGAGCAATGGACTTAACATTTAGAGAATAGTTCATCCAAAGACTACTGAATGCACTTCTTCTCTTCAGGACATGGAACATGTTCTAGGATGCACCACATATTAGGACACAAACCATGTCTTAGTACATCTAAAACAATTGAAATCATGCCATGTATCTTCTTAGACCACAAAGGGAAAAATGGTAGAAAGCAACCACAGGGGAACAACAGAACATTTGGAAATAAGTGCACATTGGACAACGTGCTACTGAATGACCTATTGGTCTTGGAGAAATTAAAAAAGAAATAAAAAGTTTTCTTGAAAGAAAACAAAAGGAAAACACAACATGCATAAATCTTTGGGATACAGCAAAAGCAGAATTAAAAGTATTAAGAAGAAATTTTCTAGCACTAAGTGTTTACATTAAAAAGAGCAAGGTCTTGAATAAATGATATAATGATTCATCTCAAAGAGTTAGAAAATAAAAAAAAAAATTAACAGGTACCAGGAAATAATAAGGATCAGAATGGAAATTAATGAAATTAAAACTAAGAAAAACAAAGAAAAAACAACATAAAATATCAATAAAATTAACACCTATTTTTGAGAAGATAAACAAATATATAAAAACTTTACCCAACCCAACCAAGGGAAGAAAGAGAAAAAAGTTAAATAAATAAAATTGGATATGAAAAAGGCAACATCAGAATGATTCCACTGAAATACAAAGGATCATAAGAAACTACTAGGAAGGAAAATATGCTTACAAATTGGAAAGTTTCAGGGAAATTGATGAATTCTTGTATACATAACCTATCACAATTAAATCAAGAAGATAGAGAAAATCTAAACAGATCCTTAAAGAGCATTGAGATTGGAGCAGAAAATAGAGTTCCTCTGTCATAGAAAATCCCAGGCCCTGACGGCTAGTTTTCTTAATTTCATTTTTTTTCAAAACACAGTCTTTCTGCCACTATTTCTCAAATGACTATTGGAATGGATATAATATTTGGTTTTGAACTTTATAGTTGAAATTGAAAAAAAGTGACTATCTTGAGGCAAGTTGACAGCAAGGTTTAGACTGAAGGAGATAACAGGCAGTGAATTTGGGACAATACTTAAAATAAATAATCACAAGTTACTTGAACTGTCTAAACATTTATGTTTATCAAGCTATGAATGTTCCATATATTTTATCTCTCGGGTTTTCCAGGCATTTGTTTAAGGGAAAGAATTCTTAACATACTTGTAGCTCTTCATGAAGTTATCTATACTCTCAACTTGATATTTCATATCTACATATTTTAAAAGTTGTGGGTGGGAGGGAAGTTATGGCGGGGGAAGCCATTGTAATCCATAAACTGTACTTTGGAAATTTATATTCATTAAATAAAAGTTAAAAAAGAAGAAACAAGAAGCCAGATTTATAAATAACTTATGTAATAAATTTACTGTATAGTAGATATTTATCACATAATTTAAATCCTCAAAGTAGCTCAATTTTAAAATGCTATCAGTAAATTATAATAGCAAAAAGCAAAAATATTTTCTAGAAGATCAAATGTGAATGATATGATTAAAATACTACTCACTGTTATTCTGATTTATTTCCAATTGACATTTAAGTATACTAAATTTATTACAGACATTATCTTTAGAAAATTAATTGTATCAAAAACATGTCTAGCTTGTATTTACTTAGTCCTTCAGTTGGTAATGAACATTGGTAGCATCTGTGTTACTACAGTGCCTGTCCAACTAACTATGATAAACATTTGGCCAACAGTAACTATTTTTGCCAGCACTTTTGGGAGGATGTTTGGTGAAGTACAATATGTTTTCTAAAAACTAGTATCTGAAGTGAACACAGCATGATGAAGGCTTGGTGCTCTACAGTTCTCAACTCTGCAACTGGGTGACCGAAAGCCAGTGACTCCCACTGGAAGAGCAGAGCAATGCCTTTAGAATGTTTAGCATATTCCTAACCCCTTTAAATCATTCACTTATCCTTACTTAAGACACATCTGTTAACACATTAAAAATATTATTTCTGTTATTGTTAGAGAATGTTGGTATTATGTCAGTTGTAGTCTTGCTTCTTAATATTTTTGCCTAACTTTATATTATGGTGAATCTTCCTATTATTTGGCACTGAAAAATTACAGTTGTATCTTTTCAACTTTTAAAGTGTTATTTTTAATGTGTTTTAGTCCTGATTTTAGTGTTTCATTTACATTTCTTATTTTTAATATTTAATTTCCAACTTTAATGTTCCTTTGACATGTGGAGATCACAGTTGATTGTCGAGAAAGTATAATTATAATTTCAGAATCTTCAGTCATTTGGCTTCCTACATATGCCAGATTAAATATAAATAACCAAGTTGTTATTTTTTAAGAAACACTAATAAAGGTATAAATGGGAAAAAAATCTCTAAAATGTTCAAATTTGAGTGTTTCCCCAAGACAGTTTGTTTTAAAATTTTATCCTATAAAACACAAAAAGAAAAGAGGTAGAGGAATGAAGCAGACATCTTGTGATTGATTATTGGGTTTTGTTTTTTACTTTTTATATTTTTTAAAGATTTATTTATGCCTTGGAGAGACAGAGTAACAGAAAGATAGGGAGAGACATAAAAAATGGTATTCCATCCTCTGGTTCACTCCACAAATGGCCACAATAGCTGGAGATGGGCCAATCTAAAGCCAGGAGCCTGGAGCTTCTTCCCGGTTTCCCATGTGGTTGAAGGAGCCCAAGAACCTGGGCCATGTTCTACAGCTTCCTCAGGCCATAGCAAAGAGCTGGATGTGAAGAGGAGCAGCTGGGACACGAGCCTGAGCCTTTATGGATTCTGGCACCACAGGTGGAGGCCTAACCTACCACGCCACAGTGCAGGCCCCTGATTATGGTGCTTAGCCTTAATCATACTCCTTCTACATTTTGGCTGTGATTATAGAGTGGATTGAAATTATGTTTTGTAGAAATTAAATAAAAAAGGAAGGCAGGAGGGTGGTTGAAGGAGAAGAGGGAAGAAAGAAAGTATGGAAGGAATATATCCTCTTAGAAATGTAATTGCAAAATTAATGAAATTTATTCTTTTGGTTTTTTTTAACTTTTATTTAATGAATATAAATTTCCAAAGTACAGCTTATGGATTACAATGGCTTCCCCCCCCATAACTTCCCTCCCACCCGCAACCCTCCCCTTTTCCACTCCCTCTCCCCTTCCATTCACATCAAGATTCATTTTCAATTCTCTTTATATACCGAAGATCAGTTTAGCATATATTAAGTAAAGATTTCACAGTTTGAACCCACATAGAAACACAAAGTGAAAAATACTGTTTGAGTACTAGTTATAGCATTAAATCACAATGTACAGCACACTAAGGACAGAGATCCTACATGAGGAGTAAGTGCACAGTGACTCCTGTTGTTGACTTAACAAATTGGCACTCTTGTTTATGGCATCAGTAATCTCCCTAGGCTCTTGTCATGAGTTGCCAAGGCTATGGAAGCCTTTTGAGTTCACCAACTTCAATCTTTTTTTATACAAGGTCATGCTGAGTGAATTAAGCCAGTCCCAAAGGGACAAATATCATATGTTCTCCCTGATCAGTGAGAATTTCACTTGTTAAAGTGAAATGGACACTATGAGAAACAGTGACTTGTTCAGCTCTTGTCCTGATGGTTGATGCACAATGTAATACTTTATCCATTTTAGTATTTTTTTTGTTGTAGTACTATTGGTTGAACTCTGTAATTAACACAGTTATTCTTAGGTGTTTAAATTTTAACTGAAAAGTGATCCCTGTTAGGAATTTGGAAAGCATTATGCTGAGTGAAATAAGCCAGTCCCAAAGGGACAAATACCATATGTTCTCCCTGAATGGTGACAACGAACTGAGCACCAAAAAGGAAACCTGTTAAAGCGAAATGAACACTATCAGAAACAGTGACTTGATCAGCCCTTGCCCTGAATGTTGATGAACAACTTAATACGTTATCCCTCTTAGTATTTTTTTTTTGTTTGTTCTACTTAATACTTTTGGTTGAATACTGTAATCAATACACAGTTATTCTCAAGTGTTGAAACTTAACTGAAAAGTTATCGCTGTTAAACATAAGAGTGGGAATAAGAGAGGGAAGAGATGTGCAATTCGGGACATGCTCAAGATGACTTACCTCAAACGGTAGAGTTAGAAACATACCAGGGGATTCCAATTCAATCCCATCAAGGTGGCATGTACTAATGCCATCTCACTAGTCCCAGTGATCAATTTCTGTTCACAATTGATCGTAATGATAGGACTAAGAACCAAAGGCATTACATAAACAAGAATAGAGTCTGCAAATACTAGCTGATAGAATAAAAAAGGGAGAGAACCATCCAACATGGGAAGCGAGATACACAGCAGACCCATAGAATGGCAGATGTCCTAAACAGCACTCTGGCCTCAGAATCAGCCCTTAAGGCATGTTGGATCTGGCTAAAAAGCCCATGAGAATATTTCAGGCATGGAAAGCCAAAACACCATGGCAAAAATAAATAAATAAATAAATAAATTTGTTCTTTTTGTATTAATAAAAAAGTCAAAGTAAAATAATAAACTTTTACATTATATCAGAATCAACATTGATATAAAATTGCCTTCTACTGCAAGACCTTTTAACTGACTGTAAGGACATATATATTCTCCATTAAAAATATAGAGTTTGGTTATTTATACAAATTCTATGTGATAACTTTTTCTCAGAGCTAAATTTAAGAAAAAAACTTCAGTTTCCTTTCATTTGTTATTAGTTTGTAATCACATAAAATGTGCAAATAAATAATTATTTCTATACATTTTGATTTCTTCCACCTTTTATATTGCTGCATCATTCCCTTAAACAGTATAGATTACAAATGTGTACCTCTATTTAACCCTTTTCTTCAAAAAATGAATTATATGTTTTATCTTGGTCTTCACCCAATTTATATCATATGCATATGTTTTACTCTGAATATTTAAAGAAAGATCATGGCATAGTGAAAAGCTAAATATTTTACCATATTTTACTAACTAGTAATATTTGATCATAAATGTTATGGTTTTATATGTTTTACTTTCTTTTTACTAAAACTAGTAAAATCATTATAGTTATTCTGAGTATCATGGAGCTTTCTTTCCCTCCCTTTTCTTTATATTCTATATAAAACATAATTAACTTCAATTATACTATAAATATTTCCAAGATATTTTATGCTTTTACATATGCATGTTTATCCATTAAAACATATTTTTCACTATGCTTGAAAACTGCAAAAGTATTTTCATGTTGTTTATATTTTCTCACTCATTTCTGGCATATCCTTTTTTAAAAAAGAATGAATTATTTAATATTTTTATTTAATTTTCTTTGAAAGTCTGATGGATTGAGAGTTAGAGACAGACAAAAAATATCTTCCATCCATTGGTTCACTCTCCAAATCTCCAGTACAGACAAGGCTAAGCCAGGCTGGAGATAGGATGTCAGAACTTAATCTAGATATCCCACATAGGTGGCAGAGACCCACATACTTAAGCATAGATCTTCTGCCTCCCAACGTGCACATTAATAGGAACCTGAATCAATGAAAGGAGGTAGTGCTCAATCCCAGGCACTCCAAAACAGGAGATCTGCATCTGAGTGGAGTCCTACCCATGTCAGTATCTCACACCCACTCCACTAATTCCCTTTAACGAAGCTGTCATAGTTCATTTTCTCAATGTCCATGTTGGTCAATTGTATCAGTAACTCATATTTTGCCTTATTACTTAATTGTTTGCAGTAATTTAACTTCCCATATATGATGTGATAACTTCCTATATAGGGTGTGATATGTCTTGTCTATGTCTTGTATGTCTTTTATATCTGAAAATAGAGATTGAGATGCATAAAACACATTTTAAATGTTCTCGTAATGCTACATTGTGGTTCAATAAAATAATCAGTGTGGGTGGAGAGTTTAATAAGCTTTTGAAAGTGAAATTTAAACACAGAAGCAGTGTAAACTGGCTGCTTTGCATGCTTCTATTTGGTTCCAAGTAGTCCACTTTAACTGAGACATATTTATGTCAACATCATCAATTATATTAAAAATCAAATTGTACCAATTAAATAAGTTGGTGATTAATTAAGGAGGTGTACATTTCTACATTTTGATGTTAAATACATGCAGAGAGAGACAAACAACAGGATTGTTAATCCTTAAAACAATGGAGTGGCTAATCATGTTAGCTATAATGTCCTAGGACTATAATGTCAAGGCACAGGAATGTTTCCTGGGTCATGAGGAGCATTTCTAGAGAATTCAGGCTGAACCTGTGGGACTGACTCCAGGGTGTCCTCACTGCACAGATGTGATTAACTATGACTTAGGCCACAGTAGTCAGCATTCCACTCTTCAGATTGCACTGCTTTCCAACATAAATAGTTTTATCCATTTCTAGTAGCTTCAGTAGTATAACTTATTTCCTTTTTAAAAAAATAATACCTGAAAATATATTTTAAAACAAAAAGGATAACACAGTGTATAATTTCTCACTGTTTATTATATATATAATGACAAAAGTATTAACTATATTTTCTATAGTCTAGTATCTTGACATCTTGAGACCTTGCTCAAGTTGGAAAACATACCTTCCCAGGCTAGCCAGCTCTTGGTGATAGCCGACAACTCACCTGGGAATGCACCTTTCATAGGAAAACTAAGCAATGCAGAGTCTATGCACCCAATAACCTCCTTTATCAGGCTGTTAGCCTCAGAGACAATATCCATCTGCCCCAATCATGCCAACACAGGTAATCGACAATTAAGTAGAGCTACTATACCCAATAGTCTGTTGAAATTCAAGTCAGTCTATCTCAAATAAACTTGATCTGCTGTATCTATTTGTTTCTTATAAACCGCCATTAATGTTCTTTCACACTGGAGCTGGTGCTATCGCCACGACTCCATATGGCCCTGGATAGCTTCTCACGCCTCTTGTTTGCAATAAACTACGCATAAAATCTTACTCTTTCATGATGATCACTGCTGTGTCTACATACTTTACCATAGTTTATTGAAACAAACGCTGAATACCTTCAAACAAAGTCAAACATATACATTTAAATGTATAAAAATAAATTTGTTCATTTGAAATTTATGCTTGAAAATATATTGTTAAAAATAACAATATTTTTCCTAGGCCTATTTGAAATACCATTGTTAAAAATATGTCATTACCAATCTAAATCTCTGTTGTCCAATGTGTTCTAAACACATGGATGAAGCATGCTTTAAATAAAGAACACTTCAAATAAAAACATTATTGTTGAGACTTGGATATAAGGAAATGATCCCCATAAAAACCATGCCCTAGATGGGACAAGTCATGTATACCCATTTATCATTGGCAAAATCACACCATATCAAGAAAATCTGAAAACATAATGCAGTTGTTTGATGAAGATGAGGAAGTAAAATTCACATAGAATATCAGGTAATAAAAGATTTCCTGGGGGCCGGTGCGCGGCATAGCGTCAGAGCCTCTGCCCACATATGCCCATCGCAAATGGACGAAAGATTTAAGTCCCAGATGCTCCACTTCTAATCCAGCTCTCTCCTGTGGCCTGAGAAAGCAGTAGAAGATGGTCCAAGTCCTTCCGCCCCTGTGCTCATGTGAGAGACCCGGAAGAAGCTTCTGGCTCCTGGCTTCAGATCAGTGCAGCTGCGGCCTTTGCGGCCATCTGGGGAGTGAACTAGTGGATGGGAGACCACTCTCTCTGTCTGCATCTGCCTCTCCTTCTCTTTCTGTGTAACTCTGACTTTCAAATAAAATAAATAAATCTTTTTAAAAAGGAATTCTTTTAAAATATTTATTAATATAAAATGAAAAGATTTTATGCATTCTATAGGTACAGGTCCAAGAATTCAAGTCAGGAATTCCACTATCCCAAGATGAATATAAATACCCTTCTACTAGGAGGTACAGGACTTAGAAAATGATTCCAGTATGTGCAGGGGGAGGTATGTGGTAATTGAGACCAGAAATGAAAAGACATTAAAATAAGTTTGTGATCATCAAGTTGCCGCTGTAGGTAGCTAGTACTACTTCATAGGGCAATGGCAACAATTTAAAGCAATTACCTCAGAGTCATCCTACCTGCACCCTGAAAGTCCATGACTCCTTAGCATAGTAGGTACTGCAGCTAGTACTTAGGAGGCAGCTACTGCACTGCCTCCATGGCGTTTAAGAGCCGATGAATTCCAGACTCCTGGCCTCATTAAGCACAGTTAAGAATGACTTGTGATGGTGAGAGTCAGGTGCTGGCAGTGAGAAATCAGACTGGCAGGCACAGACATCATAAGGGCAAAATGGATATAGTGAGCCACTCAGAGGCTCTGTTACATTTTATATCCTTGATTATTTAATCTTGTCCTCAGATTAAAAAAAAAAAAATGGAAATACACCTGTATCAGGACTAGGTAAAGAGCCCTTCAGAGTAGTTACTCCTCCTGAACTGCCAAATGTCATATTGCATGATTCTGCATTCACAGATAGAGTATAGGCCTGGAGTATATCTCTTAGTTACCTATGTTTTCTGGCTCTGTTCTCAAATCCCTCTTTAAAGAAGCGATGTGACAGGAGGACAGGGTACATTTAGTTTAGTAATAGTACTCCAGTTTTGCATAATAAGCAAGAACCAGACTCTCTAGATCAACCATGATGCATAATTCCTCTACACTTGATCTTAGCCAAAAGGCCGAGAAGCAATGCATAATTCCTCCTTAACTTTGGGAGGACATGGAGATGAGAGGAAACCTCACAGTAACTGTCAGGATCTCCCCCTCCTGGAACTGGCCGGGTTGCCACGAAGGAAGATTAGAGGAGACTGAGGAAAGTCAAGCTAAACACACTGTATTGATATTCTAGGCAACTAGGAGGAGAGATCGCTCAAGCCAACTCCTGCGGGCCAAAGGCACTATGGACCAGGAGCTTTCCCCATGGGCACAAGGTGCTACGCACCGGGGAGAGAGGCTGAGCAACCTCTGCTTTACAGTGTCTACTTATACACAGTTTTTAAAGGTCAACCCCGCCATGTGCCGACCTCCCAGGCTCCATAGTCATAGTAATGCCGCCCTCCCAGATCCTATAGTCATAATAACACGGTTACATAGTTTCATTCCTTCGAGAGTGGATCCCTAACAGTAACTGTAACTTCATTGACTTGCAAGAGAGTGTTAGTGATTCCAAGACCTGATGATTACGAAAATCCAATATAATCTTGAATATGATATAAAATGAAAAAATATACTTTATGCATGTAAGCACATCTATGTGTGTGGAAAACATTTTATATGTGTATAAGACATAGAGTGATTAATATTTAATCTTTCTACATGTTTTATATAGATGAATTCTAGAGTTCATTTGAAGTTTTCCACCTCTAAGCTAATAATTTAATACCCTGTTTGTTATGAAGCTAAAACCTTAGTTTCAGTTCTCCTAATTAGGCCCTTTGAAAGTTTTTGCCTCCAAGCAAACAGCTTGTTTTCTTCCTTCAGATCCTGAAAACTAAATACTTCTTGTTGCAATAAGGCTTTAAAGTTACATTGCTTCAGGCAATATTATTAAGTAAGATTCGAAACAAAGTCTATTAAGCAAAGATGTAAAAAATGTTCAATAAAACTTACTGAAATCCAAACTCCAAGGACTGTGAAAATTAACTTGAAGTGGGTTCATTTTATCATATTTGAGGGAAATCCAGCTTTACATTTAATTGCTGCATGGTTTATTTTACCTAAAGTTACAATTTTATTCATCTTAAACTCATTTTATCTTAAATGTAGAAACAAGTTCTTCAAAAGTATGTGGTAGTGCCTCTATCAAAACATTTAGGGTAAGAAGGTGAATTTATTTCTATTGATGTGCTTTCACTCCATTTTAAAGCTTTTTGAAGAAAAGACTATGCTTTCCTTAATGGATAGTCCAAAGAATTTAAATAGCAGTTACAAATTTGCCTAGTAAGGAGTAAAACTGTTAAAAGGATATTCTAAAACAAGTTAAATAAAAAATATAAAGTCTCTTATTTATAATGACAATAAGTATTCTGGATCAAATCATTATGAAACGTAATCTGTTTCATCTACTAAATTCAAGTCATCATTACATTTGCTATATTTTACGATTATTGTTTTTCTTTTTTTATTTATTTGACAGCTAGAGTTATAGACAGTGAAAGAGACAGAGAGAAAGATCTTCCCTCTGTTGGTTCACTCCCCAAATAGCTGCTATGGCCGGTGCTGTGCCGATCTGAAGCCAGGAGCCAGGTGCTTCCTCCTGCTCTCCCATGTGGGTGCAGGGCCCAAGGACTTGGGCCATCCTCCACTGTCCTCCCAGCCCACAGCAGAGAGCTGGACTAGAAGAGGAGCAACCGGGACTAGAACCCGGTTTCATATGTGATGCCAGCGCCACAGGCCCAGGATTAACCAGAGCCACAGCACCGGCCCATGTATTTTATGATTTCTAAAAAATTCCAAATACCAGTAAGATATTAGTAACTGTTTTTGGTGCTGTTGTTTTATATCATTCTACATTGATTTGTTACATTTCACTAAAGGTCACTAGACTAAATAATATTTTTTAAAGAAATCCAGGATAATCATCCTTTCATCTACAGGTGGCATACATATATTGTGTAAAAATTTTAAAAATTGACCTACAATGTGTGTATAGTAGCATCTCCCTATATATTTCAAGGTTTCAGATAATAAAATAAGCATTCAAATATTTTAAAAAGTATGTTTAAAATGGCTTTAATATGTTTAGCGAGCCAAATTAAAAAATGTAATTCTTATTTCTATGTCTTTTGATAGAGTGAAAAAACAATTTTAGCAAGAAATAAAACATTTTTTTTGACAGGCAGAGTTAGACAGTGAGAGAGAGAGACAGAGAGAAATTCTTCCTTCCGTTGGTTCACCCCCAAATGGCTGCTACGGCCAGCACGCTGTGCCAATCTGAAGCCAGGAGCCAGGTGCTTCCTCCTGGCCTCCTATCAATTCTTTTTTAGTTGTTGTTAATTTTTTATTTTTTTGACAGGCAGAGTGGATTGTGAGAGAGAGAAACAGAGAGAAAGGTCTTCCTTTGCCATTGGTTAACCCTCCAATGGCTGCCGCGGCCGGCGCACTGCGGCCAGTGCACCGCACTGATCGGATGGCAGGAGCCAGGTGCTTCTCCTGGTCTCCCATGGGGTGCAGGGCCCAAGCACCTGGGCCATCCTCCACTGCACTCCCTGGCCACAGCAGAGAGCTGGCCTGGAAGAGGGGCAACTGGGACAGAATCCGGCGCCCCGACCAGGACTAGAACCTGGTGTGCCGGCACCGCAAGGGGGATGATTAGCCTACTGAGCCGCGGCGCCGGCCCCCATCAATTCTAATGAGTGAAATATTTATAGGAATAAATTTAGGTGTAACAGAATGTTACTTTTCATTTGCCTTGGGCGGACAACAAAGAACCATAACGCTGTGTCTTCAAACTCATTGCTACGCTGGGGAAATCAAATACTGTTGGAGCAGGCATTTGACCCAGCATTTAAGATTCTAGGTTGGAATACCTACATCCAATACTAGCCCCACTCTTTCTTTGAAGATTTATTTATTTCTTTGAAAGGCAGTCTGACAGAGGAGAAGGCATACATATAAAGAGAGAGAGAGAGAGAGAGAGAGAGAGAGAGAGAGAACATTCCTCCTCTGGGTCATTCACCAAAAGACTGCAGCAGCCAGGGCTGGACAGAAGGCTAAAGTGTGGCAGGCTCGAACTCTATCTGTATCTTTCACGTGGGTGGCATGAACTCAAGTTGGTAGCAATAATCTTATGCCTCCCCAGTGAATTAACAGGAAACTGGCTAGAAAGTGAATGTGGAACTCAATTCCAAGCACTCCAATATTTTATGTGGATGTTGCATGTGGTGGTTTATCCTGTTCAGCCCAATGCCTGCCTCATTGACTGCACTTTCACCCTCAAAGTGAGGGTGGTAGATCACATAGTTTGGACCCTGTCACCCACATAGGAGACCTGGATTGGGTTTTCTGTTTCTTGAATTGGCCCAGCCCAGACCAAGCTGTTGCAAACATTTTTGAAATGTACAAGTGTACAAGTGTGGATAGGATCTCTCTCTCTCTCTCTCTCTCTCTCTCTCTCTCTCTGTCTCTCTCTTTCTCTGTTCTAAAATTAAGTGAAAAAAAAAAAAACAAAGACATAAATATATAATTAGAAAGCTTGAAAATGTAAGAAGTTTAAGGGTAGAATTCTTTTATTTTTTTATTTTATTTTTTTTTTTTGACAGGCAGAGTGGACAGTGAGAGAGAGAGACAGAGAGAAATGTCTTCCTTTTTCCCATTGGTTCACCCCACAATGGCTGTTGCGGCCAGTGCGTTGTGGCTGGCGCACTGCACTGATCCGAAGCCAGGAGCCAGGCGCTTCTCCTGGTCTTCCATGCGGGTGCAGGGCCCATGGAACTGGGCCATCCCCCACTGCATTCCCAGGCCACAGCAGAGAGCTGGACTGGAAGGGGAACAACTGGGACAATATCCGGCACGCCGACCAGGACTAGAACCTGCAGTGCCAGTGCCACAGGTGGAGGATTAGCCTAGTGAGCTGCAGCACCGGCCAGGGTAGAATTTTTTATTGGTATTTGTTATCACCCTTTGTGTTTCTTTTCATATCTTTTTATTTCTTTACCTTTTTTTAAACTTTTATTTAGTAAATATAAATTTCCAAAGTACAGCTTAAGGATTACAATGGATTCCCCCCCCCATAACTTCCCTCCCACCTACAACCCTCCCAACTCCCTCTCCTTCTCCCATTCCATTCACATCAAGATTCATTTTCGATTCTCTTTATATACAGAAGATCAGTTTAGCATACATTAAGTAAAGATTTCAACAGTTTGCAACCCACACAGAAACACAAAGTGTAAAATACTGTTTGAGTACTAGTTATAGCATTAATTCACATTGAACAACACATTAAGGACAGAGATCCTACATGAGGAGTAAGTGCACAGTGACTCCTGTTGTTGACTTAACAAATTGACACTCTTGTTTATGGCCTCAGTAATCTCCCTAGGCTCTTGTCATGAGTTGCCAAGGCTATGGAAGCCCCCTGAGTTCACCGACTCTGATCATATTTAGACAAGGCCATGGTCAAAGTGGAAGTTCTCTCCTCCCTTCAGAGAAAGGTACCTCCTTCTTTGATGGCCCATTCTTTCCACTGGGATCTCACTCACAGAGATCTTTCATTTAGGCTTTTTTTTTTTTTTTCTTTTTGCCAAAGTGTCTTGACTTTGGCTTTCCATGCCTAAAATACTCTCATGGGTTCTTCAGCCAGATCTGAATGCCTTAAGGGCTTAATCTGAGGCCAGAGTGCTGTTTAGGACATCTGCCATTCTATGAGTCTGCTGTGTATCCCACTTCGCATGTTGGATAGTTCTCTCCCTTTTTGATTCTATCAGTTAGTATTAGCAGACACTAATCTTGTTTATGTGATCCCTTTGACCTTTAGACCTATCAGTGTGATCAATTGTGAACAGAAATTGATCACTTTGACTAGTGAGATGGCATTGGTACATGCCACCTTGATGGGATTGAATTGGAATCCCCTGGCACATTTCTAACTCTACCATTTGGGGCAAGTCAGCTTGAGCATGTCTCAATTTGTGCATCGCCACCCTCTCTTATTCCCACTCTTATATTAAACAGAGATCACTTTTCAGTTAAATTTAAACACCTAAGAATAATTGTGTGTTAATACTCTTGGTTGAACTCTGTAATTAACACACAATTATTCTTTTCATATCTTTATTATCAATGTTACAATGTTTTCATTACAAAAGAGCTTGTTATAAGCAAAATATGATATTGTAATTTCATGATAATCACAAAACAAAAAGTCTGTGATTTACTAATCAAGAATAATAAATAAGAAATCAAAACACCTGACTACAGAGTAATAATTTAACCAGAAGTCAATATTATAATAGAATAAGGAAGAAAAAACTATAATAAAACTAGAAAATAAGCATCAGATTGGCAATAAAAGGCCCTAACCTATCAATAATTAATTTAAATATAAATGTATTAAATCTCCCATTAAAAGACAGAATCATTGCATTGAAATGCTGAGCCAACATCATGCTTCTAAAAAGAAACTCACTTTTCCTTTAAGAATACACAGACTGAAAGTGAAATGATTCAATAGGATATTCTGTGAAAATGAAACCCAAAAGAAATAGGAGTGGTCATTCTTACATCAATTATTAAGTCAAAAGTAGTTTTAAAAAGGCAAAAATATATTTTCGTAAGTAAAATGTTTAATCTATGAAGAGGAAATAACAATTATAAACACATATTCACTCAGTATCAGATTCCAAAACCATAAAGCAAATATGAATAGATATAAAGTCAGAGATAGACTCCCTTAGAGGAACAGCAGGAAATGTTGACACCTCACTTTCAGACATGCAAATATCACCTGGAGATGAAAACAACAACGAAGCAACAGCATTAAATACATATATTGCACATAACAGATATCTATATTTCATTCCATTTAATAGCTACAGAATATGCTTTCTTCTCTACAACACATGAGGAGTCTCCAAGATAGACCATATGGTATGTATAAACCAAATCTCATCAATTTTTTTTAAAAAATGCAAATCATATTGTCTCATTTATACCACAGTGCAATAAAACTAGAATCAGTAACATGAAAAACTTTGGAAAATATATGATAACATAGAATTTCCACAACTTCTGAAACCTATGGATCAATGGAGAAATTAAGGAGGAAATTAAACTTTTCCTGAGGCAAATGAAAATGAAAACTAAATATATTGAATCTTATGAACATATTAAATGCAATTCTGACAGAAGATTAAATAAATAAATTTATATATCAAAGGAAAAAAAATTCAAATATATAAATTATCACTACACCCAAAGAACTAGAAAACCAAAAATAAATTCAACGTAAAATTAGATGAAGAAGAAAAAGGTGCTTCACAAAGAAGTAAATGAAAGAGACAAGAAATGCAAAAATAAATAAATAAATAAAATGAAGATTTAGTCATTTGAAAAGAAAAAGAAGATTGACAAACCATCATTAGACTAGGCAAAATGGCAAGAAAATCAAAATAAGTGAAATCAAGGATGAAAAAGAAGGCATTACAACTGACACCAAAGAAATACAAAGGTGTGTTAGAACTCATAGAAACAACTAACTATAGAGCAACAAATTTGACCACCTAAAAGTTATGGGCAAGTTCTTGAACACATACACCTTTTCAAGGATGAATTACGATGAAATAAAATGCGTAAACTGGGCAATAATAAGTGTGAGATCAAATGAGCAGTAAAAAGTCTTCCATCAAAGAAAATCCCAGGACCGGATATCTTCACTCTTGCACTCTTTCAAATGTTTAAAGAAGAATCATTACCAATCATTTTTAAATTACTCCAAAAAAAAGAGAAATTCATTCTATGAGGTGGCATTAACTTAACACCAAAACCAGTCAAAGCCATGTATGCACCCCACAAACATACAAACACACACAGACACACACACACAGACACACACACCACGTACAGAAAACTGTAGGTCAGTATCTTGATGAACATAGATATAATAATCCACAAGAAAGCACTAGCAAGCAGAATTCAATAGCATATTAGAAAGATAATTCACCCTGACAAAGTAAGTTAAATTCCAGGGATGCAAATAAATAAATGTCATACAGCACATGAAATTAATGAAGGGTTAATATCATGACCTCAGAAGACACAGAAAAGGCATCTCATAAAATTGAGCAACCCGCTTCATGATGAAAACTCTGGACAGATTAAATATAAAATGCATATAACTGAACAAAATTAAGGCTCTTTTAGCAAATCAATCTTTAACATCACACTGAATAGCAAAAAGGTGAATTTTTTCTCTATGAACTACAACAAGACAAGGGTGCCCACTTTCACTCAAACTAATACTGTGAGTTCTGGCCAGATCAATTAGGCAAAAGAAACAAATGAAGGACACCGAAATTGGAAAGACGGAAGACAAATTGTCACCATTTGCAGATGTCATGATCTTAAATATAGAAAACCAAAGACTCCACTAGAAAACTACTAGAAGGCATGAATACAATCAGAAAGTTGACAAGGATCTAGAGGAATGCAGACTCTTGCAGATTATTTATTTCAATTTAAATTAGTACAGCAGTTGTGCAAAAAAAAAGTGTGGAGATGAATCAAAAACTAAAAATAGGGCTATCGCAAGATCCAGAAATACCACTTCTGGATAATCCAAAGAGAATGAAATTAGTCTGTTGAAGAGATATCTGCACTGCAATGTTTATGCAGCACTCTTTGTGGGTTGTACAAATAAATAATGGAATGCAATTTAGCCACAAAGGGAAGGAAATCTTGTCATTTGCAAGAACATAGAACTACAGGTGATTGTATGAAATATGTGAAATAAGTCAAGCGGAGAGAGACTAGTACAGTTTGATCTCTGTCATAGGTAGAATCTAAAATCCTTGATCTCATAGAAGTTAAGAGTAGAGAGGTAATCACCAGAGGCAAAGGAGTGTAAGGAGAACAAGGAAAGGGGAAAGACTGATTAATAGTTTCTAAGCTGTAGTTAGAGAAAAATAGGAAGCCCTGCTGCATTTGATGAGTTTTTCCATAAGTACATGTGAAATATTTGAGGAAGTAGACATTTTTACACTAATTGGATACTGTGAAATGTATACATGTAACAAAACATGGCATGATATTTCAAAATATGTACAATTTTCAATCATCAGTTATGAATTTAAAAATTGAATGGTATTGCATTTTAATTACTCTACTGATTATGAGCTATACGTATATGCTTTATTTCCATTGTCTTATAATATGTATCATACTGCGGAACTGCAGATAACAGTTCAGCAGCTGGATTTAATTTTCTTTCAATATATACCCAGAAGAGGGATTTCTGTATTAAATGGTAGTTCTATTTTTTTTTTAATTTTCTGAGAAACCAACATACTGTTTTCTACAATGGGTCTAGTAATTTACACTCAAATTAACAATATGCAAGGATGTCCTTTTCTCCATTTCTTTGTCAACTCTTGTTATCTTTTGCCTTCTTGAACAGTGCCAACCTTACTGGAGTGAGGTGATATCTCAATGCGGTTTTGATTTGCAATTTCCTGATTATTAGTGATGTTGAATGTTTTTTCCAATACCGATTATCTATTTTTTAAAGAATTGTTTTATTTATTTGAAAGACAAAGTTACAGAGGGAGGTATTTTTTCTTTAAGCTTCATATCAACTTGACAAGATTGCTCTTCTAGCTTTCTAAATTCAAATTTATGAATTTGAGAATCAATATATTTAAAACTTAAGTCAGTATGTTTTCCTAAATATTTTCTACTCAAATCTATAAATTTTGTTCATTCTTCCTACCATAATCATCCTGGTAAAAATCATCATCTTCATCCACTTGCATTTACCCAACAACTTTCTTACTGGTTTCTCTGCTCCCATACCTATTTATTTTTCTACTATTAACCTACTAAGAATTGAGTTTTTAAAGCACAAGTTGAATATATTATCTTCTTGAAAAAATGTGGAGATAGAAATTTTAGTGTGTTTTTATACATTGTCAATTTAAGTCACTTTTGTATCAGAATTATCTTTCAAAAGAACATAATTGAAAAGTCTCATACCTATATATTTCGTACTTCTTTTCTACTAACATACTTTCAACATAAAACCAAAATAGAAACAATTTCCGTAGAATATTTTATTATTATTTGTTGTTTTATTTTATACCTTTATCTTAAATGAAAATATATTAATTTTGTGTTAAAACTGATAAATTAAATAATCTATCTTGACTGATAAGGAATTAATAAAATAAAGAACCAGAATAACAACAGTAAATGTATCCAACAGCAAATATTTTACTAGAAACATATATGGTGTTTAGCCAGTATGGATATCTACCTCCTACGTGAATTAGAGATAATTTTGACTACAATTTCCTATGGACCATTTTACCATTTGCCATATGTTTTATAATTAGATAAATGTTGGTGTACGCTGTGAATATGTTGCAAATTAACAACGTTTCTTGTTTCTGGAGAGAAAATCAGAAATTAATTTGGCAAATGTCAAGTTGAGTTCATGTCAAGGTGCTTATTGTGTCATGATCCATCATGAAGGATTAAACAGATAAGTTCTACTAAACAGACCGATTAGGGGGCAGCAGCTGAGGCTCAGATTCATTCCACCTGATTCCAGAGAAATTGCTAAGATGATGTTTTCATAGCATGAGTATGTTTGTATTTCCTTTGGCCAGTTCAGTCACAATTGGTAGATTAAAAAGAGAATTTTTCTGTATTACACATTTTCAATTGAAAATGGTTTTATTTCTGCACCAATAATTGGAAAATAAATGAAAATTAAGATCTTGCCTCTAGTGTTTATTTTCATGTAAAGTGGGCTGTATGTTTACACACATCATGAATTATTCCCAATGAACTATAACTCTATAATTCAAAGACATTCACAACGAACAGGGTTGTCAACAGTGTGCATTCTCTCTAAAAAAACTGAATTGGGGAAAAATGAAGAGTTTTCACGCTCTCAGCCACAGGCATTTGAAATGTTTTTCTTTGGCTCCTGATTGAGGGAGACAAGCCCAGCTGAGACAGCCTACGCACCAAAGGATGGACTCAGAAACATGTAGAAAGCAGAAAGTGAGGCATTTATTGATTCTGGAGAGCAGTGATCAGCAGGTGGAAGCAGGCACCCCCCACAGAAACTCAGTTCTTTTTATACCACTCAGAGGTCCCTTCCCCAGCTCTTCATTAACTGTGCGTTTTGGGAGATAAAATCTAAACCCAGGGAACACCTAAGATGGGGCAGGATAATAGGGGTGTGGGTACTCAGACCAGTTGTTGGGTGATAGGAAAAGGGAGGGAGGGGCCTGGTTTGGGTTAGGAGAAGAGACAACAAAGAGAGGGGACTTGTAGTGAGCATGATACCCAGGACAGAGCTTTTGACAGCTACAGTTTTAGTCTGAAACAAGGAACTCGTAATAAAGGGGTCCTGTAGCTACTGATTACAGACATAGTTGGGGGAGTTGGTTACAAGAACAGGCAAAGTGCAAGGTGTGTGAAGTCAGTTTAGTAATAACCTATTTTGGCGTTTCTGTAACTCTATCCCAGGTGCTACTGAAGCCTAGTTTCATGACAGCAATAACTGTAAGCTAAGTCCTATGAAAATACACCAGTGGTTCTTTTCTTATATGATTAAATAAAAATGTAGCCCAATTTTATCATTTCACACTTTGTCTCCATAACTGTGTGGTTGTTATGTTTCTCTGATATAAAATTACTTTGCATGGCAAGGACATTTTAATTTTTTGCAAAAATATATTGTTAAATAATAATGTTATTTCCTAGAAAAAATAAACATGAGTTTAGATATATTGAATTATTCTGAGTTCTTTTCAAGCATTTGCATAACTTTTGTAATCATAGAGTATCATTCCAGGATTACAACAACTTGGTGGTTTATCTACATGATACTTTGTAACCTGATAGCATGCAAAACATAAGATGGCTTCATATCTTTGTACAAGACATTCTACTAATCATTTACATAGGTTAACATTTTTAATATTCACTACTGATTATACTCTCCAAAATAATGTATATTAGAATTTAGTGCCTAAGATATTAGTTTGATCAAGTTACATATTCAGTGAGTAATTCTGCCTCAATGCAAGTCAATATATTCAGAAACCTTTACTTTTTTTCTACTTAAATTTTTTTTATTTATATAAAGTGAACATACTTGGTGTATTTCATATATTCAGATTTTAGAGCATAATGATGCTTCCTACCCTTCCTTCCTTCCCACCCATACACCCACCCTCCATCCTCCCTCTGTCTCAATTTGTCTTTTAACTTTTACAATGACATATCTTCAGTTTATTTTATAATGTGAAGCTTAATCATACACTAAATAATGAATTTAACAAGTAGTAAGTAGAAAAAAAAAAAAAAACAATGTTCCTCAAGAGTATAAAAAGGAGATACAAACAATACTCTAAAGTCAAAATGTCAATTTGCCTCAAATGTATTACATTTTTGTACTCTGTATAGTAGTTACTAAAAATCCAGGAGACCATATTTACTTTTGGGGAGACTCACATATTTCATTAAGCATAATGAATCCCAGTTGCATTAATTTTGTGCAAAAGACAGTATGTCATTCATTTTTCCAGCTGATTTTTATCCCTAGGTTATTTATACCACATTTTTTTATCCAGTCATCCATTGATTCACATCTGGGTTGATTCCATATCTTATCTATTATAAATTGTGCTGAAATAAATATGGGGGTACAGATAGCTCATACATATACTGATTTTATTTCTTTGGATAAATTCCCAGAATTTATCCCAGAAGTAGGATGACTAGGCCATATGGTAGATTTATTCTTAGATTTCTGAGGAATATCCATAATGTCTTCCATGATGGTTCTACTAGTTTACCTTCCCACCCACAGTGGATTAGAGTACCTTTTCCCCACATCCCCACCAGCATTTATTGTGTTTTCTTGTTATTGTTGCTGTTTTTATTTCTGTATGAGAAACAGTCTAACTGGGGTAAGGTGAAAACTCATTGTGGTTTTTGTTTGATGGCTAGTAATCCTGAGCATTTTTTTTCTTGTGTTTTTGGATGATTTGAATTTCATTCATTGAAAAATGTTTCCTTTGCCCATTTTTAAATGGAGTGTTTGGGTGTTGTTGTTATTGAGTTTCTTGAGTTCTTTATAGAGCTTTCACATCAATTCCTTTTTTAAAAAAGATGTTTTAAATATTTATTCAAAAGGATGAGCTATAGAGAGGCAGAGGCAGTGATAGGTCTTCAACTGCTGGTTCAGTCCCCAAATGGCCGCAATGGCCAGAGTTGGGCCAATCCACAGAAAGGAGTCTGGAGTTTCTTACAGGTCTCCCATGTGGATGCAGGGGCCAAAGGACTTGAGTCATCTTCTAGTGCTTCCCCAGGCCATAGCAGAGAGCTGGATCAGAAGTGGAGCTGTCAGTATTTGAACTGGTGCCCACATGGGATGCCAGCACTGCAGGGGGTGGCTTCATTCACTAAGCCACAGCCCAGGCCAAAAATATTTATTTATCTATCTATTTATTTATTTATTTGGGTGCCAGAATCACAGAAAGAGAGATGGAGATGAGAGAGAGAGACTTCTTCCATATGATGGTTCACTCCCTAAGTGGCTAGCAATGGCCATAGCTAGGCCAATCTGAAGACAGGAGCCAGGAAATTCTTCCAGGTCTCACACATGGGTGCAGAGGTCCAAGCACTTGGACCATCTTCCATTACTTTCCCAGACCATTACCATGGAGCTGGCTTGGAAGTGGAGCAGTTGGGAATTCTATGGGTGCTCATATAGGTTGTCAGTTCTGAAGGCATAGGCTTAATCTACTATGCCAGAACTCTGGTCAACCAATTCTTTTATCAATTGCACACTTGAGAATGTTTTCTCCCATTGTTTTTGCTTTCTCTTTACTTTGTTGAGGGTTTTCTTTGCAGTGCAGAAGCTTCTTAGATTGATGCAACCCCATTTGTCTATTTTGGCTTTCATAGCCTACGCTTCCATTTTTTTTCCCACTAATCTTCGACAAGTAATAATGTCATTCAGAGTTTCCCCAGTGTTTTATTTTAGAAATTTTATGGTGTCAGGACATAGATTTATATCCTTCATCCACGTTTAGTTGATTTCTCTAAAAGGTGGAATGGAGGGGTCTTGTTTCACAGGTCTACATGCATGGATAGAATTCTCCAAGCATCTTTGTTGAAGAGGCTGTTCTCCCTTCAGTAACTGATTTTTACCTCATGTTCAATGATGAGTTGGTTATCGATGTGTGGATCAATTTCTGATGTTTCTACTGTGTTCTATTGCCCATGTGTCTGTTTTTCTACTGGTACCAGGCTGTTTTCTTTATAACTGCCATGTAGTATGTCTCATTTTTTTTTATTTCTGTGGTATCCATTGTAACTCCACCTTTTTCATCTCTGATTTTGTTGGTTTTGCATTCCCCACATTTTATGGTTAATTGGACCAATTGTATATCTATTTTGTCATTTTTTAAAAAAGCAAGCTCTTTCTTTCACTGATCTTTTGCATTGTTTTGTTTGTTTTGATTTTGTTTATTTCTTCACTAATTTTGTCTTTTCAACTACTAATTTATGGTTCCATTTGTTCTTGTTTCTATTGGTCCTTGAGATACAATGTCAGATCAATTATTTGATGCCTCTCTAATTTTTTGATGTAGACATTAATTTCAATACATTTCCCTCTTAACAATATTTGCTGTATCCTATAAGTTTTAATATGCTGTGTTGTCATCTTCATTTGTTTCCAGGAATTTTTTTTTTCTTTTGAATTCATCTATGATACAATGTCCGTTAAGGAGCATGTTGTTCTGTTTCAAGTTCTTTGCATATTTTCTAATTTCCTAATTACATCAGAAAGTATATTATTATCGATTTGTATTGAAAAGAAAGTGAAAAATTATCACATATTTGTTTCCCAGTAGCTAAGCCAAACATGTTAATGTTTTTCATATAGAATTGTGGATAATGCCAGCTGGCATTGACTCATTGTAGCCCACAGTGAATTCCAAGTGATCAACATAGAGATAGAGGATGAACAACTAATATTCTTAACCATTGCCTATGCAAAAATTCTCAATCTAATGAATTATACGTAATGCTCAGAAGATTTATATTTAAATTTAAAATCTCTTTCTACACCAGGATTATAGCATAGCTGGTCATATACTGTACCACTAGCATGCCGTGTGAGCACTGGTTTGAGTCCTGGTTGCTGCACTTCTGACCCAGCTCCCTGCTAATGTGCCAGGGAAAGTAACAAACTATGGAAAAAATCCTTGGAATCCTGCCACCCATAAATGAGACCCAGATGGAGTTCCAGGATCCCAGCTTTGGTCTGGCCATTTGAGACTATTTGTGGAAGATGGAAGCCCCCTACTGCCATATCCCCACCCCCAACTCTCTCTCTCTCTCTAAATTTTTCAAATAAATAAATAAATTTTCAAAAATCTATTTCCAAACAATAAAATGCCCAGGAAATATTTATTTATAGAATATCTGAAAATAATTGACCATGTAGTTAGGGTGTTATTACTTTTTCAAAGTAGATTATATTTACAACTACAGGATGGATACTATAACTTTATTCTAAGCATAACACAAGAGAAAGTTGAGAAGTGAACTAATCATTATGAGAAAATATGTACCAGGTTTCTCCCTTGGTTATAAGTTCTAAAAACATTAGCAGAAATTATATAAATATATACATCTATACACATGTGTGTATATATATATACGCATTCCTGTATAATATTTGTAAAAAGGATGATGAAATAAACTAATAATAGGTGAGAATCTATTTATGCACATAAAAATGCAAATAAATACATTTTTTCTCAATGTTGTAGAAAATAGAACATATCATATTGGCACAAGACAGTATGTTTCAATCCATAAAAGTGAATATATCAGCATTAGGACATTATTTTGTATATTTTTTTTACTTAAGAGCTATTATCTATTTGCTTGCTAAATACAATATGAAATATAAGTCAGAGGGATGACATGAGATAATAGAGATGTAATTAACAAAATACAAAGGTTGTGAAAAAAATAAGTGGATCAGATAGGCCAAAATGACTGTTCCTTCTTATGTTATAAAAGACACTACACTGGTATGCAGTATCACAATCACTTGATCATGCAACTAATTCCAAAAGCAATTACTTTCATGAGTTGCAGGACATAGAAGTCATAAGTGAGATCTTCCTCAAACAGCACTTAGTGTTACTGCATAGTTACTTTCTTAAAGACTCATCTGGAATCGTCTCAGGCACCAAAGTCATATTTATGTCATATTATGTTGTCTAATAGTCATTGACTATTTATTGTACATATTTATCTCCAATTCACAAATTATTTGCACAGGTAAAATATAAACATATTTAAGAAATGTAAAGATTATGTTAGTAAAATATTTATCACTTATTAGTTGAAAAATTAAGATGATGCAACTATTCAAGTTCCATAAAATCATAGATTTTGTTTTCATTCAGCTTACCTAATATGAAATAAACAAAACATTTATGAAATAAATTAAAATACTGATCATTTATGCATTTGCACTTCCTTCATCATTTTGCACATCTACATTACCACAAACAGCTTATTCAAATTTTGTATTGAGTGACTCAAAGTCTATCGCCAATTCATTACTCAACATTTTCAGGTAGAATGTTGCTATGTCTTGTCTCTATCCAAAAGTGTCTACACTGTGTAATATATCTATCAAATGTCTTGAGATATGCTCCCATAGATCTTTGTGTAGCATCTGGGTTGAGGTTGATCTTATTGTCTCAATGACAAGTACTTCTCTTTCCACTTCAGTACCAAGATATCATTTATCCATGCCATTCTTGTTAATTGTTAATAAGTAGTTTCTGAAAGAAAAACAAAAAAGGGTCCAGTTAAGAAAAAGTTTAAGATTCCTTAAGTTATATTTTTTGAAAATTTATAATCATAATGATTATGTTACAAAAATAAATTGTTCATATTTGGTAATAATATATTGATATGGGCATATACATATATATATATATATATACAGAAGCAGATATATTTGTGAAACTACAAGTATAGTCAGAAGATGGAACATACACATGATCTTCAGCATATTTCCTGCTTCTATTTCTTTTTTCTCTCGCACTTCCAAGCAACCATTGACCTAGTGTCTCTAGTGTCCGCTGTTACATATTTGTTGACTTTTTGAAAGCTTTGTATTCTCAAATAAGAATGTGATTACAAACCATGGGTTCTCTACTCCCTGTTCATTTATTACTAGAAGTTCTATGGTGTTTTCTTACCATTTTCTTAATTTTCTTCTTACAATGATTTTCCTTCTAATAGTAATAATATAAATTCTAGTATTTCTTATCTTGAAATTGTGATTAATAAATTAAGAATCAAAAGCATATTATATATTAGATAATATAGAAGATTGGAAGCAAAAGTAGAGAGATAATTAGGAAAAAAAAGAAATAATATACCCCTTATACCACTGGGTAGATTTTTTTTTCCATTTTGTTTCCATTTTTCCTTATACTAATGAAATGGCAAATGAATTTTCTTTATTATAAGATGAATTCATAAATGGCTCTGCTTGAGTTTAGATATGCATATTAATCAGGGGATCCCTAGATACTATCTATTAAAATTTCTGCAGTTAAGATTCTTTAATTCCAAAACTTGTTAGTTTCTGGATATCCTAATGAATCAGGAAAGTCTCCTGAGATTTCTAGAATGCTGATCAACACAATACTGAAGAGTTTACCATTATAATGTGTTCAGTTCATTCCTTTTATAAGCAGAGATATAGACCATATAAATATAGATACATCAGTATACTTGAATATACACTTTCATAACATATATTCATTATCCTTTAGGTTTTGAAATAAGTCAAAATTACCTATGCAAATCATATAAAATCTTTAACACCACCTGGAATTTTATTAGGTTCTGTTCAAGGCAGAGCACTTGATTGTGGCAAATAATGTAACCAGAGTGCCTATCAAAAGATTGATGATGCAGACTAACAAATCATAAAGATGGCTGAACCCATCAACAAATTGTATGGAATAGACATAGTGTCCAGCAGATTAATCATAAGCCGAGAAAAGGGCAAATATATTTGCATTAACAAATGACAGGGATCTGGAATTTAAACTAACTACAACTTTATGTGTTAACTTGTTTCTGTTTTATTGATGCTGCCTGAAGATATGAGAGTCTTGACACAGTGACCAAGGGCATTTTATAGCACAGAAGGATACATGAGATTCACATTAGCATGGATGCTTCTTATCCTACCAAGTCCTAGAGTGACTGAAAATAAAAAAGATTAAACATGCACTGTGCATAACTTGGAACCAAGAAATACTGACTTTGGATAACACACCTTCTCTAAAGCAAGGTTGGTTCTTATTCAAGGAGAAAACATTATCCCAAACTTCAAGGTTGTATCATCTTTATATCACCATTAACATCCATCATGTAACACAGACTAGAGAAAATGTCCAAGTAAATATAATGTCTTGGATTGTTAAGTCATAAGCAGCCCTTGTCTTCAACCCCCACAGAGCTGGCATAGTGTGTGCATAAACAGAGTGGCCATAGTGAGATGGATGGGGAATATTTCTAGTCCAAGGAACATCAACTCTCATTCAAGGGTAATCTAACTGCTGAGACTGCACATTGTCCTACTTTCAGTCAACAGAGACAAATGCTGAGCCCTCAATGTGACACCATCTATCAAAAATTTTAGGAGTCACTTGGTGACAAGTTGTTTATATTGATTCTTTCAGTGTGAAAGGGACAATGATTTATCTTGACTGTGAATGACAAGTATCTGGAATACTGATTTGCTTTTCTGTCAACAGTGTCTCAATGAGCATCACTCTCTGAAGACTCATGCAATGTTTAGTCCAGTAGCATAGAATCCCAGAGAGAAAATTACAGACCAAAGAACTCAACAAAAATGAGTTGCTGCAGGGAGTACATGAACAGAGGATAACTGATTTTATAATGTCACAGACCATGCAGAAACTTCTGGCCTGCTAGAGAGATGGAATGGCCTTTTGAAGGTTCATTTAACAGTCTGGCTGGCAGATAGTCAGTGAAGCTGGCATATCTTTGTCAAGTATATGCTGTTCATCTGAAACAAATGAGCTTTATATGGAGCCATATTTGTTGAATGTCTCCAGGAACACAGTTCATTTATGACTGGTATAACTTTCCTCTGTCCCAGTGACTGAGGTGTGGAAATGTGTTCCAAGTTCTCACAACTCAGAGCTCCACAGTTGATAGTTCTTTGCTGGAAATAATTCTACTTGAGAGCACACTTTTAACCAACCACTACTGACCTTTCGACTACTACTGATATCCAGTCATTCTGGAGCCTGTTGACCAAAAGTATCAGGCAAAGAGCAGAGTTCTCTTCCTGGAAGACATCATTAAGTCTGATTTGCAGGAGGTTCTAGAACTGTTATTAAACATTTGGCAGAGAACCATACACACAGCACACAGTTGATCCACTGGGGAAACCCTTGATGATGTTTTTATCCAATGTTGATAGAAAATGGACATGAGGTGACCTGGGATTTAGACAGTTCCATGATGTACTCAACAAGAGGACCTTCTGGAGTACTGTTACAGACATGTACTTGGCATAGAAATGTGTCAAATATGATCTTTTTGTAAATAAAAATAGATGCAACTCAAAAGACACACTTAATACACAAAGGAGTGTGAGCTCACCACCATTTTTTTTTTTTGCTTTTGGAATTGCTGAAATACAGATGATCTCTTTATTTCATTTGATTTCTGTCTTTAAGAACAGAACTGCCTATCTTATGCCTGTACCACTACTGTATTTTGGAGAAGACAACTCCTGTTTTGATCTCACAGATCCACAGAGGAGAAATTTTCCCATGATGTCCCATATGCAGACAATCATTTGTATAAAATTGACATGGTATAGATGATGAGATCTGGAACTTTAGGGGTTTACTTTACAAATTGGAGCCAATACCAAGATTTGTGAGATTTTTAGGAATTGTGGATGGCATGAATACATTTTTCATGTGAAAGGAGTATGAATCAGGATTGAGGCAGACAGGAGATTGCAGTGTGTTGAATAACATTCCTCCAAAATTCATGTCTAACTTAACCTCAGAATCAGGCCATATTTGGAAATAAGGATTTTACAGGTGCAATTAAGATAAGAAATATGATAGACCATATTACATTAGGGTGTCCCTTAAACTAAATTCATTGATTATATTTGTCTACAGGATAGGAAGAACAAAATAAAGGTGAAGAAGGCCAAGTCAGTCAAATGCTGAAGTTATGCTACTACAAGCCAAGGAGATTAAAAGTCCTTCAGATCCAGGGGAGATAAAGGAAAATTCTTCCTTAGTTCCTTTAGAGGGATCCAGGCTTGGCCAACACCTTAATTTCAGACTGTGGCCTCTACAACTGAGAAAGAATAAAACTCTTGTGTTTTAAGCCAATAAATTTGTGGTTATTTGTTACTGCAGCTCTGTGCCACAGAAGTGCTAGCCAAGGATTAGCAATGTCTCCAATGGATAGAGCAGAAAGATGACAGATGTTGATTGTCATCTTCAGAATAGCTGCATTGATAATTCAAAGGTAGTTTCTTCAACTTATCTCATTTTTCCTAAAGTTCCCAGAGTGAGCTTCTCCAGTGTCCTGGGGAAACATTTTTCACAACTCATTATTAGAAGAAATGCATTTGAGCACTTCTAGGGGAAGACTGGAGTGGATGCTGCAGTGCCCAAATCCGATCTCCTTTCATGGTGGAGATTCTCCTGCCTTCATTTGCCAGGCGTGTTATTCACTGAATGTCAGAGTTCACTTTCTGAGCATTGTTTCTGTTGAGAATACTCACATAGCCAATGTCCTTTCATCATCACAGTGGAGCAGCCCACATCCAATGTTAAGTCCATGCATGGTTTTAAGGCTCATATCCTTGCTTCAAGTTGAGACACCTTGAAAATGTACTGCATGTCCAAAACTCTCCATAAAAGGGAGATGGCATTACAATTCCACACTCCTCACTCCTTTGAAGATGTTATTCCTGAGAGTATTGCCCTTGATATTTCCAGTTGTTTATCTCAGTTTCCTTTATCTAGGGGGTCTAACCTAAATAAAAATTGTCATAGCTGGAACTTATTTTCTCTTTGAACTAATTCATTCAACAAAATTTGGTAATACACAATTTTAATAATTTAGAAGTTTTAATAGAAAGCAAATAATTCACAGATATTAGTCATAGCACAGTAATTTTTTAAATAATGCCAAATTCGCAGATTTCAAAAAAATGTTTAATTGCACTTGTTGGTGTTTGAATATGTATGGAAGGTTTTGGTTTTTTTTTTAAGAAAATGTCTATTTAATAAATATAAATTTCAAAAGTATAATTTTTGGATAATAGCAGTCTTTCTCCCCATAACCACCCTCCCGCCCACAAACCATCCCATCTCCTATTCCTCTCCCATCTCATTCTTCATTAAGGTTAATTTTTAATTATCTTTATATACAGAAGATCAACTTAGTACATACTAAGATTTCAACAGACTGCACCCACATAGACACACAAAGTATAGAGTACTGTTTGAGTAGTAGTTTTATCGTTAATTTGCATAGTACAAGACATTAAGGACAGAGGTCCAACATGGGGAGCAGGTGCAGACTCCTGTTGATTTAAAAATTGACACTCTTATTTATGACATAAGTAATCACCCGAGGCTCTTGTCATGAGCTGCCAAAGCTATGGAAGCCTCTTGAGTTCACAAACTCTGACCTTACTAAGACAACGCCATAATCAAAGTAGGTGTTCTCTCCTCCTTTCAGAGAAAGGTACCTGGTTTTGTATAACACCCTATTACTGGTTCATCCCACCATCATCTGCAGTCTTTTTTCTATGAACCCATGTATTATCTATACACTGGTATTTGGAAACCAGTGTGGAACTCAGTAGGGGATGATTTATTCTCTGATGCTTCATTTAGAATTTTAAATATTCCAGGACAGGTTCTCTAGGTTTGTGTTCAGGAGAACAAAAGTAAAATTCAAATACAGTCTTTGGCATTTCATTATATACACGTTCTCTCCATACTTTTTTTCTAGGAAAATAATCACTGTCAGTCTTTAAGCCCCTAGAGGTTTTCATTCTCATGAATTCATTTCTGAGTACTTTACAAAGAATAACATACAATGTCCTAAATCTCTGTCATATTTACATAACTGGTGAACCCATGGGCTTATGTATTAAACATAAAAATAAACATAAAGATATATTTGGAATAAAGACAGTATGTTTATAATATTATTGAAGTATAGTCTTAAAGTACTAATTTTGAAGCTGGCATAGTGTTTATTTTTATAAGGCTTTTTTTGTATAAAATCTTATTTTCTAAGGGAAATGTTGTGTTATCATTGAAACACTAAATAGTGGGCTGAATTCCCCAAAGAGATTATCTGGATCACTGGAGCTTTAAAATGTAGGCTAATCCCCTGAGAGGATTACTGAGTCCCTGAAGTTTTTGAAATGATTTAGAAAAAATAATTTAGTGTAAATATTTTCTGAATATAAATATAAATATGGTAATAATGCTTTTTCTTTTATATAAAAATAACATAAAACTTTTGTGGTATAGCCTTCCAATAAACATGTAGAAATAATTACAAATGTGGGTTTAAATCTGAAATTCATGTCATTTTTCAGTGGTAAATAACAAAAAGAATTCATAATGCTCTTGAACAAGAGCAACACAGAATTCTGGGCTTTTACGAATGCCTCATACAGTCACAAGAAGAAAAGAAAAGTGATTGCTATCAGGTCAGATATTAAACATTTAGGGAAATCCAAGATGGCTGAATAGGGTGTAGCCACACTAACTTCAGCTGCTCTAGGATGTGGAAAGAACAAAGGAGAGACTGCATTTCCCATTATGTGACTGATGGAAATGTTTGGTAAAGAAGTAAAAAACACCGCGGGACAAGATGGGAGAAGGCAGACACTGCTGCAGCAAGCCACATCATGCATCCAGCTGTCAGCTGTGTGCCGCCATCATACCACCTCAAGGGAGGAAGCAATTGCTAAGTACCACACACTCGGATTTTAGCTACGAGGGAATTCTACAGTAACGCACTGATTTTTACTTCGGGCTGGAGCAGAGGCGCCATCTTGCTTTTCTCCTCCCCCACTCCCACAGATTGACATACTTGACAGTAAAATGAAGGGCAATGTGCTTCTGTTCTGCTGCTACCAGCACCAGTGACATTAAGTCAATATGGTCTGCAAGGTCTCCCTCAGGCAATACCAACTCTAACATTTCTTGCTACAAAGTTTTCTCATTTCTGTCTAAAAAGTTGGCTTCTCCTCATGACTTGATATCAAGGGGCAGGGTGCCCACCTAACCCCATTGAGGGAGAGTATGTTGTCTGTTTCCCATTCCCAAAACAAGGGGTCCTTGTGACTAGCAGTGAGAAAACTCCATCTTAAAAAATTGAGTACAAGGGGCCGGCACTGTGGCTCACTTGGTTAATCCTCTGCCTGTGGCGCTGGCATCCCATATGGGCACCAGATTCTGTCCTGGTTGCTCCTCTTCCAGTCCAGCTCTCTGCTGTGACCCGGGAGGGCAGTGAAGGATGACCCGAGCACCCACATAGGAGACCAGGAGGAGGTACCTGGCTCCTGGCTTTGGATTGGTGTGTCACCGGTCATGGCAGCCATTTGGGGAGTGAACCAATGGAAGGAGGACCTTTCTCTCTGTCTCTCTCTCACACTGTCTATATCTTTGCCTGTCAAATAAAAAAAAAAAAAAATGAGTACAGACTGTTGAATCTCATGTCCATGCAACTAGGGGATGCTACGTGAGGGGTAAATCCACTGTCCCCACTGCCTTTGAGTCTGGCCTGGTAGGGGGTGGGGTGCCCACTCAGGACTGTAAGGTGCTCCCCTCACTTCACTCTATCACTGGCACCTATACTCAAACTTCCAAGTTTGTACACTGACAAGAATCTGTGTCTGGGAATGTCTCAGCTCTCTCTGTTGATGGATAAGGTTCATGGGACTGACAGTAGATCCCCCTGCTCCCCTGATTCTGGGAGCCCCGCATGCTATAACTGTGGCAATTCTGGACAATCACTGGGTCTGGCTGCAGAGGCTCCGAGTTACCTAAGTGCCTGTGATGGGTCATTGCCGATGCTGTTCTCACACCGAGGATTGCCCACATCCTTTGTGTATTTTATACACCAGCATGGGTTTGGTGTGTAGCAGCTATGGGCTCACCCTGGGGACTGATCACTTTGGCAGAGAGGAAGTGAGGCAGTGATCCTGCCAGCCAACATAGTCATACCATCCACCCTGATGACCGTAGAGGACATGTATGGGGGTCACTTCAGACACTTGCATCACACCCTGGGCATTAACTAGAATTTCCTGGTCCCACACAGTACATGCCTATAAAAAAAACACTGAAGGAACAGACACTCCTCTCTCTAAGCCACAGGGACACATTTCAAAGATAAAAGAAATCAGAGGAGAAAATGAACATGTGGTTTCATAAATGCCAAAAAAATTAGCAATGCAAGAACCTTGAACAAAGAGACAATGGGGGTCACCAAAAAGAAACACAACAACATTTCAATATTAGAATGTGAAGATGAAGAGGTTAAAGAATGATCATGAGATTACTCAAAAGCAATAAGAAGCGAATTCATGAGTTAAAGAAATCCATTGCACTACATGGATGAAGAATTTTGCCAGGAGAAAGAGATAATGAAGAGAAATCAACTGAAATATTAGAAAGGAAAACTTCAGTATGTCAAATAAAAAATACTACAGAAAGCCATAACAACAGATTTACAGAACAGAAAAGAGACTATCTGAGCTAGAAGAAAAAGCTTTATAAATATCTCAACAAAAGGAAGAAGGAGGAGGAGGAATGAGAAAAACTGAAAATAGTATTTGAGATTTATGGGGCACTATCAAATAACTTAACATGCAGGTCTTAGGATTTCCTGAAAGTGCAGAAAGAGGGAAAGGAATAGAAGCCCTTTCAGTGAAATAATAACATAAAACTTCCCTAATTTGGAGAAATATGAGGACATTCATGTATAGGAAGCACATAGAACTCCCAATAGACATGACCAGAAAAAGTCTTCATCATGACACATTATATTCAAACTTTCAACAGTAAAACATAAAGAAAATATTCTAAAATAGCACAACAGAAGTTTCAAATGGTTTTCAGAGGATCTCCAATTAGACTTACAGCTGTTTTCTCATAAAAAATCCCATAGGCTAGGACAGAGTGCAGAGACACAATTCAAGTTCTAAAACAAAACAAAACAAGAAATCCCTGCCAATCAAGAATCCCATACCCTGCAAACTCTCATTTATAAATGAAGGCTAAAAAAGACCTCAGAGACAAACAGAAATTTAAATAATTTTTCACCACTTTTCCAGCCTTCTTAATGATACTTGCTGATGTGCTACACACAGAAACAGAGTCCTCATTATGAAAGCAGTAGAAGGCAGAAATATTTCCTACAAAAGTACAAAGGAAATGCTAAGCAAACAATAGGAATATTTGTGGAAAAAATAGCAAGACGAAGTAAATACTTATCAATAATAACCTTGAATGTAAATGACATAAATTCTCCGATTAAAAGATATAGATGGAATGAATGAATGAATAAAAAAAACAAGACCCATATTTACTATCTACAGGAAACACATTTCACCAACAAAGATATATGCAGACTGAAAGTTAAAGGATGGAAAAAGATATTCAATGCTAATGTAAAAGAATAAAAAAGGAGTAGCCATCCTGATATCAGACAAAATAGACATTAAGACAAAAACTGTTAAAAGACTCAAAGAAGTATATAAAGATCAAGGGTAAATTTAACAGAAAGATGTGACTACAGTAAATGTATATGCACCCAATGCCAAGGGACTAGCCTAGTTAAAACAAATGTCAATGTATCTAATAGAAGAAATAAGACTCCAATTCAATTATAATGGGGAACTTCGACAAACCACAGTCATGAAGGAAGAGAACAGCTACATACACACATACAAACACACACACTCACAAAAAGAAACAACAGAGCTAATCTAAACTATGTACCAAGTGGATTTAAGTGCTATCTTCAGAACATTTCAAACCACAGTTGCAGAAGATGCATTCTTTTAATAATTGCATGAAAATTTTTCTAGAGTATATCATATGCTAAATCACAAAGAAAGTCTCAGAAAATTCTTAAAAATTTGAAGTCATATCATGTATCTTTTCTGACCACAATGGAATGATGCTGAGGATTAACAAGAAACTCTAGAAAATATGTAAATGAAAACACATGGAGACTGAAGGACATGTCCTGAATGGACAGTGTATCATTGAAGAAATCAAAATTGAAATAAAAAAATTTTTGAAAGGAATGAAGATTACAGAATAACATATGAAACTTATGGGATACAGTAAAAGCAGTGTTAAGAGGGAAATTTATAGCTTTTAGTGCCTACATCAAGAAATTGGAAGGACAACAACTAAATGATCTGAAAGTGCATGATTCCATTGATGAAAGTGGGGTGTCAAAGTCTCCCATTATTATTGCATTAAAATTTATGGTTCCCTTTAGATAAATTTACATCAGTTTTTTTTTCTAATTTTAATTTTTGACAGATAGAGTTGGACAGTGAGAGAGAGAGAGAGAGAGAGAGAGTGAAAGGTATTCCTTCCATTGGTTCACCCCCCAAATGGCCGACACGGCCGGAGCTATGCAGATCTGAAGCCAGGAGCCAGGTGCTTCTTCCTGGTCTTTGACACGGATGCAGGTGCCCAAGCACTTGTGCTATCCTCCACTGCTTTCCCGGGCCACAGCACAGAGCTGGACTGGAAGAGGAGCAACTGGGACTAGAACCCGCTGCCCATTTGGGATGCTGGTGCTGCAGGTAGAGGATTAACCAAGTGAGCCATGGCGCCAGCCCCTACATCAGTTTTAAATAGAATGGTGCCCTGGTATTAGGTGCATAAGTATTGACTAGTCACATCTTCCTGTTGAATTCGTCCATTAATCATTATAAGGTCCTTCTTTGTGTCTTTTAACAATTTTTGTGTTGAAGTCTATTGGATCTATGCTTGCAGAAGTATGAAACAAGACCCCTACCTTATACAAAATTCAACTCTATATCTATGATTTGATACCACGAAATTTCAAGAGATTCTTTGCAAGACATTTGCATAGGCAAATAGATCACAGAATCAAGGCAATCAAAGTAAAATAGATCAACGGGATTACCACAAGCTAAGATGCTTCTGCACTGCAAAGGAAACACTCAACAACATGAAGAGTCAATCATCAGAATGGGAGAAAATATTTCAAACTAAACTATTCAACCGATGAGGATTAATGTCCAGGATCTATAAAGAACTCATGAAATTCAACAGCAACAGCAAAACAAATAATCCACTTAAGAAACAGGCAAAGGACATGAACAGGCATTTTTCAAACAAAATTTTAAATGGCTCAGAGATGCAAGAAAAATGCTCAGGTTCACAAGCGATCAAGGAAATGCAAATAAAAATCATGAGGCTATATTTCACCCCAGTCAGAATGGTTCTTCTCCAAAAATCATGTGGTAATATGGTAAAAGGGTACACTAATACACTGTTGGTGGGAACATAAACTAGTAAAATTAGTATGGAAAACAGTAGGCAGATTCCTATGAAATCTACCATTTGACCTAGCCATCTTATTCCTGGAAATTTACTCAAAGGAAATGAAATAAGTATCTGAAAGCGTTATTTGTATACTAATATATATTTGTATATATATTCACAATAGTTCAGATATGAAATCAATCCAGATGTACATCAACTGATGTATGGATAAAGAAAATGTGGTATATTTACACTATAGAATGCTACACAGCCATAAAAAAGAATGAAATAATGTTTTATGCACCAAAGTGGCAATTGGAAAACGTTATGCTTAGTGAAATGAGCCAGTCCCCCCCCCAAAAAATCATATTTTTTGCGTTATGTGACAGTTAACATAGAATCAAAAAAAAGTGTAGAAATAAAATAGACATCTTCTGTTATAATTGTTATTTTTAGCGCTTGTTTATACTCTTATGGAACTGTGGTCTTCCTACTTATTATTTGTTGAATATTATGATAATTGTTGAAATAAGTCTGTGATTACAGAGTAAATTGAAAGCATGTCTTTGGGCCAGTGCCACAACTCACTAGGCTAATCCTCCGCCTGCGGCGCCAGCACCCCATGTTCTAGTCCCAGTACAGGCGCTGGATTCTGTCCAGATTGCTCCTCTTCCAGTCCAGCTCTGTGTTGTGGCCTGGGAGTGCACTGGAGGATGGCCCAGGTCCTTGGGCCCTGCACCCGCATGGGAGACCAGGAGGAAGCACCTGGCTCCTGGCTTTGGATCAGCGCAGCGCAGGCCGCAACACACCAGCCATAGCTGCCACTTGGGGGGTGAACCAACGGAAAAGGAAGACCTTTCTCTCTGTCTCTCTCTCTCACTGTCCACTCTGCCTGTGTTTTGAAACTAGAAAAACTTTTGGTGTGTACTTAAATATTTAGCATGCTCTAAGCTTGAGAAAACATCTGTAACTGAGAGGCTATATGGTTTTGTACAATCTTCTGAGACCATGTTCCTTTAACTGCCCTGAATCAACAATACTTTACAACCACACGCTGCAAAATAAACTTTACACAGAATGGTTGAATGTCTTGTTTCTTCAGTCAAAATTGCTGTAATGCTTTTATAATCAGAATTCCTCCCCACTTCTTATTGGTGAATGTTGCTCTATGTAAACACTGTTTTCAGTAAACAACCATCAAATAGAGCATCCAGGTGGTACTAATTGGTACAGAAGAAATAGTTGAATTGATAATAAAACTAGAATGATGCATGAGGAACTGAGGAAGATAAACCTATCTAAAAAGAAAATTCCAGATAAAAGATAACCCAAGAATTTTGCTGGAGATTCTGAATGATTTTAGCCAGGCTGTAAAGTGCCTCTCTGTAGCGAAATATTGAGAATAAAATATACTTGATAGCCACACTTGTTGTTCATCATAAAAGTACTTGGAAAGTGAAACAAGTGACCTATAAAAACAGTCAGTGGTCAATGGATCCTAAGGATCTTGGGGAATAGTGGTTTTGCTTGAAAGTTTGTCATGTAGCATACATCCAAAATTATTCAGTTTTTAAAAATTCTGATTTTTTAAATTTGACATTCTTTTTAATAGTAAAAAAATCAATGACCTTGATATTAAATAATAAAAAATAACTGAATAACATGTGTTTAAGTTTCTTCTTGCTAATTATTTCTGTAGTCTAAGCTATTGAATGATTTGCCTTGTTTTGGAAAACTGTCTTGTGATCAACAAGACATTTTCATTTTGTCTTTTTCTTGCATATTTTAACTCTAAAAAAAATAAACAGTTTTCACGGTGATAAGACTCAGAAGCAAGAGCTGGATTTGTGGCATAATGGGTAAAGCTGCCACTTTGTGTCCTGCCACAGTTTGTGTCCTGGCTGCTCCACTTCTGATCCAACTCCCCAATGGGAAAAGCAGTGGAGAATAACCCACCTGTTTGGGCCACTGGCACCCTTGTAGGAGATCTGGAGGAAGCTCCATGCTCTTGGCTTCAGTGTAGCACAGTCCTGGCCATTATAGCCACTTGGTGAACTAGTGGGATGTAAGATTGCCCACACCTCCAAGATCTGTCTGTCTCTTTCTCTCCTTCTCCCTCTCTCCCTCTCTCCCTTCTTCCCTCACTCCCTCCCCCTCTAATTCTTTCTCTGTGACTCTGAAAATCAAATAAATAAATACATCTTTAAAAAAATCAGGAGCAATTAATAAATGTCATCATTTGATTTTTATACTCTCTAATTATCATGTTTATTTAAGTGATAGATTGCAATTTTCATGACTTCATTTTAAGTTTCCTGAAAAGAAAAATTAGAAAAATAAAATAAACATCAGTGTTTCATCTCCAAAAAAATTATGGCTGAATAGGCAACATTTCTTGACACAGAAAAATGAAAATTGACTTCCACTTATTAGTTTGGGAAAGCATTAGGTTCTCTTAAATGCAACACAGGCTTATCAGACCTTCGGTTCCTTGAGCTTTCCTTTCATCTGGTTTGTGAACGTCAGGGACTTGGATCTATATCTCCAGGGTACAATTATGTACACTCAAGTCTGGGCTAACTAGAGAAAAATATTCTAGTTACTCCCCTAAACTTTTACAAGTTAATTTTTCCAAACATTTTTTAAAGAACTCTAATAAAAATTATTATAAAAATATGGTATTTTACAATCACCTCATTCTAAAGTAAAGTAACAAGAATATGGCCATTGAGGTCCATTTCCTACAGTTATTTATAGCATTGAAATGAGGGTGATCCTTATCAATAAAGCTATATTTCAAAAAATCAATCAGTATAACAGTTTACATAACATTTTGATGGCAAAAAGTATTTGCAACTCAAATGTGATAATCATTTTAAATAATGAAAAGAAAAAATTAAAAATAAATTATGCTACATTCATATGATGGAATACTAGGAGATACGAAGATAATGTTTTCATGAGCACTTGTTAATGTAAAGAAATAATTACAACATATTGAGGAGAAACAAAGAGGGAAAGGCACAAACTCCAAATAACGCAGACCTGTTCCATTTGTTTCAGTACCCATTATAAATCTTATGTGGTTATCAAATGCTGAAAATGTAGTCACTTTTAATAGAGATGTATTGTAAGTTTTAAACATATACAGTATTTTGATGGCAATATTAAAATTTAAAATAATTCAATATTTTATATTAATTACATGATATATTAGTCAAGGTTCTTTCGAGAAATGTAATAGGATACACACAAACAAACACACAAGGGTATTTCAATATGTTTGTGATGGGGAAGATGTGTAGCATAGCAGGTTAAGATACCTCTCAGGATGCCCACATCCCACATCACAATGACTGGCTTAAGCCATGGCTACTCCCTGCTTCCAGTCCAAATACTTGCTATAATCCATTTTGGGGGCACTAAACAGTGGCTGAAGTTCATGAGTTCCTGACACCAATGTGGGACCCCGAAGTTCTGACTCCTGCTTTCAGCCTAGCCTAGACCTGGCTGTTCCAAGCATTTGGGAAGTAAACCAGCAGACACAAATCTTTATCTCCATGTATGTTATTCTGCCTTTCAAATGACAAATAAATCTTTTTAAAAAAAGTCTGTGGGAAAATGGATTTAAACTATATTTTGGTATAAACAAGTAGTAATCCCTTATAATTTGGATGATAGTTTAGGCGAGTCTCACAGACTGTGTGTTAAAGGCTTGATACCTGGGGTCTTGTGTTAACAGAATAAGAATGGGACTTAATCCAATTATGTTGTCTGAAGGTGGGACCTTGGTAAGTGATCAGATCAATTTTGTTGCAAGAATGGAGTCACTGTGATTAAATTATGATGCTTTATAAAAAGAGTGCACATAGGGTTCTGCTTACACACACACACATTCAGAGAGAGACTTTGATCAATCAATTTACACAATTATGTGATATGGTACATCTAGCTAAAGTTTAGGTGAGCTGAAATTCTTGTATACCTGCAAAATAATGCTGTCTTTTGGTGGTTTGATATGCTTTCATCCCCAGAATGCTCTTTTTGCATCTGGGACAAGGGCGTATGTTAAGACGCTATCCCATTTGTATATTTGTTCTCAAACATACCAACCTAAAATTCATTTAGAGGTATTGCGTTCATTCTCTATCTCTTATTAATGGGCAAACCTTGGTCCAACTATGATGGGTACTTCTCTATGTGGAGTGGTCCACATTCAGGGTGTGAATGTAAATTTATGCTCTCACTGTTAAATGAATACTGTTCCTATTGAGGGACAGTGGTCTCCACTTAGGATTTCAATCCCTGCAAGAGACAGGAAATGGAATTGGAAATACAGTCGGGGCCAGCATCATAATTAGTGAGCCATCAGTTAGCAGTTTAAAAGACTTGAACCTGCAGTAATCCCTAAAATGAAAGTAAAATGAATAACCCCAATCTCTGGGCCAGAATTGTGGTACTGTGGGTTAAGCTGCCTCCTGCAATTCCAGCATCCCATATGGACATCTATTTGAGGTAGTGCTGCCCCACTTCCCATTTATCTCCCTGATAGTATACCTAGGAAGGCAGTGAAAGATGTCCCAAGTGATAGATCCCCTGCACCCATGTGGGAGACCTGGAAGAAGCTCCAGGCTCTTGGCTTTGGCCTGGCACAGCCCTGTCTATTGCAGTCATTTGGGGAGTGAACCAACAGATGAAAAGATGGAAAATTCTCTCTCTTTCTCTCTTTCTCTCTCTCTCTATCTCTCTCTCTCCCCTATCTCTATGTAACTCTACATTTCAAATACATTTTTTTAAACTTTTATTTAATGAATGTAAATTTCCAAAGTACAGCTTATGGATTACAATGGCTTCCCCCCCAATAACGTCCCTCCCACCCGCAACCCTCCCCTTTCCCAATCCCTCTCCCCTTCCATCAAATACATTAAAAAAAAAAAAAAAACTAACTCTGTAATTAACACACAATTGTTCTTAGGTGTTTAAGTTTTAACTGAAAAGTGATCCCTGTTAGGAATTTGGAAAACATTATGCTGAGTGAAATAAGCCAATCACAAAGGGACAAATACCACTTGTTCTCCTTGATAGGTGACAACTAACTGAGCACCAAAAAGGAAACCTGTTAAAGTGAAATGAACACTATGAGAAATGGTGACTTGATCAGCCCTCACCCTGACTGTTGATGAGCAACTTAATATGTTATCTCTCTTAGTATTTTTTGGTTTGTTCTACTAAATACTTTTGGTTGAATACTGTAATCAATACACAATTATTCTTAAGTGCTGAAACTTAACTGAAAAGTGATCACTGTTAAATATAAGAGTGGGAATGAGAGAGGGAAGAGATGTGCAATTCGGGACATGCTCAAGCTCACTTACCTCAAACGGTAGAGTTAGAAACATACCAGGGGATTCTAATTCAAATCCCATCAAGGTGGCATGTACCAATGCCATCCCACTAGTCCCAGTGATCAATTTCTGTTAACAATTGATCATAATAATAGGACTAAGAACCAAAGGGATCACATAAACAAGAATAGTGTCTGCAAATACTAGCTGGTAGAATAAAAGAGGGAGAGAGTGATCCAACATGGGAAGTGAGATACACAGCAGACCCATAGAATGGCAGATGTCCTACACAGCACTCTGGCCTCAGAATCAGCCCTTAAGGCATGTGGATCTGGCTGACAAGCCCATGAGAGAATTTCAGGCATGGAAAGCTGAGACACTCTAGAAAAAAAAAAAAAAAAAAAAAAAAAAGAAAACTTAATGGAAGATCTCTGCGAGTGAGATCCCAGTGGAAAGAACGGGTCATCAAAGAAGGAGGTACCTTGCTCTGAAGGGAGGAGAGAACTTCCACTTTGACCATAGCCTTGTCTAAATATGATCAGAGTTAGTGAACTCAGGGGGCTTCCATAGCCTTGGCAGCTCTTGACAAGAGCCTAGAGTGATTACTGATGCCATAAACAAGAGTGTCAATTTGTTAAGTCAACAACAGGAGTCACTGTGCACTTACTCCTCATGTAGGATCTTTGTTCTTAGTGTGCTGTACATTGAGATTTAATGCTATAACTAGTACTCAAAAAATTTTTCACTTTATGCTTCTGTGTGGGAGCAAACTGTTGAAATCTTTACTTAATGTATGCTAAACTGATCTTCTGTATATAATGAGAAACGAAAATGAATCTTGATGTGAATGGAAGGGGAGATGGAGTGAGGAAGGGGAGGGTTGCGGGTGGGAGGGACGTTATGGGGGGGGAGCCATTGTAATCCATAAGCTGTACTTTGGAAATTTATATTCATTAAATAAAAGTTTAAAAATAAGATTTACCACAAAAAAAAAAAAAAAACTAACTCCCATCTCCCCCTCAGTTTCAATCTTTTATTATTTTGGAGAAACACCTTGTTAGTTTAAAAGTAATTTTCTTTGACTGGGGGAGGTCTTGGGTGGACCTTTGGGATGCAAGCCTGGCTACTGTGGATTTTTTTGTCTTAGTAATTGTTGGAGATTATCCACAGGCTGGAAGCCTTAAGGTTGGTGACAATGCATAGGAAGGCATATGCAGAACATGTGGAAATGAAATATAAGCCCTTGACCACCCACTTGTAGCACATGAATACCAACTGTCTGGTGGTCATGTGTCTCTAGAGCTAGTGTTTATTATGACACAGGCTTGTTTTTAGCATTGATGATAACTGATGGGCTACACATAGATGACTCAACTATGTCCTCCATATTGTCTTCAGCTTGGTGTGTGGCTTCTTAACTCTTCCATTTTGCTTAATGGAAGTGTAGGAGCATTTTCTGTTATCTAGTAGCTACCTCTGGTCACCAGAGGTAGTACTTCCTACTGAGGTGGAAGTAGCTATATCCGGCCACCAGGGCCTATAGTAGGAATTAAACTCATGCTTGGGGTGCAGAACACTAGGTCAATATCTATCATATTTGGGCAGCAGTCAGCCTACACATTGTCTGCCTGAAGTTTGATAGCCACTCCAAGTTCTCTGCTCTGGAATGACCAGAAGTGGCAAGGAAGGCAGGTTTAAAGTGTGAGGTGGCTTCTGTTCCCAGCATGTGGATATGGCTTTTGCTAGTCAGCTGGGGCTTAATATTCTAGTCAAGTCCTAAATGTATCACTACGGGATCAGCTCTAAGAAATCCAATCACTAAGATTTCTCAGCTCCAACATTTGAACATATTTTGATTCTGTCCATACCTTGAAGCATAGGCTATAGGTTGAGTTTATGGCCTCCTAGAGTTTGAAAATCCTAGATACAATACCATAAATATATCTATGATGCCTGGAAAAAGTTCTTGAGATATGCATCTCAGGCAAGTGTCAAATGTCTCTACTGGTTTGCTGGAATCTTAGGCACAGAGGTACCTTGTAGATGCTAGGTATCCTAGGCATGGTGAAAAAGGCCTTGAAAATATTAAGCACACATCACAACTGTTTTGTTTTGCTTTTTATTTGGGGGGACTCCAGGTCTAGAACGAGATTTAATATGTTCCAAAAAGGGCTGCAGTTGGGACCATTGTCTGGGGGTACAAAAAGGCAATCTTAGGACGCTAGATCTTATCTAATACAAGAGGTTCAAGTCACTTTCTTGAGCACAGCTTTGCTTACAGAGATCCACCTCTACCTTTTGTCTTCCAAGGTTACACGGAGACTTTCAGCTTTGGGTAACAATTTCAGAAAAAGGCCATGAGACCCAAGACTCCCAAGAGCAAGATGATAGACATAGAATTTCCAGTCTTTAAAAATAGAGACAGAGCTGAGAAAGGTGTTTTCTAACTTGGGAACCAGTCCAGCCATCAGGCTCATAGGGAAGTAGCTGATCTAAACATTGCCCAGTGACCTCAATCTCAGAGATAGCCAAGAGGCATATGGTTTAGCTTAAAAACCCACAGGAGTGCATGTCAGCTGTGAAAAGCTAAGACACAGACATAAATAATATCCATCTGTGAAGGAAATGTCTGTCAGAGAAATTGTCTTCAGAAGGGGAATTGGCCTCAGCTCCAGAGGAAAGCTAGGACTCTGACTTCTCTCTTGACCTTATCTGAATATTAGAGGGGCATGAGGATTCTGGAGGATTCCATAACATAGGCATGCTATGGCAGGAGCCCAATGTGATTACTGAAATCAATGTAAAGGTGTTAATATTCAGTTGACACTAGAGCCACTTACTCTATACTAACATCATATGCAGGACCACTATCTGCAAAAAAGTTGTTTAATTATGGAAGTTGATATTAAACCTTGATTTCAAAGGTTTAATTTGCTTTTAGTTTTTGAAATGCTAGATGTTCTTATTTCTCACCAGTTTTTGATAATGTCTCAATATCCAAATCCCTTTTTCTGGAACTTAATATATATTTTATTTAAAGTATACAAATTTCACGGATTTCATATACGCAGATGCAGGAATACTTTCCATTGTTTCCTTCTAACTGTTCAAACTCTCAAGCTTGATCTTCCTCCCTCTCCTATTCCTATTCTTATTCTTCATAAAGATATATGTTCAGTTAATTTTATACTCATAAGATTAACTCTGCATGAATTAAACAGTCCAATAAATAGTATTAAGAAAAAACAAACAACCAAAAACACTTTTTCTCAGCAGTTGAGACAAAGGTTTTCCAAAATCATTGCATCTCAAAGTGTCAATTTCACTTCTTTAGATTACCTTTTAAGTACTCTATTAGTTACCAGAGATCAGATAGAACGTATGGTATTTATCTTTTGGGACTGGCTTATTTTAGTAAGTATAATATTTTCCAGTTGCATCATTTTGTTTCAAACAACAAGATTTCATATTTTTATGACTATGTAGTATCCCATCATGTATGTAAACCATAAATTCTTTATTCAGTCTTCAGTTGATGGACATCTGGTTCCATGTCTTAGCTAATTGAAATGCAATAAAAATCACTCTTCACATGCTGATTTCTATTCGTTTGTGTAAATTCTCATGAGTGGGATGACTGTCATATGGTAGGTCTATATTCAGATTTCTTAGGTATCTCCATACTGTTTTCCACAGTGGCTCACCAATATACATATATCCCCAGCAACAATGGATTGGAGTAACTTTTCCTCCACATCCTCATCACAATTGTGGTTTCTTGATTTCTGTATGACATCCATTCTAACTGGTGTGACGTGAAACTTCATTGTGGTTTTGATTCTCATTTCCCTGATGGCTAGTGATCCTGAGCATGTTTTCCTAGATCTGAGAAGAATGCGCTTGATATTTTGATTGGGATTACATTGAATCTGTAAATTGCTTTTAGTAGTGTGGATATTTTGATTACCTGATTCTTCTAACCTTTGTCTCAACTGCTGAGAAAAAGTGTTTTTGGTTGGTTGGTTGTTTTTTCTTAATACTATTTATTGGACTCTTTAATTCATGTAGAGTTAATCTTATGAGTATAAAATTGACTGAACATATATCTTTGTGATATCATTGAATTTCCTCTTTTGAAAAATCTCTTTTCAATTCCTCTGTCCATTTCTTAATTGGATTTTTTTGTTGTTGTTGTTGTTGCTGAGTTTCTTGAGCTCTTTATAGATTTCAGATATTAGTTCTTTATGAGTTATGAAGTTTGAAACATTGTCTCCCATTCTGTCAGTGCCTTTTCATTATGCTGAGTGTTTCTTTTGCAGTTCAAAAGCTTCTCAGCTTTATGTAATACCATTTGTCAATTTGGCACTGATTGCCTGGGCCTCTAGGGTCTTTTCCAAGAAGTCTTTCCTATACCAATGTGTTGTAGTGTTTTTCCAATGTCCTCTAGCCATTTGATTGTGTTGGGTCATAGATTAATTTTTGTGTGTGTAAGTTGAGTGTTTATACTTTGGCATGTGCCATTTGTTGAAGAGATTGCCCTGGCTCCAGAGATTGAATTTAGCTCCTTTGTCAAAGATAAATTTGTTGTATGCACATGGACTGCTTTCTTGAATTTCCTTTTGTTCCAATGGTCTACATGTCTGTTTTTGGCTCATACCAGGCTCTCTTGATTAACTACCCCTAGAATGTCTTGAAATGTGTACTGTGATGCCTATAGCTTTGTTTTTGTTGTATAAAATTACTTGAGCTATGCAGGGTCTCTTAAACACAATGTGAATTTTAGCATTATTTTTTCCTAGATCTGAGAAGAATGTGGTTGATATTTTGATTGGGATTACATTGAATCTAAATTGCTTTTAGTAGTGTGGACATTTTGATTACCTGATTCTTCTAATCCATGAACATGGCAGTTCTTTTTTCATTTTTTGAGTCTCCTTCTATTTCTGTCTTTAATGTTTTTTTAATTTTCATCATAGAGATCTTTGACTTCCTTGGTTAAATTTATTCCAAGGTATTTAATTTTTTGTGTCTATTGTGAATGGTATTGATCTTTGAAGTTCTTTCTCAGCCATGAAATTTTCCGTGTATATAAAGGCTATTTATTTTTTGTGTGTTAACCTTATATACTGCCATTTTGCCAAACACTTTTATGAGTTCCAATAGTCTTTCTGGGAGTCTTTTAGATAATTTACATATAAAATCATGTCATCTGCAAATAGGGATAGCTTGACTTCCTCCTTCTAATTTGTATCCCTTTGATTTCTTTTTTCTTGCCTAATGACTCTGGATAAAATTTCTAGCACTATATTGAAAAGCATTGGTGAGAATGGGCATCCTTATCTGGTTCTGGATTTCAATGTGAATGTTTCTAATTTTTCCCATTTAATAAGATGCTGGCAGTGGGTTTGTCATAAATTGCCTAGATTGTCTTGTGGAATGTTCTTCTATATCCAGCTTGCTTAAAATTTTATCATGTAAGGATGTTGTATTTTATCAAATGCTTTCTCTCATCTATTGAAATAATCAAATAGTTTTTTGTTCTTCAGTTAATGTGATGTATAACATTTATTGAATTGCTAATGCTGAACCATTCCTGCATTTCCTGGGATAAATTCCACTTGATCTCAGTGAAGAATCTTTCTGATGTGTGTTGGAGAGACATCATCAGACATCATTCAATTCCTTTTCTTGCATAGGAGTTACTATCTTTCCCTGGTGCTTCTTTCAGGTTAATTGCTCCCCAATATAATTAATTTGTTGGGCTGGCTTTGTGTTGTAGTGGGTTAAGCAGCTGCCTGAGATGCCAGCATTCTAAATGGGTGCTGGTTTATGTCCTGGCTGTTCCACTTCTGATCCAGCTCCCTGTGAATGGTCTGGGGAAGCAGTAGAAGATGGCCCAAGTGCTTGGGCCCCTGCACTCACGTTGAGGACCCAGAGGAAGCTCCTGGCCCCTGGTTTTTGACCAGCCCTGCTCTGGCCATTGTGATCTTTCGGCAAGTTAACCAGTGCATGGAGAATATATCTCTCTCCCACCCTGTGTATCTCTCCTCTCTCTGTGCAACTCTGCTTTTCAAATAAATATTTTTTTAAAAAGGAATTTGTTATGATGTTATGATGTTAGTAAGCTCTGAGTCAGATCCTGGCCTGAGTAATATTCCTAACGTAAGAAAAGAATTGATACTTATTATAGGATCAGGGAATACCTGAATGGGCTATGCCCTCTTTAAGGACAGAACTACATTTCCTCATTGGCATTCGTACCCCCAACAAACTGGAAGCTAGATGGGTACTACAACCCACTGGTGATGTTTCTCAAAGATGGAGTCCTACTTCCCTAACAGTCTACCTGTGATTATACATGGACAGTTCTTCAAAACTTTATAGATAGGCCTCACTTTTTGTCAATGCTCTTGGAATGGAATTTGGGATCTCCAATTAAAGACTCATTGAGCCATTCTATAATAAGTAAATGATATTCTTATTTTCTCTCCCTCCAAAGAGGATTCAGATGAAAATATAATCCAAGTCTTAAACTTCTTAGTGAAGTGAGGATACAAATTTTCCTAATCAGAAGAAAAGAAACTATAATATGTATAGGACCACCACAGGCAAAGCAACAGCTAAGGACAATCCTGGGGATGGCAGATTTGTAGAATATGTATTCCAGGGCTTGGGTTGGTAACCAAACTTTACATTTGTCCTTGAAGGGTCCTGATACAGACCTACTTCACTGCATATGAGAACAACAGGAAATTTTCCAAATGATAAAAAAAAAAACAACTATTAACAGATTTTCAGGCATTAGGGTCCCTTAACTTGGACAAGCCAACCATTCTGTTTGGTGCAGAGAATCAAGGCATAGCTCTGAATATACTCATTCAGAAACCAGGTCCACTTTGATGACTGGTTTCATACTTTTCTAATCAATTAGATTCAGTGGCTGAAAGATGGTGCATGCTTAAGGATAGTTGCTGCTATGATGCTATTGGTGGAGGAAATCATCAAACTGACGTTAGGTCACTGAAGTCCAAATTTCACACCAAGTGAGGGAATTCTAGAAATTATAAAGTGGTTAGCAGGAAAATGCCTTGCAAAACATCAGATTTTTTTTGTTAGGCTCACCATAGGTAGCTCTCAAGGTAAGCCAAGTCCTCAATCTGGCCACTCTCTTGTCATCTGAATGTACTGCAGAATTAGCTCACTCCTGTGTAGAAACTATAGAACAAGTCTATTCTATCAGAGTTGACCTTCAAGTTGAACCTCCTGGAAATTCACATGCAAATACTAATGACACTAGTTTCATGAAGGAAGTAGTTAGAAAGGCAGTTTATGCCTTAGTGGATTTTATTCATGGAATAGAAACACAGATATTGCCATATAGCACTTCAAATCAAAAGATTGAACTTACTGCTTTGGTTAGGACCTTACAATTAGTAAAAGGACAAAAAGTTACTATTTAGGCAGACTCCAGGTATGTTTTTTGTGTGGTGCACGCACATCCAGCAATTTGGAGAGAAAGAGACTCATTGACTGCAAAGAATTCTCCCATTAAATCCAGACAAAAAATCTGGACACGATGTTAGCTCTCCTTCAATCAGTACCGAAACAACTAGAAGTGGCTTGTCATATACTACAGGGGACACTACACAGAAGGGAACCATGACAGTCAAGTAGATGTACTAGCAGATAAGGTGGCAAAACATGCCACTGCACGTGAAGTTTTAAAATTGGCTCTGATACCTCACCCTGTGGAGGCAACAAAAAACCTTTACTACACTAAGCCTGAACTAGAATAGGTTGAGCAATTAGGTCAGACCAAATTTGTGAATGATTGATGACCTTTAAGTCATAGTGTCATGCTCCCAATGCCATTCAGTGGAACATTATTAAGTAAATACATGACTCTAAGGAGTCCTAATGCAAATAGTTTCTTGGGTATTTGGAAGAAAAGGACTACATACTGTTATAAGGGAAGTAACTTGGTCCTCTCTCCTCTGTTTACCAATAACCCTACTGATCACATAAGGCCATCCCCTTATTCATCCCTGTATAAAGAAGAGAACCATACTCAGGTGAAGACAGGCAAATGGACTTCACTAACTTGTTCCCAGGAAAAAATTACAACTATCTATTAGTCTTCATTGATACTGTCACAGGCTAGGTAGACGTTTTCCAACTCAAACAGAAAAGGTGTAAGAAGTCTCTAAAGTCCTGCTATAATAAATAATTCTTCTGTTTGGCCTCCTAAGTTCACTAGAAAATAACAATGGATTCTTTTTTCTTTCTAAAGTTACTCAACAGATAGCCACTGCTCAAGGGGTCCCTATCATCTCAGTGCCTCTTGAAGATTTCAGTGATAATTCAAAGTTGAAAAAAGCTAATCATAGCCTTCAAAAGAATCTGGCTAAGCTTTGCCAAAGGACCTAGGAATTATGGCTTAAGCTATTGTCCATTGCCTTCAAGATGAGAAAGGCATCTAAGGCTACCTTAAAACTTAGACTCTTTGAAATGCTGTATGAAAGACCATTTCTCACTTGTGACATTACTATGATTCAGGTACTCAAAATCAGATAAAGCATATTATCAGTAAAGCCCAGGCACAGAAGTTTCTGATGGAGTATAGAAACAAAATTTTCTCAATATCATACCCCAAAAGTTACAAACAGTGGCTCTCCCAAGGAAATTAGCTTTATTAATAGTAGCTGTTACTTTTAGTCAAGCTTGAAGATAAAACTGCATTATAGCAGTTACCTTGAATGTGGCCATTGGAAATTCTGAACGTTAACTCATCCTTGACTAGATTCCAACAACAAAAGTTTTGAGATCATAAAGGTGTATTGTCAGGCTGGTATCGTGGGATAGTGGGTAAAACCACTGCCTGTGATACCAGGATCCCATAAAAGTGCCTGCTCAAGACTCGTTTGCTCCACTACTGATCTAGCTTCCTTCTAATGTGTCTGGGAAAACAGCAGAAGATGGCCCAAGCACTTGGGCCCCTGAACCCCTGGTAGAAGCTCCTGACCTGGGTTCAGCCTGGCCCGTCCTGACTATTGTGGTCACATTGGGGGGTGACCAGGGAATAGATCTCCCTCTGGGTGTCTCTTCCTCTCTCTGTGTAACTCTGACTTTCAAATAAATAAATAAATCTATTAAAAAATAGTGTATTGTCTTAAATCATTCAGTTTGTATAACTTGTCATTCTGCAAAAGAGAATTAACACATGCTCTAACAGGAATTTGGTTAAATCACTTCCTTTTACTACCAACCTATGATTTTGTCAAAGATATTTAATTTTTATATGCATTTATTTATAAAGAAAATCAGGATATTAAAAATATTACCTCTTGTAAGTTTGACTTGAAGTATAAGGCCTTAAAAATGCTTAGCATAACTCAAGTAGCTCTTATAGTGCTAATAGTAGTGTCATTGCTAAGTGCTATAAGTATAGCACTACGAAGTGGTGAGTTCAACGTTGAATCCTCTGACACAGAATCATTTCTATTAAAACTAGCCTTTCCATTACATTTTGCTCTGAAGACCAAGTACATAAAACAAGATACCAATGTTAAGAGTGAGGCCCAGGACTGTGGCAGAGAAGGTTAAAGCCCCAGACTACAATGCTGGCATCTAATATGGGCAACAATTCGAGACCCCGCTGCTCCAATTCCTATCCAGCTCCCCACTAATGCACCTGGGAAAGCAGCAGAGGGTGGCCCAAGTCCTTGTGTACCTGCACCCACATGGGAGACCCGGCAGAAGCTCCTGGCTCCTGGCTTCAGATCGGCTCAGCTCTGGCCGTTGTGGCCATCCGGGGAGTGAACTGACATTTGGAAGACTTTCTCCCTCTGTCTCTACCTCTCTCTTAACTCTGTCTTTAAAATAAATACAATTAAAAAAAAAAAAGTGTGGAGTGAATATTTAGGCTAGCAGATGTGATACCTGAATCCCATATCAGAGTATTAGAGTGAGTGAGTGCAATTCCTGCCTCTGACTTCTGAGTCCAGCTTCCTGCCAGTGCGGATCCCAGGAGGCAGGCAGCAATAAGGCTGAAGTTGTGGAACTCCTGTCACCCATGAGTGAGAACTGCAATGTGTTCAGTACAGCTGCTGGCTTTCGCGTTTGAGGAGTGAATCAGCAGATGGGGGCTCTCTCACCCTCTCTCTGTCTCTCTCCATGTTTTAAATAAATACAGAAATAAGTAGCTTTTTAATATGAGAGATTAAAAAATACATAATGTATGCTACTTTGTAAAAGCTAACAAGGAGCTGGATTAAGCTCCTTAGTGACAAAATCTGGGCTATCACTAACCATTAGAATAATAACTGAACATTTTCTTTGTTTAGCTCCAGATATTTTTAATGTTCAAAATTAATAAATACAAGTCAGGTTTTTAGCATACTGTTTAAAGAAATTTTGAATAAATTATGGACTGTTATAACTAAGGTATTGTGTGGATGCTGAAACTGTGACATTTTTAACATTTAGGCTTAATTCCAGAATTAGTTGCAGACTACTGCATATAGGCATAAAAGCCAAAAGAAGCAATTTAAAAACATTTATGCAATAGACACTGCTAATTGGTCACTGTCATGTGCCTTACTGTGCATGAGACTGGAATGTTGAGGACCTGGCTTTCCAATCTTCCACATAATTCAGATCTTGCCTAGAATGTATCTTCTGCCAAGCTGCTCCGTGTGGAATAGATCCGGAAGACAGAGGTGGGTATTTTAGGATGAAGGCCATGTCTTTGCTACTGTGCTGGAAGAATGGCAGAAGCTAAACTGCAACTGAATTCTCATTTATTAGCTGGCTTTATGGATGTCACAGTTGGGTCAACAGTTGGTTTGAGCCAGTATTTTTGGCTTTGAAATCTTGGACTATCCCATTGTTATTTGAAAGACTGAATTTGCTTTGTTATACTGTGAGAAAGGCAGGCTACTTATGGAGCCCTTCCAACAAAATTAAACCTCTTAGTTCCCAGATTCAAATAATAATAAAAATAATTTTAACTAAATATGTTTTCCATTATATTAATAAAAATTGGTAACATATGTGTGCATATATCTAAAATAATGAGGGTATGTACTCTAAGTAACATGAATAAAAAATCATGTCACTGCTATATTTCCAATCATCATTTTTACTAACAATAAAATATATACATTGATACTTATTATATGTAGTGTAATCCTTTCATTATTATTAGCTATTATTCATAATGACTTTTGGGTGAAAAATATACAACTGGTGACATAAATTCAAAATATATTTTATTATCATAATAATTATTTTATATGCATACTTGAATGAATGTTCAATAAATATTTCAAAAGACATTTTAAAAAAATCTAATATTGAGGGGTTGGCATTATAGCATAGAAGGTTATGCCACCTCCTACATTGCCAGCTTCCCCTATGGGCACTGCTTCAAATCCCAGCTGCTCCACTTTTGATTCAGCTCCCTACTAATGCACTTGAGAAAGCAGCATCCGATGTTCCCAGTGCTTCAGCTCCTGCATCATGTGGGACATCCGGAAGAAGCTCTGGGCTCATGGCTTTGACCTGGCCCAGCCCCTGCCCTTGTAGTCATTTGGAGAGTGAACCAGAAGAAGAAAGATATTCCCTCTCTCTCTCTCTCTCTTTATCTCTCTCTTCTCCTTCTTCTTCTTCCTTTTCTCTCTGTAACCCTACCTTTCAAGTGAATACAAAATAAGTCTTTTAAAAAATTATGCCCTTAGAAAATCATTGATGATGGTGAAAATATGGTCTGTGACAGTGAAGTGAACTTTAATCTGTTTTAGATTTCTTAAGTAATTTGTAACACTAACCATTCTAATTATAATCAGTGCTCAATATTTTCAGCTCTTGTTTCTTTTCACACATTTGTATTAAGTTAAATTATGTTTTTGGTGTTCAATATTAATTTTTAAAAATTCTGAAGGAAAACAGAATTCTTTAGTGTGGCCAAGTCTGTAGAATTATGACTCATACCCGGAAAACCTTTAATAAAAAGTTTCATAAAGTTGACTACATATACAAATTGCCAAAGAAGAACAAATTCTAGGCATATAATGACAACAAACGTCACAGTTGAGGGGGGCATACACATTGGTCATGGTGCTATGATTGTGATTCTCCTGTTAGCCCTTGCCAGTGTATTCTTCAGTCACATGATAATCTTGAATCAATATTTAAACTCCATGTAGTTTTTCTTTTTCCATTCTTGGTAACTGGAATCCAGTCTACTTTAACCTGAGATATAATAACAAGCAATATTGGTAGTACTCCAGTCTAGTGTACACACCTTGGAACTTATCTTATAGTTCTAAAACATAGTTCTATCACTGAAAATTGACATTCATCTGCTAAAAATAAAAGCTTAAAACTATCAATATCAAAGTGAGATGATTAAAGAAAAGTCCAGTTTTTAGCTGTATCCTCTTTATCATTTATTTTGTTAGAATGTAAACATTTTTGAATTACAAACTAAAGGAAACTAAAGGAAAACCTAGTGATTCTGACACAGAATTGATGCAATACTTAAGTAAACCACTATGTTAGTACATTAAATTTAAATTAATGTATTAAATTAATGTTAATACATTAAATTAAATACAGAAATCTACCAACAACAGATGCTGGCAAGGATGTGGGGAAAAAGGACACTAACCCACTGTTGGTGGGAATGCAAACTGGTTAAGCCTCTATGGAGGTCAGTCTGGAGATTCCTCAGAAACCAGAATATATCCCTACAATACAACCCAGCTATTCCACTCCTTGGAATTTACCAAAGGAAATGAAATTGACAAACAAACAAGCTGTCTGCACCTTAATGTTTATTGCAGCTCAATTCACAATAGCTAAGACCTGGAATCAACCCAAATGCCCATCAACAGTAGACTGGATAAAGAAATTATGGGACATGCACTCTATAGAATACTATACAGCAGTCAAAAACAATGAAACCCGGTCATTTGCAACAAAATGGAGGAATCTGGAACACATCATGCTGAGTGAAATAAGCCAGTCCCAGAGGGACAAATATCATATGTTCTCCCTGATCCATGACAACTAACCGAGCACCAAAATGAAAACATGTTGAAGTGAAATGGACACTGTGAGAAACAATGACTTCATCAGCTCTTGTCCTGACTGTTGATGAACAACTTAATACTTTATCCCTTTTAGTATTTTTTTGTCCTACTTAATACTATTGGTTGAACTCTTTAATTAACACACAATTATTCTTAGTCGTTTAAATTTAACTGAAAAGTGATCCCTGTAAAATATAAGAGTGGGAATAAGAGAGGGAGATGTACAATTTGGGACATGTTCAATCAGACTTGCCCCAAATGGTAAAGTTAGAAACATGCCAGGGGATTCCAATTCAATCCCATCAAGGTGGCATGTACCAATGCCATCTCACTAGTCAAAGTGATCAGTTTCAGTTCACAACTGATCATACTGATAGGTTTAAGAGTCAAAGGGATCACAGAAACAAGACTAGTGTCTGCGAATACTAACTGATAGAATAAAAAAGGGAGAGAACGATCCAACATGGGAAGCGGGATACACAGCAGACTCATAGAATGGCAGATGTCCTAAACAGCACTCTGGCCTCAGAATCAGCCTTTAAGGCATTCGTATCTGGCTGAAGAACCCATGAGAGTATTTTAGGCATGGAAAGCCAAGACACTCTGGAAAAAAAAAAAAAAAAAAAAAAAAACCACCTAAATGAAAGATCTCTTGTGAGTAAGATCCCAGTGGAATGAATGGGCCATTAAAGAAGGAGTTACCTTTCTCTGAAGGGAGGAGAGAACTTCCACTTTGACTATGACCCTGTCTGAATAAGATTGTAGATGGTGAAGTCAAAAGGCTTCCACAGCCTTGGCAACTCATGACAAGAGCCTAGGGAGATTACTGATGCCATAAACAAGAGTGTCAATTTGTTAAGTCAACAACAAGTCACTGTGAACTTACTCCCCATGTAAGATCTCTATCCTTAATGTGTTGTACAATGTGAATTAATGCTATAACTAGTACTCAAACAGTACTTTACACTTTGTGTTTCTGTGTGGGTGCAAACTGTTGAAATCTTTACTTAAAGTATACTAAATTGATCTTCTGTATATAAAGGTAATTGAAAATGAATATTGATGTGAATGGAATGGAAGAGGGAGTGAAAGATGGGAGGGTTGCTGGTCGGAGGGAATTTATGTGGGGGAAAAGCCACTATAATCCAAAATCTGTACTTTGGAAATTTATATTTATTAAATAAAAGTTAAAAATAAATAAATAAATAAACAGATTACAACAAAAGAGAATGAAATAGCTCACTAGTGTATGCACTTACTATTGTCCTTGTATATTCTGCAATGGAATAAACTTAGCAGCCGACTAGTGTGCCTAGCGCATTAAATGAAATCTTGCCCAATGTTTTTCACTGCTTCCTTAGGCCTTTTTTTTCCTATTTTACCTTCAAGTATTAAAAGATAATTTAACATTTTTTTTTTTACTTCTTGATCTGTAATAAGAGCAAATGTTCTTTAAAACTTTTGATTCTATTTTGTTGCAGATGGAGGGAAGGAGTAATGTACTACACTGCCATGCAAGATTGTGTTTCTTACCCTAAAGTCTGATTGAAAAGCAAATTGAAAGTCAATGGTTTGTGTAATCCTCCCCCAAAACAAGTCCCTTTAGAATGGAAACTCATGGGGCTGGTGCTTTGGCATGGAGAGTAAAGCCACCCCCTTGCCAGCATCCCATTTGGGTGTGGGTTCTAATCCCGGCAGCTCCTCATCCAATCCAGCTCTCTGCTATGGCCTGGGAAAGCAGTGGAAGATGGCCCAAGTCCTTTGGCCCCTGCACCCACATGGGAGACCCTGAAGGATCTCCTGGCTCCTGGCTTTGGATAGGCTCAGCTCTGGCCATTGCAGCCAATTGGAGAGTGAACCATCAGATGGAAGACCTCTCTCTCTCTTGCCTCTCCTCTCTCTGTGTAACTCTGACTTTCAAATAAATATATGTCTTCAAAAATTTTTTTGATGTAGAAAAGTTATGAAATAGTGTATAAAATGGTTAAAAACAGGGAAATAATGTGAAATTCAATCTATCAGAAAAATAATAGGGATATTAATTCAAATTATTTTAAATAAGTTACTTAAATTCTTATATGTATTTATCTGATGGCAGTATGAATATAAATATGAGATCAAAATGAAATTTATTATGTTGCAAAATACTGAACTATTTCATTTTTTATTCATCATTTTATTTTTACAAATGTGCAAAAAATTTCATCAACAGGATCATTTTTGACTATAATAGCACCTCCCTATAAACAAAGTTTCTTCTGCATATGAAGTGAAAGATTTTAGCTTTGTTTTATAAAACCAAATTTTGTGGATAAGATATTTAAAATCAATGGAAAAGAATTGGACAATGGTTATATTATTCATGGCAATGCATTTCTAATTTGTAAGAACTTTGAGTGTCATTTAAATTACTATTCCACCAATTAAGCCAATTTAATTAATGACAGTGATAATTCTACTTTGTCAGAGAACGATTCAGATTCAGTGGTTTACAATTGAAAAGGCAAAATGTACTACTTATTCTTTGTGCTCTTTAAAAGTGCTTTCAGTTTTAAAAATAATTTCCTGTAATTTTCTCTTCAGTGACCATCAAATATATGTTGTAAAAGTATTCAATTTCATTATTGCAATCTTTAATTGTGTTATATTACTGTGTGTATATAAATCTAAATATTACATATTTAAAAATACCCTTTTAGTGAAATACTGATATTACTTCTACAGATTAAGTTTTATGTTTTAAAAAATATTAAAATATGAAATATTTGTGGTAATGTGAATGTTGGGATCATATGTCATATCCTTAATCACATTTGAAATTGTTCCTGAATTCCCAATAAGCACTTCTATCAATAAACTTTAATATTACTTATTGAATGAATTTATTTTCTGATAATTATGAGATAATTTACCAAGGGATATAATATGATTTCTAATCTTGTAAAAACTATGTAATAGGGACTGACACAATGGATTAGTATGCTGAACCTATGCCTGCAGTGCTGACACCCCATATGGGCACTGGTTCTAGTCCCTGCTGCTCCACTTCCAGTCCAAATCTCTGCTGTGGCCCAAGTGCTTGGGCCCCTGCACCCATGTGGGAGATGTGGGAGACCTGGGAGAAGCTTCAGATCAGCCAGCTCTTGTTGTCTTGGCCACCTGGACCTTTCTCCCTGTCTCTCTGCTTATTGTCTCAAATAAATAAAGAAAATCTTTATAAAAACTAAAACACTGTGTAATATTAACCTGAAGGAAGACTTCATGTTTACCTGTGTGGAGCCTCTAAGAATGTTTTTTAATACTTAACATCTCTATGCTTTATTAATTGTTCAGAGAAATATTATCTTTGAAAATAAAAACGAACTGTGTCAGTTTAGGAGGAAGTAATTTTTAATCCATTAATTATGTTAACTGCTAGGACTGAACTCTTGTATAAGGTGCTGCATAGGAACTGCTGCAATATTCATACAAAAACGCAGATTAAATGGAAAAAGAAAGCCCTAAGCACATTAGACTGAGTCCCGTGGAATTGCAGCACTACTTTTTTTAATCTGCAAGAATGGCAATTATGTGTGGTTTAACCTATTACAATATTGAAAATATAAATTTGACATGCTAAATTTCAAGTATTGGTAAGCATTAGTGTACGAAAGAATAAAAGTTTTTCTTTTGCTGTATTTCAAAATTAGCTGATAAGAGAATGATGTTAGGTATTAACAGTTTTTAATATGTATCATGCAACTGAGTAGGTAGATACCAGAATGACTTCTGACAACTGTCTATAGTCTAACTTTCTCACACTGTATCATAAAACGACTACCAACTGACACCTCCTCATATTCAGCTGTCACTATTGCCTATTATGGGACAACAGACCAATAAAATCATATTTACAGTATGAAATGAAATATAATGACTCTGCCAATTTAAAAATCCCTATGAGGAGTTGTTTATACTTCTGGTGTTTATAGATAATTACAAGATAATTTCCTTAAGGCTGTGTCATTAAATAAAAGCACAGGTTGGGCATCTCTAATGAATGAAATTCCCTCAAATACAAAACGTTTTGAGCCCTGAATGATGTCACAAGTGAAAATCCCACTCCTGGATGCACCCAAAATGCGGATTTACTAGAAGTATTGCAAAACATTACATGTAGGCTGCACGTTTAAATGTGTATGAAACATAAATAGACTTCGTGTGAACATGGGTCCCATCCCCAAGATGTCTCATTATGATTATGCAAGTATTCCAAAATCTGAAATGTTCTGGTCTGAAGCATTCCAAATAAGGAATACTCAGCCTACAGCAGGTTTCTTTTTAAAAAATGATGTGGTTATTCATAAAATACTCACCAGGATATCATGAACTGTAGTCACCCAACAGAGCTGTGGAGCCCCAGAATTTATTTCTTCATCTGGTCATGTGTTGGTACCTGTTATCCAGTCTCCCTACATATCCTTCCCCACATCTCAATCTCTGGTGATCACTACCCATATTCAGCATAACCCTTTTTTTAAACTTCAACATGTGAGAAAGAACGTGCAGCATTTGTCTCAGCATGTCTGACTCACTGTTTCTAATGTCCTGCAGATCCACACATTTTACATCCAATGACAGGCAGCTTACCTGCTCCAAGCATAAAGTAATAATGAATAGGAGATGGAAATGTTAATTACCCTGATTGATCAGTGACACATTCTATATATGTACTGAAATCTCATACTGAACCCCAGAAAATATGCAATTGTTATATGTTAATCATTTTTTAAAGTTTGAGATGAAAATGTTAACTACTTTGTTGATCATTACATGTATCAAATTATCACATTGTAGCCAATAAATATGTACAATTAAAATTAAAAAGGGAAAAAAAACTTACTGGGTTTCTGCCGTTTTCAGTATTAGGCAGAATAATGTTTTTAGGTACTTGTAGGGTTTAGGTTTAATTACTCATACAGTGTTCCCCCTATTTTACATAATTATTGTAGATTAATAATAGCTGCTTTCTGAAAATTCGACATGATGGAAATTACCAGTTATTTAGAACAGATAATGAAAATTAACTTAGGAATTATTCATTTGCTGGCATATTCTGTAGAAATAAAAATTTTCTATTTCCCACGTGGCAAAAAAGCATTATAACCAAAATCATTCAAACTCATAGATTTTACTGCAGGTATCAAAGAACTAAATTGAGGTCCTGGTCAGTCTAAAAATAAAAGTATCGATGATATGGAACTTTATACTTGATCAAAAATGCAAGATGGAGAGAGCAATGTCAATGTCAAGATATTTCTGGACTCATTATTATAAATCAAGTAATAAAGAAGCACCTTGTCTGAAAATACCTCCAATTATATAGGACATGACTTCTCTTTGTCAGAATGACTGTGATGCTAATTTATACCAGTTTCTGAACCTGCTATCTGTAAGTATAGTGGATACCTTGGACTTGTCAGTGGTAAAATAGGGACAGTGAGAGACGTGTCCGTGAAGTTTCTACCTCTAAGCTCACACAGCTATATGAGTGAATTCATAAATTTTCTTTTATCTTTTATGTTCTCATTATACTGATAGACCAAAGCTGTAACAGCTCAGGAGTTTTTAAAAATTTAATAAAAATATCACAGTGGGCTTATTAAGTCATAAACAAAAATTAGAAACCTGGGAACACCTGTTTGCCATAGCAGCCGATACCATGCAGGATGTCCATGCCTATATCACAGTGCCTGGGCTTGAGTTCCTGCTTTGCTCCTCACTCCAGTTTCTTGCTAATGTGCACCCTGTGAGGCAGCAAATAGCTCACATAATTGGTTCCTTGCCACACACGTAAGTAGACTTATGTTGAGTAATTGGCCTCTGGCTTTGGCCTGGCCCAGCCACAATACAGTAGGCATTTGGGGTATGCACCAATGAATGCAATGGGAATACTCTCTCTCTCTCTTCCTCTCTCTCTCTTCCATTTCCTCTCTCTCTTGCTCTCCTCCTCTCTCCCTTTCTCCCCTTTTGAAATAATTTTCTTAAAGAACATGTGTTTTATAGTTTGTAAGTTATTTGCTTAAAACTATGGTTTCAAATAATGCCTATAATAATTTATTTCCAAGTAAGCCTTAGAGCCTGTTTTATATGTATTATGCATTCCTAGTATACTTTTTTGGTTGAAAAACAATGCTAGATGATTTCTAATCTCTCTAATTTAGATGGCCTTCTCTTGATTCTCTAAAGAGTTTGGGTCAATATGCAATATTCTGACTTCTGCAGTTTAAATATATGATGATTATTTTCAAACATTGTGTTGGATACAACTGGAATGTCATTCATGGTAAGAAACATAATACAAAAACCAAAAATACTATTCCTTTTAAAGAAATTTAAAAGTTATGTCACAAATAACAAAAACTAGAACACTGTTGGAAAATTACCCACAATTAATAAGAAAAATAAATTATTTATTCTAGAGCATTATCATATATAAAATAATTTATATCTGGATGGATTTTCTTGAGTCCTGTTTGGGAAAACAAGCTACATCAGTAGGCAAAGTATGCATAGATACTTGCCCTTTTCACCATAAAGGGTTCAATAAAATGGAAGAAAGACATAAGAAGCAAAACATCTATGCAAAACAATAGCACATAACATGTGTTGGGTCTTTGATTTTCAACACTGTAGCGGCATACCTCAAACTAGGCAACATATAAAGAACAGGCATTATTTAGCTTATCATACTACAGGGTAGAAGTCCAAAGGCATGGTGATGGCATCCACTGAGCATCTGGTGGAGGTCTGCTTGTTGCATCAGAATATGATAAGGGGCATCAATGGTGAGGCATAGCAAGCTTGGTTCTCCTGTGTTAGCCCTCAACCCATGATTCCATGATTGGGTCAATCTGTCCCTGAGAATAGAAAATTTTTAAAAATATTTATTTGTTTATTTAAAAGGCAGAGCTACAGGGAGTAGGGGATTAGAAAGTGAGAGAGAAAGAGAGAATCTTCCATCAATTGGTTCAGTCCCCAAAGGGCAGAAACAGTCAGGCTGGGCCAGACCAAAGCCAGGAGCCAGGAACTGAACTCCATCCACGTCTACCACCTGGGTCCCAAACATTTGAGTCATCTGCTGCTGCCTTATCAGGGTGCTGGACCAGAAGCAGAGCATCTGGAACTCTGATATAGGACGCCAGGTGTCACCAGTGGTGGAATAACCTGCTGTACCACACCATTTCATTGTGCAGAGTTGGAATATACCAATCTTTTCCTAGACTGGCTCTCAACCCTGCTACTCTGTGCACCTAGTTTCCAACACATGAACTGTTAAGGGAAAATTCAAGCCATGTCATACACATACCAGAGTAGAGACATTATGCAGGAGCAGAAATGTGCACGTTCCAGATAGCAGAAGGACAGCTAACAGTAGAACAGTGGGCTGCTTGTTCAAAAACATTGACCATACTCATTGTCTTGCAAACTCATTCGCAGAAACAGCATGCTATGCCTTTAAGTGTGGTTTCACCTCGTGGCTGATGCTACTCACCGAACATAGCTCTCCAGCTCTCATAGACTAACCAAAAGCACCAGTGAGCTTTCTTACCAAACACCTTCATAGCTTTTCTCTTTTCCAAGGCAAACTCAATGTTTCCTGTCCCTTGGGCATGCCAGAGGTCACCCTGACCTGTCCGTGTGTATCCTCAATTTTAATCTTTGTTATTCCCCAAATATCTTTTTGCATGGAGATTCACCTATTTATTTTTCTTAGTCTCTGATGGTGGCTTCTGGGAATTGGTGTGGATGTAAAGTTTGCCTTGAAGGAAAAATTGGCTTGCATAACATTCTCATCAATACATTTCTTTTCTTAAATAAGATGAGCAGGCAGCAGGGAATAAAGATCCAGTGTTACTCAGAACATCTCCCATGGGGTCTTTTTCTGCAAAGGACCAGAAAACTAAATCAGAGGCTTTATCACAGTGAAAACAGCAGCATCACTACAGGAAACAACTTCTAACATTAGGCATGTACACAGGAAGAATCATGTATGTAATTTTTTAAATTGTGTTTGCCCAAGTTCTGTTGGCCTTCACATCGCAAAGATAAGTAAACAGAAGAAAAACATCATGAACACTTGAAAACAGTTAGTAAAATAAAAAAAAATAGGCAAAGAAAAATTGAAAATATATTTCTTCATTTTAGAAGTCATTTGTGTTTTAATACCATTAAAATACTCCTGCTATGAAAGAAAAGATTTCCGAATACAGAAAAACTGTTGGAAATTTGAATTTGCTTCCCAAAACCCTTTCATCACCTCTGTCTTTCTATCAGCTCAATGCTTCAGTCTTTAAAATATGTTAATTATTTGCATTCAAAATAATGCTATATTTTCCCTTTCACTGATAATGTTTTGGAATCATAGGCATGAAATGCAGTGGTATTGGGGAAATTGCATGTCTTTCTTGATGTTACATATTCTTGCAAACTTCATATTTTATGTGATAAAATAATGATTAAAAAGAGATAATTCACAGTAGAATTAAAATCTCTGCCACTAATTTGCTAAGTAATTTGCAGTAAGTCAGTTAACAGTCCTATTCTTCAGGGTCCCAGCTCATAAAATAACAACATAAACTTTGTTACCCCATTGTTCCATGCCAGTGTTGTAATGTAGCATAAAATTGGCTTCTACTAATTAATTGGCAATTCCTGAACATTCTTTTTCCAGTGTGAGCTTCTTTTAATATGCTAGATTACTGTAAGACCAGTAGGTACAGATTTTTAGTTAAGCTGGCTGAGAAATACCAGTGATTATATATTACAAATACCCATAATTTTTAGTAAGTACAAATTATAGAACAGTTGTAAAAATTCACCTTTAGTCAATCTATTAAAATACAAAAATTTAAGGCAGAAATATCACTGATCACTAAACTTTTAAATTGCAAAGTTAAAGACACTCGCTGTATTTTGTTCAACACAAGTGAAAGCCCAAACTTGGATTTTAAAGAACCCTCTTTTTATAAAATCCCAAAACTATAATTAATTGAGTAATAATGCATCTGTAGGATGCATAGGCATATAAAAGCACATCATAGCTAATTTATCAATACACAGAAAATTTGACACTATATGATAAATTGAGAGTTATTTTGAAAAAAATAAAAATTTTAGAGTAAAAACCACACAAAGTAGTATTCAACAAGCATATGTTAAACTGCACTTATACTACCCAGTGTATTTACCACGTAGTAGGCATTAAAAAGAAAACCACTCATAATCTTATTTTTCTATTTTTTTGTATTTCCAATTGTGTATGAAAATAAACTTTATAACTATATTTAACTGATATTGAATTAACTGATTTTTAAATCAAATTTATGTAAGCATATAGAATTATCAATACTAATATAGATGACAATAGAATCTTTTTTAAATAATTTATGATATTCCACACTACAGTTACGTAGTTCTCATACATTTCACATATTATTTCATACATATATATAATTCTTACAACTAATGAGAGTTATATATTAATTAATGATGAAACATAGGTTAGGAAAAGAGATTCAACTTTCTAAAAATTTTTTAAAGATTTATTTATTTATTTATTTTTTTTGAAAGGCAGAGTTACAGAGAGAGGCAGTGGCAGAGAGAGAGGGAGAGGTCTTCCATCCACTGGTTCACTACTCAAATGGCTGCAACTGCTGGAGCGGGGCCGATCTGGAGCCAGGAACCAGGAGTTTCTTCTGTGTCTCTCATAAGGGTGCAGTGAAGATGCACTTGGGTCATCTTCTACTGCCTTCCCAGGCCATAGCAGAGAGCTGGATCAGAATTGGAGCAGCTAGGATTTGAACCAGTGCCCATATGGGATGCTGGCACTCCAGATGGTGGCTTTACCTGGTACGCCACAGCACCAGCCCCTAGAATCTACTGTTTAGGGTACAGTAAAAGTAAGTTGGAGTCAGAATTTGACTTCTGATCATGTATGCTTTCATCATTGGTGGCATCATACCATACCACCTGTTCACACAGTTCTCATATTTTATTAACAGAACAGGTACTGTATGTTGTACTTAGGATGATGTAATTAAAAGGGATATCAAGTGAAAAAGATTTTGCAAAGTTGGATTCAAAATAAGTATCATGAAAATTGACTAAAAAATAGTACTTTCATTAATTAAGTTTTTTAAGTTACTTATATATTATATATAACACTTATTTACATATCAGGAAGCTACAAAGAATAGTTTGTGATTTCAGATAGATACTAACATTAGCATATGAATAAAATCTTCCATCAAAATAATCATGCTTACCCGTATGCTTGCTGCATCACTGGTACCTCTTGCTGGAATGACAAAAAGTTGTCCTAAGGATGAATATATGTTAATGAACAGCATCGCAGCTGAGCAGGGAGAGAACTGAGCTGCCAGTGTCTGAGTAACCACTTACAGTCAGCCAACAATGGAAGAATTAAACCCATACGCACCTACTGCAACAGCAAGAGCAATTGTGTACAATTAGAAAAGACAAGATGTGTCCCATTTCATTTTGCCCATGAAATGGTGCTTCAGGCCAGGGTCATGTGGAACAGCAAGAACAGGGGGCTCATCCTACATTGAAACAGCCTCCCAAAGCCTCCATTAGTTTTATGTTTGGCAGGACCTGTGGCTAACATGAGGGGAAGGGGGAAAGACTAGGGGTGGAACATCACCGGCACTAATGGGAGTGGGGACTGTGTCTTCAAGACACCCCCATCCTATTCTCTCTGCACTGGTATCAGCAGAGACTCCTGAAGACACTTCTTCCCATGGCCTCCCAGGTCCTTCTGAATGAAGTCCCGGTCCTGGTGTGAGCAGAGGCTTCATATGATGAACATGGGTCCTCAACACCAGAGAAGTGTTACACTGGTTTTCTTTCCTTGAGTACTCAACAAAGACACAGATGGACCAAGAAGCATCCTTTATTTTACTCTCTGACATACCTTTAGAAAATTTACCTTTTGTTTCTCTAAAAATGACACTATTAAATGTTAACTTATGAATCCAGCATTGTCACTCAGTGGATTAAGCTATTGTCTATGATGCTGGCACCACATATGAGCACTGGTTGGAGTCCCAGCTGCTCCACTTCAGATGCAGGCAATCTCTCTCTCTCTCTCTCTCTATATATATATATATATAAAAAATTATATATATATATAATTTATATATTAAATTTATTTCAAATAATTTGCTATCAGTAAAAGTTTGCTTCTTTTTCTTATTTATTGTTCTGAAAATTTTTATTAGCCTTATTGAAAACTTATTTTAGAAAATGTGACGGGTCACATGTTCATGTCACCAATATCTCAAATAATTCTAATCGTCTGAACTTTTGATCACATAGAAAATAGCTGCTTTTATTACTATCTTCCTTATTGTTCTCCTTTAATTGTGCTTATCATTTTGAGATATTATGCATTGATAAGCTAGAATATTTTGCAATTGCCACTTTCCAGCCATATAACCAGTTTTGAGTTTATATTGTGGGAATCAGGTATGGCTAATGTATCTATGCACTGTTTTTTCCCTACAGATATTCAGTCTGATGTGCAATCATTGCTGCACTAAATCAGGTTGTGATGTTTACTACATTGAATTTATATGAGTTAGCATTTAGTAATAAAGGCAGGATGCAGGTTATTTTAAAAGAACTTCTTATGTGTGTATCTATTACCACTTGGAAAATACACAAACCAGAATGTTTTCTTCCAGACCGGGGATTTCAACAAGTTTTTTTTTTTTTTCTTTACAAGGGAAAAATCCTCATTTAATACTCTCTTATCTTGATTTTCAAATTAAATACATGATTCTAAATACCCGAAGAAAATTTAAAATAAAAACAATTATTTCCACCAATCATATATATAAAGGTAATGTCACCACTGTGGTCATCATCAGGTGAAACAAAATTCCACATGAAAATGAACAGTTAAAAAAATAAAAATAAAATAAAAAAAGAAAATGAACATTTTATAACTCAAATTATTGTTTAAATATTCATATAGTGAATGAGAATAAGACTTGAAATGATGGTAAGATGATACAGTTGCAGTTGTTTTCTTTCAAAAAGGTATTGTTTGACAGTCTTGTGGCTTATTTTTATAATAAAAGATAAAATATAAAGTAGTAGCTAAATGGATACATTTTAAAAATTTACAGTTTAGACCTTAAATTAGGTCTGGATTCTCAGCTTATCTGTGGCTTATTTTCCTCATGTTAAAGTGCAGATAACATTGTAGCAGCAGGTTGTAGTAAGTATGTAGGTTGCATAAAATGGATGCTATCAATCATGATGGAGCACAAAATTATGGAGTTGGTCACCTTAGGTCAATCCTTACTGCGATATAGACAGCCTTTGGTCTTCACAATTTACAACCACACTCACACCCTTCATAGGTTTTCGTCTCACTTTTAAATCAATCTAATAGGACTAGCTTCTCTTAGGACATGCATATCTCAAAGCAGAACAGGAAGACAAATGTGGAACCTACAGACTGGCTCCTACCATGTATTGATGAACATTTACACACTTGTTTCATTAGAGTGAATCCCGTGGTATAGGGTAAATGCCATAGGAGTGGGACATGGTAAGGAGCAGTAGGAAACATTTAATGAGACAAGTAACCATCCACAATCAGTAAGTGCCTATTTTATCATTTTGTTCTATATCTCACACCCTTTATTATCTTAATAGCCTATGCATGCCTAGAATAAAATATTTACATTTATTTCAATTGTCTTTAGAGGATAAAAAAATATAAAATAAAGACAAACACAGTAGATATGAATTTCTAAATTGACATTGTACCCACATAATATTAATGAAAAACTAATTCTGATTGAATTTTGTGAATGTCCACATTGCATAGAAAACACAGGTTCAAAAAACATCTTACTATGAGAAAAGCACCTGTTGAATTCCTGAATTTTAAGTGAAAATATAGTTACGGGTCATATCTCTAGTGTTTTGCACAGCATCTAATATTTAATATGACTGGGATAATGAGAAGGGAAAACAGTCAACTAGCACAGCTACACAAGATTGTAAATGGAATTTTGGTTATTGAGCTTCTCAGGGTGTGTAAAATGAATTGAGGAAAATGGAATAATGCACAGAGAAAGTGGTAAACAGAGGCCTACAAAGGCTTAAAGCTTCGGAGGATGGGTCTCATCCTTTCTTAAACCTGTAATTAGAGGTTCATATTCCAAGCCCGTTGTGCAGTAAAGCCCCTTAAGATACTCTTTTCTGTTTTTTCTCCCTATATATCTCTATATATAGGTGCTGTCTGACATCAGTAATGATGAGAAGATATAGCATGTTTAGACTCTGTTCATGTAGAAAGAGAAATTACCTTCTGGTACCATATTCATTGGTCTATGTTTATTTTCTATCCAATCTCAAAAGACTTGTCTAAGGGCTTCTAATTTTATTTCTTTAAATCAGGCCAAAGTATATATCAACTGTACCTTTTGTTTAGTTTCCAAATACACCCACAGAAGTGATTTATTTTATCATGCTGTAATGATAGTTGTTCAGATTGCATGATGCAACTTTAAAAAGAATAAATGACATGTAATGCCATTCATTAGAAAGCAGATCATAGCAGAACAAAAGACTTACTGCATGCTACTTTTGCATATAACTTTGACATTACTTTTTGTTTGTTTTGCCTCAATTGGAATACATTCAGCTGCAAATAATATAACCTAACTCCATGGACCCAAAATATATTGCATCATGTGGTAGCAAGGTAATTGTAGTTGTTTTGCCATTCACTTCCACGTTTAACATGGTTCATTTTATTTTCTTTATCAAGAAAGAGATACTTGCCAATATTTCTTAGCAAAGCACTGCATGGATTCAATGATCTGGGTCATGTGATAATTATAAACCAATCATTGGAAGAGGGATGGAATTACCTGTGCACCAACAGGAATCATTGCGTGAACCGAACGTGAAGTTACCTTTAAGGGAAAACATGGGCTGAATGATAAGACATCATAAAACTGAGGGACACTGGGAATGAGGAATGGAGGGCACACGCAGGGCTGACAAGGGAGAATCCTTGCTGTAACACCTTCTAAAATATTTCCTGTTACTCATCCCTTTTTCTCTGATACCTGTTTTAAATCTTTCTATTTAAGAGAGAGTGGCGTTTTATATATATATATATATATACACACACACACACATATATAAATAAATTCAATATATGTTTCAAATTGTTGCTTAATACAGGGTTTCTTGTGTGCTCTTATGGAAAAACAATTAAAAACAGAAAACTATTAAATTTCATTTCTGTCAGGTTTATTTCATTAGCACATTGAAAACAGAAATATACTGACCAAGATTTTATCCATGTCATAAATTAAACAATGATTTGACTCAAAATATTAATAAGATTTATCTTTAGAAGAAAATATATTTGTTAATATTCAGAAACTCTTGAAGAACTCTTTTATTGCAGGAAGAGATGCATAAATTATTCCCTTTAAAATGGAAAATGACAAATATTCTTGTATATGGTCAAAGTAAAAACCCAATAGTTTTTCTTTGTGATAATTACAAAGTTTGAATCTACTTTGATTCCTGCACAACTTTAATGAGTGTTATTTGAAGTGTAAATCACATTTAAATATATTCATAAAATAAAAAAGAAAATGTTATTGCAAGTAAAATTTCATTGAAGCAGAAAAAAGCAAATAGAATTTTGACTGGTTTCTAGTGAAATAATACTTTTCTCTAAAAAGCAATATCATAAATCTAAATAAAATTGCTGAAAGAAATATTTCTTCTCTTAAAGTAAGGAACAGATCTTGTGATTTCTGGTAAATTAGCTTATTTATGATCATGCACAAACATAAATATTTTAATATGTGGTATAGAATTCAAATATAGAATAAACTTAAGAATAAGAATTTTAAGTATTTTCAGGGTTTTTCGCATTTTTAAGTTAAAAAGATAATTTAATTGTTATAGCTTCAAACAAATACATAAATACTTAACGTAGATAATTGAACATGCATGTTTCAAGTTAAACATGTTCTGGATTTGCTTTCCAAGTTTTTCAAACACTTATGTGTAAATTATTGGATTTCTTATTAATACATAAATAAAATTTTACACACAGTTTTATTTGAGTAATGGGCCAAAATAATCATAAAAAGGCCCGAAAGACAAAAATCAAGTGGATTCCTGATCCAAGTATAAACCATGTATTAAGCTATTGATCATTAAGTTTTGTTGACTGTTATACAGATCCTTCTGTTTTTGTCAACAACTTTTCTCTTCTCAATATCACTATTTTAATTCAACCCTGTGATCTAGTTGTCAATCTCTTTCTCTCTATAAGTTGCTACCCATAAAAATAAACAAAAAATAAAACAAATGAAAGTAAAAATGTCTTGAGTCTACCCCCTCCAAATATTGTCCTGCTTTCCCCTTTAGTAACTGAAGTTGTCCAATGAGTTCTTTTCCTCTGGTAACTATTTCAGCTCATTTTTACTTCCTTTTCTATCAGATCTTTTTCCTATTCACTCCAAATTGCTTTTTGATAGCCACAGAGCTCAACAAGTTGACTACTTCCTCTTACTTAAACACAGGTGTCTGATGCCCGCGGTCCTTCTTTTATGTCCGACACTTCCTTTGCAGTTTCCACAGCCAGCTCCGTCTCCTTTCCTGAGCCTTGTACACAGTGGGGTTTTTAGGGCCCAGCTCCAGCCTCTTCTCCTTTCGCTCTACACCTCATTCCCACGGGACCTTATCTATTTCTTTGAATTTGAATAAAAATCTTTACAGTGGTTGCATTTACTTTATACATGGGCCCAGGAAAAATATGCATTGGGTTCAGGGTCACTTCCTCTGTGAATTTCTATATACTTCCAGTGGGACAATACAGATGTTTCTCAAAGTTATGAATTCTTGATCCCCCCCTCCATATATATATATATATATATATGATATAAGCTATATCATATATATATATGATATAAGAGATCTTCTAATCATGGATTCACTTACCAAATGCCCACAACAACCAGGGCTGGAAAAGACTGAAGCAGGAGCCAGGAGTTCTATTCTGGTCTCCCCCATGGGTGGTGTCATCTGCTGCGGCTTTTCAAGTGGCATTATCAGGAAGTTGGATTGGCAACAGAGGGCCAGGACTCACACCTACACTCAGATATGGGATGCTAGCCCTACAAGCAGCAGATTAACTTGCCATCCCATCCCACAGCACTGGTCCTAATGCTGATGCAAACCCAATCATGTTCAGTTCAATGAATATTATCATTAGTGGTTTAGTGTTATTTTTTTTTTTGCCAAGTCAGTAAACTAGGTGTTATTTTTCTTTTATTTAAATTTCACAGGTGTTACTCTTTGTTTGATTATGTTTTGGTCTCCCCTGCTCCACCCAGACTAGGGTGTTTGTTTGTTTGTTTGTTTGTTTTTATCCTTGACACTGTTGTTTAGGGCCAGATAATTCTGTGCTGCTAGGGGCTGTCATGTGCTGCAGTATGTTTAGCCACTTCCCAAATCTCCACACCTTAAATATCAGTAGTGCCTTCCCTAGTTAAAATAGCTACAAATCTTTTCAGACATTGTCAAATGTCACCTGGAGACAAATTGCTTCTAGTTGAAAACTGCTCCCTAGACTGTAAACTCCCTGAGAATAGAGATTGTTTTTCTTCTTCACGACATTTTCAAAAGTGTTGAACAACAACCGATATAAACATATGTTCTAGATACGTTGGCTTAATTAATTAATCATTGCCAAAATATTGTGCATAGAATACAGAATGCATTTCAATGCCCAACAAAAACAAAATGATACAGATACTATTTCCATGCAATTATAGAGCTATTTATTTTTTGTTTTCATGTCTGTCCTTATCAATTGTTTAGTATCATACTCCAAGTACAAAAGTCACCATGATTGCAAGCTCTGCATCATTAGCTTATGTATACTATCCAATGTAAACAAATTTCTCTCTTAATGTTCATGCTGTTGATACTCACCTGATAAATGTAACCTGTGTACAGAATATTATTTGTGATACACAATTTCAAAGTATCATCCCTTTTGTTACTTAGCAAAGGTATTAATCATAATATTAGACTACTCTTAATTTTTGTTTATATTGTTTCTATGATCACTACTTTTACATTTTTGTAAGATTTATTTATTTGACTTTTTTAAAGATTTATTTATTTACTTATTTGGAAGAGTTACACAGAGAGAGGAGAGGCAGAGAGAGAGAGAGAGAGAGAGAGAGAGAGGTGTTCCATCCACAGGTTCACTCCCCAGTTGGCCGCAAGGGCTGGAGCTGCACCGATCCAAAACCAGGAGCCAAGAGCTTCTTCCGGGTCTCTCACATGGGTGCAGGGGCCCAAGCACTTGGTCCATGTTCTACTGCTTTCCCATTTCATAGCAGAGAGCTGGATTGGAAGAAGAGCTGCCAGGACCAGAACCGACGCCCATATGGGATGCCGGCACTTCAGGCCAGGGCTTTAACCTGCTGCACCACAGCGCCAGCCCCAAGATTTGTTTGTTTGAAAGTCAGAGTTACAGAGAGAAAGAAAGAGACAGAGAGAGAAATCTTCCATTCACTCGTTCACTCCCCAAATATCTGCAATGGCCAGCGCTGAGACAAGCCGAAGCCTAGCTTCCTCCAAGTCTCCCACATGGTACAGGAGCCCAATTACTTAGACCACTTTCCATTGTCCATTAGCAGCAAGCTGGGTCAGACATGGAGCAGTCAAGACTCAAACCAACACATAAATGGGATGACAACTTCATAGGAGGCAGCTTAATCTGCTACATCACAATGCAGACCCTATAATTTGTACATTTATAAGCAATCACTCAGCCTGTCACTGTGAACCATATATTCATGTACTATCACCAGATCTCAGTGCAGTATTCAAATATTATTTGGTCATCAGCTAACAGTTGTAATATTTTGCCATTGTTTTCTGCTTTCAAGAATAGCAACTATAATGACAAATGGTTACATCTAATATGTATAGAAACCAGAATTAAAATTAAAAAAATTTCACGTGGCTTATTTATATTAAAGTTTATTACACTTGGTAAATCTTTACAGGGAAAAAAAAAAACCATTGGATTAAGTATAGTTTTGCCAAAAGCAAAAGCCTATCACTTTTTTTTTTATCTTTTATTTAATGAATATAAATTTCCAAAGTAGGACTCATGGGTTACAATGGCTTCCCCCCCCCATACCGTCCCTCCCACCCACAACCCTCCCCTTTCCCACTCCCTCTCCCCTTCCATTCACATCAAGATTCATTTTCGATTATCTTAATATACAGAAGATCAGCTTAGTATACCTTAAGTAAGTATTTCAACAGTTTGCTCCCACACAGAAACTTAAAGTGAAAAATAATAGATGATTTTTTTTAAATGATGATGAAATCAGATCAGACCTATTGTCATGTTTATCCCAGTGAGAGTCAAGTTGGGAATTGATAATTTCTTTTTTTTTTTTTTTTACAGAGGATCAGTTTAGTGTACATTAAGTAAAGATTTCAATCGTTTGCACCCCCATAGAAACAAAAAGTGAAATATACTGTTTGAGTACTCGTTATAGCATTAAGCCTCAGTGTACAGCACATTAAGGACAGAGATCCTACATGAGGAGTAAGTGCACAGTGACTCCTGTTGTTGATTTTACAAATTGACACTCCTGTTTATGGCATCAGTAATCTCCCTATGCACCAGTTATGAGTTTCCAAGGCTATGGAAGCCCCTTGAGTTCTCCGACTCTTATCTTGTTTAGACACGGTCATAGTCAAAGTGGAGGTTCTCTCCTCCCTTCAGAGAAAGGCACCTCCCTCTTTGAAGACCTGTTCTTTCCACTGGGATCTCACTCACAGAGATCTTTTTGCCAGAGTGTCTTGGCTTTCCATGCCTGAAATACTCTCATGGGCTTTTCAGCCAGATCCGAGTGCCTTTAGGGCTGATTCTGAGGCCAGAGTAAAAGCCTATCACTTTTTGGAAAATAGTCCTGACTCCAGCCCTGGGCAGAGCTGTAGGCGATAAAGGTGAACTTGGACCATGACGGAGAAGTCAGTGCCAGCTGTGCCCAAGATGCCTAGAATCCACCTCCAGGAGAGCGTGTCCCCAAGCTGATACCAAAGGCAGGGAGTGCTTCTGGGCCCCCCGCCACTACCCCACCCCCCCACCACCCTCTCTCCTTCGATTAATGAAGTATGAATTAGACTTAGATAGGGACAGTGACAAGAACGAGGACAGTGATGAATGATGGAACTGGTTGGGAAAAGTGCTGGAAAGAGTGTGACTGAAAGCTCAGAGGCAAAGGGGTCTGGAGAAGAGAAGTGTGCCTCTGAGTCTGGGAATACTTGGAAGTCTTTGCCTGCAGCATATTGCAAGGAAAATTTGCTGTTCACTTTATTACTGTGAATAGTGAGATGTATTTTGAATAGCACTTGTTAAGGGAATGTCTGGCTCTAAGATCAGTTCTATGTAATTTCTCTTTTTATTCCATAGGAAATCTGTCAGTGTGCTGAAAAATATTAACCACGAATAAAGTGGTTATAATAGTACATAAAGTACTATGGTTGCTCAAAGAATTTTGCTGATTAAATATTGATGGGAACATGTAGAAAAGAAACAATGTTTGTAAGTGAAATGGGTAACCATTAAAATACCTTTTACTGGTTATCTATTGTGGGACCTTCCTATTGACACGTTTTTGTAAACTTCACTGAAAATGTTTAGATGTACTTAAAGAAAAAAATAACAATAGCATTACTTGATATTTTACTTAAACACAGCATTAAATAAATGTAGAAATCCTGATTCTTGGGGTAGAAGAGCTGGGATAATCTAATTGCCAAATGCATATGCAATATGACCCTGGTCTAGTCATTTAGCCATAGGTCATCATATCTATAATATATCAGGGTTATTTCCTTCAGTGGTGCTTTGAAAACATTTTTTTCTTTGTGAACAATCATCATTGTTTTCCTGTTAACTTAAAATTCATTTTAAAGAGTGTGACACAGAAAAGAATGCTAACCAGAAAGAATTAAGATTTTATTTGGATATTTCAACAGGCACAATTAAGAACTTGAATTTGGCTCAAAGGATACATAGTGTAGAATACCATGCATGGTACTATTTTTCTAGGTCTTGATTTTGAAAAAAGATACACAAGCACTACTCAATTGTTTAAACAACACCATGAAGGAATAACATGAATCTTAATATGTTTTAACTTTCCATTTTTGCCCCCAAAGACACAGGTAGCTATAAAACCCTAACTAATAAGTTTATTAATATATTCTTTTCTTTTGCATATATAATAACTGTCAGTGCATAAAATGTGACAACTAGTCATAACAAATAATCAGAAGAAAAATTAAGGAAATTCGATTTTAGAAACAAATTTTTTCAGTCACTCTCAACTTGTCACAACTGGCAATGCTTCATTACAAAAAAAGATGTTACTATACTGCTCTAGATTAATTAATAGTAATGAAAATTCAAAGAAGCTAAATAATATGAATGGATTTGCCACACAAAGGAAGAGGGTAGGCTTTTAAAAATTCTAAACAGGAATTTTATAGCAATAATTATCTTACTCAGTTTTAAAAACGTTTATGTCAAAAGTTCAGGCATGCACTTTGTAATTTTAAATGGAATTGGCTCTTAAGAGTAAGAGCTGTTATTTAGGTGTAAAACAATAATATTGCAATTTTAGAATAAGTAATTATCTGATCAAAAGCTTTAGAAATGCCTTCCAGCTCTTCTGTCAGGCTTTGGTAGCAACACAAGGCTACCAGGGGGAAATATGGATTCTAAAATCTGCACTTTTTCTTTAAAAATTACTTTTGTCAAAACTTATGACTTTGTAATTTTTATCAATAAATTGGAGATAATATTTTTCTATGATCTATGAAGATGAAATTTCACCACCATTATTTCCTCAAAGCCCCCCTCACTCTTTCTCTCTCTCTCTCCCTTTCCTCCGCCTTGTCCTCTTTCTCCTCCTCCTCCTTCTTCTTCCTCTCTCTCTCTCTCACTCTCTCTGTCTTTATCCCCCCCCCCTTTCTTTCTATTTGGAAGGCAGAGTTACAGAGATAGAGAGGGCTATAGAGATGGAGACACAGAGAGACAAAGAGAAAGAGACAGATCTTCCATCTGCTGTCTCACTGCTCAGATGGACATGACAGCCAGGACTGGAACAGGCTGAAGTCAGGAGCTTCATCTAAGTCGCCATGTGAACAGCAGGTTGCAGGAGTGGCAGAGGAAGAAACACTTGGACTGTCTTCTGCTTGTTTTCCAGGCCATTTGCAGGGCGCTGCATCAGAACTGGAATAGCCAGGGTACAAACAGGTGCCATACGGGAGGTGGGTGTTAAAGGTGGCCGCCTTACCCTCTGTGCCACAAAGCTGGCTCATCCTGCAAAGCCTTTTAAAAACAGCATTCATTGCTAGTGTGTATGAAACAAAAGCACACAAACTAGAGGTAAAGGGCTCCTGCTGCTTCCTAAGAGTATTTTAAGGGGGGAGGAAAAACTCAGGAGTCAGAGTGACAGAAGGGATTACTGGAAGCAACAACTGCATATACCCCAACCTAGAGATGTTTGCTTTCATCATTAAAAAGCACCTTTAGGGGTCAGTGCCATGATGTAGTAGGTAAAGCCACCACCTGAGTGCTAGCATCCCATATTGACACTGGTTCAAGTCCCAGTTGCTCCACTTCCCATCCAGTTCCTTGCTAATGCAAGTGGGAAAGCAGTAGAAGATGACCCAAGTCATTGGGCCCCTGTAACCATGTGGGAGACCTGGAAGAAGCTCCTGCCTCCTAGCTTCAGGTGGACCCAGAGCTTGCTTTTGCAGGTATTTGGGGAGTGAACCAGCAGATGGAAGATATCGCTCTCTCTCTCTGCCTCTCTTTCTCTCTGTCTTTCCTTCTCTTTAACTCTGACTTTCAAATAAATTAATACATCTTTAAATAAAAAGATCACATGTATTCTGCCTTGAATTATTTGAAAGTCCAGGATTTTAATAGTCTACAGTGGAAACAGTGAGCACTAAAGTTGCAATGTAAAATCTAAATGCATTCAAAATGTTTCCTTTTGTAGATTAGATTTTCTAGTATTCAGAGGCTCTCTTGGAGAAAGTATTTGGAATCTTTTCATATAACATGTAACAGGTAGACCTCTTGTTCTAGTTGGCAGGTTGTAAAGCCAAAACCTTAACCTGTCCCTTACTATGTTATCTTGGTTACTAATATCAACTTTGCTGAATCTCAGTCTCTCACTGGCAAATTATATTAACTATGCTATTTTACCTATTTCTCAGACATAATGTAAGGTAAAATAATACAACGTAAATATATTTGGGGAATGTTATTCTATGATAAATATTATAAGATACTATAAGTATAACCTGTACCTTATACCAATTTATCCTCATTTTTATTTACTTTCAAGTCACTATGATGTTTTAACATTCATTTCAGCTTTTATACAGCAATTTATCTTGGAAATATTTCTGCTTTGGACTATAAGGAATGTATTTTACTATTTACTATTAGAGAGACAAAGAGACAGATCGACTGATCTTCCATCCACTGATTTAATAGCAAAATGTTTTCAATGGCAGAGACTGGGCTGGGACCAGAGCCAGGAACTGGGAACATAATGGGGATTTCTTACTAGAAGAACGGGAAACTGAATACTTGGGCATCACCATTGTTTCCCAGTGTCTGCATTAGTGGGCTGCTGGAATCAGGAGCCGAAGCTGGGAACTGAACTCACGTATTCCAGTGCAAGATTCAGATGTCTTAAGCATTAGACTACATCCGTGCCCCTATTTTATTGTTTTCAACTGTTTAACAATATGGAGAAAATATACTGCATTTAGGCAATTCTCTATCTTACCAATACAGTAAATCTGAAGTAAACATTCTATGCTGTTCAGTTCTGAAACAATAGAATATTCCAATTACCCCATCATGTGATGTAATGTGACCATAATAGTTTAGCACACATCCAATTGTGTATAAACATCTTTATTCCACAGTATTACTATAACTGAGAGTATAAAAATTTCAAATTTTCTTTTTTTTAAACTTCTATTTCATAGATATAATTTCCAAAGTACAGTTTATGGATTACAATGGTCCCCCCCCCAACATAACTTCCCTCCCACCCGCACCCCTCCCATCTCCTGCTCCCTCTCCCATTCCATTCACATCAAGATTCATTTTCAATTATCTTTATATACAGAAGATCGAATTACTACATGTTAAATAAAGATTTCATCAGTTTGCACCCACACAGAACATAAAGTGTAAAATAGTGTTTGAGTACTAGTTATAGCATTACTTCACATTGGACAACACCCTAAGGACAGAGATCTCACATGAGGAGTAAGTACACAGTGACTCCTGTTGTTGACTTAACAATTTGACACTCTTGTTTATGGCATCAGAAATTTCCCTAGGCTCTAGTCATGAGTTGCCAAGGCTATGGAAGCCTCTTGAGTTCGCTGACTTTGATCTTATTTAGACAAAGTCATAGCCAAAGTGGAAGTTCTCTCCTCCCTCCTCCCTTGGAGAATGGTGCCTTCTTCTTTGATGGTCCATTCTTTCTACTGGGATCTCACTCCCAGAGATCTTCCATTAAGTTGTTTTTTTTTTTTTTTTTTTTTTTTTCAGAGTGTCTTGGCTTTGGCTTTCCATGCCTAAAATACTCTCATGGGCTCTTCAGCCAGATCCGCATGCCTTAAGGGCTGATTCTGAGGTCAGAGTGCTGTTTAGGACATCTGCCATTCTATGAGTCTGCGGTGTATCCCACTTCCCATGTTGGATCGTTCTCTCCCTTTTTTATTCTATCAGTTAGTATTCCCAGACACTAGTCTTCTTTGACTCTTAGACCTATCAGTGTGATCAATTGTGAACTGAAATTGATCACTTGGACCAGTGAGATGGCATTGGTACATGCCATCTTGATGGGATTGTATTGGAGTCCCCTGGCACATCTCTAACTCCACCATTTGGGGCAAGTCAGCTTAAGCATGTCCCAAATTGTACATCTCCTCCCTCTCCTATTCCCACTCTTATATTTTACAGGGATCACTTTTCAGTTAAATTTAAACACCTAAGAATAAATGTGTGTTAATTAAAGAGTTCAACCAATAGTATTAAGTAGAACAAAAAAAAAATACTAAAAGGAATAAAGTATTAAACTGTACATCAACAGTCAGGACAAGAGCTGATCAAGGCACTGTTTCTCATAGAATACATGTATTTCTAATCAACCAATACAACATTATATAAGATGGATCATATTTTGGGCAACAAAGCATTTTTTTTTTAAATTGAAATTGAAACATGTGTCCTTTCCGATGACACTATTTTGGATGCCAATGGTCTCTATGTTCACTGTTTAAAAAAATTATTTATTTATTTGAAAGTCAAAGTTACACAAAGAGAGGAGAGGCAGAGAGAGAGAGAGAGAGAGGTAGAGACAGAGAGAAAGATCTATATGCTGGTTCACTCCCAAGATGACTGCAATGTCCAGAGCTGTACCGATGCAAAGCCAGAAGCCAGGAGCTTCTTCTAGGTCTCCTACATAGGTGCAGGCGCCCAAGGCCTTGGGCCATCTTCCACTGCTATCCCAGGATATAGCAGAGAGCTGGATTGGAAGTGGAGCAGCCAGAACTAGAACCAGCGCCCATATGGGATGCCAGCACTTCAGGCCAGGGCATTAACCCGCTGTGCCACAGCCCCGGCCCCTACATTCACTTTTGATGTTGTTCTATAATTCAGGTAAATTTTCCCTATTCCTTTTATTGTTTCTCTTATTTCTCCTCTGTGTTTATATTGTCAAATAATCTGTCTTCAATTGCATAGGTTCTTTCTGTTTGATCAAATTTCTCTTGATGCTCTCTATTGTAGCTTTTCATTTCATTCATTGTATTTTTTTCAGCTTTCAGGTTTGTTTGATATTTTCAAATTATTTCAGTGTCTGGTAAATTCCTCTTCTAAATTTCTGAATTGTTTATCTTCATTTCTCTGAAGTTTGTTGAGCTTTCTTTAATAGATATTTTGAATTATTTAAAAATTCTCTTGTGAGACTGTCACTGGCACTTTGTCAGTATGTTGAGGCTGTATTTACCGTATCTGTTTTTTTTTAACTTTTATTTAATAAATATAAATTTCCAAAGTACAACTTTTGGATTATCGTGGCTTTTCCCCCCCATAACCTCCCTCCCACCCGCAACCATCCCATCTCCCACTCCCTCTCCCATCCCATTCTTCATCAAGACTCATTTTCAATTATCTTTATATACATAAGATCAATTTAGTGTATACTAAGTAAAGATTTCAACAGTTTACACCCACACAGAAACACAAAGTATAAAGTACTGTTTGAGTACTAGTTATACTGTTGGTTTTTGATGCTGGTGGAAATATGCCACTGTGTGTAGATTTAGCAGTTATGCATTTGTTTCAGTTTTCATAGTCTAACATTTTTTCTACTCATCCTTTTCAAATAGCCCTGCTCAGGACTTCTAAGCAGATTGGATTGCTTCCTAAATCTAGGTATACTATAGCCTCAGCACTGGAGGATTCTCTAAGCTCAGTTTTGCTGCGAGTCTTGTGAAGCATGTTTAACTTGGTAAAGCATTTCATTCCATATGAATCTGGGAAAGACCCAGGGGGAGTGCCTGTCCTCTGTGGCAAGGCTCCACAGGGACGTGGTACCTGAAACCTCTACAGTGTTTCAGACAAGCCTGCCTCTCATAAGTTTCCTTCCTAGATGTGACACTTCCCCAACAGAAGTGAAAGTGTCTAGAAATGAATGCAGTCTCCCTGACGATGTTCTCTGGGACAAAACCTGGTTAGCCCACCACAAAGACATAAATAGTGGATTTTAAAACTTGTCTATTGTTAAAATGATTTTAAATTTTGGTTGGATGAGCATCATGCTTCAATAATTATATTTGATTTTTTTGTATGAAGTCATTAGGGCTTTGTATTTTTAAATATGCTACTTGACAAATATTGTCATATTTACCTACTTTATATAGGATTATTTGTCCTGATTTTATTTTTGTTTGTTTTTAGAAAGTAAATTCTGCACTTACATTTTGTCTGAGATTTTTTTTCTTGAGTTCAATTATTCCACAGAGAACAGAAAGAATCTTAATTTTATTAGACAGATAATCCAATACGGACCTGAAGATTATTAATTGATGATATGTATACTAGCCTGGCAAGCAGTTCATGCAAAGCTGGTTAGATTAGTCATGTGTGACATTGAGTTTCCCACTCACCATCAAAAAATACATTTCTTTTTGATTCTTAAAAAAAGAATGCATAACTAATATTATTTTTTAATTCAAGCTTAATATTTTTCAACCACACATTTTAAAAGAATATGGCTTTATTTAGTGCAGCTTTCAGAATCAACAATTTCCAGGTGAATAATCATATTAATGTATTAAAGCTCTGCTTTTGACCCCAAGCTTGATAAGATACTTTTCTAAAATAGTCGTTACAGTGGCCAATTTTGACAGACTTAACTGCCCTCCTTCTTTTTTGTTGTAAAATTTTCTATGTGAAATCTATAATCAAATCCAAGTAGTAAATGACAAATGAACTCTTAATATAACCCAAACTTTCTTGGAAAATAACCAAATCACATTTAAATTGAACAATAAAAGTTACTTAAAAAAATTAAATCAAATGAATACATTTAAAAATAATTCTAAAAAACTGGAAAAATAATGTTAAAGTTTATGTAGTATCCAAAACTTCTAGTACTGTGATGAATCAGAGTGCTAAGGATGCATATCCATGACAAGTTTGTAATTTTAAGCAGAAATATCCAGCTTTTAATCATTAAGCATTACATTAATTTCAGGGGGTCTGTTTTCATAGATGTCTCTTTCCAAGTGCAGAAAATTTCCATCTATAGTTTGCTGAAAGAGTTCAATGGGTGCAAGACTTTCTCACATTCTTTTTCTACATCAGCTATGTGATCCCTGTTAAACATAAGAGTAGGAATAAGAGAGGGAAGAGATATATAATTTGGGACATGCTCAAGCTGACTTGCCCCAAATGGTAGAGTTAGAAACATACCAGGGGACTCCAATTCAATCCCATCAAGGTGGCATGTACCAATGCCATCTCACTAGTCCAAGTGATCAATTTCAGTTCACAATTGATCATAATGAAAGGACTAAGAGTCAAAGGGAGCACATAAACAAGTCTAGTACCTGCTAACACTAACCGATAGAATAAATAAAGGGGAGAGTGATCCAACATGGGAAGCGAGATACTCAGCAGACTCATAGAATGGCAGATGTCCTAAATAGCACTCTGGCCTCAGAATCAGCCCTAAAGGCATTCGGATCTGGCTGAAAAGCCCATGAGAGTATTTCAGGCATGGAAAGCCAAGACACTCTGGCAAAAGATCTCTGTGAGTGAGATCTCAGTGGAAAGAACAGGTCATCAAAGAAGGAGGTACCTTTCTCTGAAGGGAGGAGAGAACCTCCACTTTGATCATATAATTTTTTAGCTTCAGTTCCTTGATATCTTGAATTATATTAATTTTTAAGAGCTGTACCAAACTTACATATCTCTAACTTGACAGTAACATATAATTTTTATAGATTACTGTATTTAAATTGCTAATATTTTGTTGTTGAGAATTTTCACATACAAATTCATGAATAATACTGATCGTTAGTTTTCTTTCTTTATTATTGTATTATCATTGATTTTGCTACCAAGACAATGCTAACCTCATAAAATCAGTTGCAAATTTATTTTCTGGAAGAGAACATGTAATATCCTGTAAATTCTGGTAGAACATTTTACTGAAATCACCTGCATATGGAGGATTTAATTTTGGAATATTTTAAATCATTTAGTTGGTGTCTTTGATGGTATAAGCCCATTCAGATTGTGTACTTCATCTCAATATATGTCTGGGGGTTTATCAGTTTTCTATTGCTGTTGTAACAAATTGTTATAAACTTTATGGCTTAATAAAATGCATTGAATTACAGTCCTGAAGTTCAGAAATTCTTGAAATTCTTTTACTCAGGGCAAATTCTAAGGCAGGGCAGATAAAGGTGGCCCTATGACAGTGGGGTCATCTTTAAAGAAGCAAAGCTGGCATTGTAATCCGCCAAGAGCCAATGCTTTCTATTCCTTCATCTAAATGTCTTTGAAAAATAGCTTCTGTATTCAGTCATACTGCTGTTATTTACTTGGAAAATAGCTCAAACTCTCCTACTAACAGTGCAAAAGTAAACTTTTTTGTTTGTTTTTACTTCCTAAAGAAAGTAATGCCATTTCTACTATTCTGACAGCAACTATCCATGAAAAACCGAAGTAGAAAATAGTACTTTTGTATACAATGACATATGTTCTATGTTTTACAATTATATGTGAGCACATTCACATTTTAGAAACACCTATTATATTAGAAAAGACAGAAAAATAGCAGAAATAAAGAGGCATAGATACACAATGGATATGCAGGCAGAATATATATGATAATAATTTTCTTTGTTGGGATATATATATATATATATCCCTACAAAGGAAAATAGCACAAGGAAAACTGGAAACTAAGAATAACAGGATTAAAAGTTTTTTTTTTTTTTTAAGATATAAGAATATTTGCGGAAAGATGAGGAATTAGACAATAGGCAGCTACTAAGAGCTGTTACCACCAAGACCATTGAAGATAATAATACGCAAACAGGGCAATGTCACAGAAATAATAGAGATGTGTGCACAGGTGATGAGCCAAACTGTCCACTTAAGAGGGAGAGAACTGAAAAACCAATAGCTCATCTCATTCTCTTCTTGCCTTCTCATGCTCATGCTCAGCCAGTAGCAGGAGACTAGTGGCTGACTAATGTGGCCCTTTATGGCACACTTACCGGTTAGAAGCAGAATGGAGAAACATGGAGAGGACATCATAATAATGGGGAAGATACGCTAGTGTGCATATGAATGTGACATAAGGTTGTTTATGGGTAAATATCAAAAAGATAATACTGATTACAATTTAATTTGTGACAGAAGGCATGCTTTTTTAAGAAGAATTTCAAATGTTGCCCTTTGTACTCTCATTTGCATTATATAACATAAATTTTATAAAATAAATTAAATGTATACCTCTTAATGCATGTTTAGTATTTTAAAAAGCAATCCTTCAGAGGGATACTGAAATATTTTATGTATTTTTTACTTCATTTCTAATTGTAGAAAGTTAGTTATTTAACTTATAAAATGAGCAGGCATTTGGGAATTTAACAAATGAAAAGGGTATCTATCTGTAACATCTCTATATCTCTTTCTAGCTGTATCTCTCTGACTCCCTAATGAGTAAATAACTTTTAAAAAGCATTTAAAAACATATATACTATGGTTTATAATTTCAATAGCTCCCACTAAGTAAAACATTAATAATATTAATGATAGAAGCATTCATTCATAAATTGTATAATTTTCACTTTGTCTGAAAAAATATTATTTTAATCTTCTAGTGGACTTCATTTGCCATTCTGGTCTATCCTGCCCAATTGTTTGGACCATCTTCCAATGCCTTCCTAGGTACATTAGCATGAAGATGGAGTGAAAGCTGAGCAGCCTGGGCTGGAACCCAGGATGCTGTTGTCACAACAACCAGCTTAACCTGCTGCATCACAATGTTGGCCCTTGGCTAAAATTTTCAAAGCATACATTTTCTGGAATGATGATGATATCAAGCAGAGGCAGAGAACATTTTTTTTTTTCTACCAAGGGCCATTGAAAATTTACAAAATTATTTGCTAGCTATACATAATTATAATCTTATTAAAAATTATCTTGCTACAGATTTATTGAATTTTGAGACCCACATGTGGTTGTCCCTACAGGGCCATAGGAAATTATTTCAAGATCTTTGTAGGACCCATGGGCTGGACATTGACCATCCCTTATTACGGAGTACCCAGAGCACCATACCTTCCTAGACAAAATGAGATCCGTGGATTTGTGATACTAGACTTTGCAAAACGTCACGTAAGCTAAGTTAACATCAAGGCACAGAGACGTTTTATTACCTATCATGTCTGTACTGTGTAGGGTGGACATCCAATACTAAGAAAAAGTCATGATTATTCATAGACCAATGTCAATGTGCTCAATGTGAAGAAGAACCAGGAAAAAACATTTAGTGTCTGGGACCTCTTGCTGATTTCCTCATGTCTCTCAATTGTTTGTATGTTACAGTGTATTAGGAAAACTATGATTTGTACTGTATGTGAGTTAGATCTTTTCTGTTAACCCAGCAGCATGCTTTTTAGCATGAGAAAACCTCTAGTAAGAGAATAAATTCTAGAGTCTCTTGGGACAGAAGCTAGCAATCTCCAATTGCTTTACATTTATAAACAACATTTTTGCCTAAATTATACAAGTACCCTCACTCAACTCTACAATTACTCTTACTCTTTTGCCTGCAGGCAGACATTATGAAATGACTCAGTTTTGCATTTTACTATTTGAAACAGTTTTATTATTTATAATTGCATCATTATGTTTTGAGATTGTAGTCATACATCAAAATAGAAAAATTTTTTGTAAGGATTAGTATATTATGAAGTTCACCATAAGTCTCCCAAAAACAAGGAAACAAGTGGTCATAAAAGTGGTTTTTAAATGCCTACGCCCCAGAAGGCAGAGCTATTCTACAAATGAGGAATAAATGGCAACCAAAATGTTAGAATTATATAACTAAAAGGAAATGTTGTCATTTCCTCCAATGTTCTCTTATCTTTACACAGCATCAGAAGAGTAGAAAACATAAGATAGAACCAGACAGAGAAAAAAGTAAGTGAAAAAATCAGTTGTATTCTAATTTTAGTACAATACAAGAGAACAAAATGACAGTGAGGATAGAGGAGAGGAGAGTAATATGGAATTGGGTATTAATTCTATCTGGACCTGAGAGTTCATTACATGAAAATGGTAACTAGAAAAATAGGACCTGTTCTTCGCCTAATCCTAACTGAAAAGCTTTGTTACTGCTCAAGAACCAACCATGAGGATGAAGGCAGGCAATTCCAAAAGAATATGTTTGAGGGCAGCTAAATAAAAGTTAGGCTTTTCGGCTGGCGCCGCGGCTCACTAGGCTAATCCTCCGCCTAGCGGCGCCGGCACACCGGGTTCTAGTCCCGGTCGGGGCGCCGGATTCTGTCCCGGTTGCCCCTCTTCCAGGCCAGCCCTCTGCTGTGGCCAGGGAGTGCAGTGGAGGATGGCCCAGGTGCTTGGGCCCTGCACCCCATGGGAGACCAGGAAAAGCACCTGGCTCCTGGCTCCTGCCATCGGATCAGCGCGGTGCGCCGGCCGCAGCGCGCCGGCCGCGGCGGCCATTGGAGGGTGAACCAACGGCAAAGGAAGACCTTTCTCTCTGTCTCTCTCTCTCACTGTCCACTCTGCCTGTCAAAAAAAAAAAAAAAAAAAAAAAAAAAAAAAAAGTTAGGCTTTTACATGTCTGTCATCCACTGAGAAGATATTCACTAAACTCTTCATTTAATCAATAATGAAAAATATGAAGTTCTACCCTTATTGCAGTTACACTCTCACCAAAAATTCAAATTGTTGAATTTCTTTTCCAAAAGAAATATGATAAACATGAAGGCAAAAAAAAAAAAAAATGTAGGACTCTACAGCAGTTTCTTACAAGGATGTGAGAAACCTGAGGGGATATTTTAGAAGTGGTATCTAAATCATGAACTGAAGAATAAGGAAGTAACATTACCTAGGTAAATAGTGATAGAAAAAATGTATACCAAAATGGACAGATTTTATGAGAAAAAGATAACAATTAATAACACACTATTTTAGATAAATATAATTAAATTGCACATATGTCGAGCATCAATTCTGGATGTTGGAAATTTTCCAAAGAATGTGGAAGGAGGACGGACTTCAAGACTAAACACTTTGCAAAACATAATGATGCAATTGTAAATAATAAAACTGTTTCAAACAGTAAAATGCAAAACTGAGTCATTTCATAATGTCTCTGCCTGCAAGCAAAATAAGAGTAGAGTTTGCCTGCAAGCAAAATGTAGAGTTGAGTATGGGTACTTGTATAATTTAGGCAAAAATGTTGTTTATAAATGTAAAGCGATTGGAGATAAAGAGAAATAAGTTAATTCAAGTTTTTTGTAGGACCTGGTAAACTACTAGTTTCCAAAAGGGCAAAATAATGAAGGAGAATATTACAGATGGAATTATATCTCTCCCAAGTTCATATGTTGAAACCTAACCACCAACACCCCAGAATGTGACCTTGTTTGGATACAGGATTACATCAGATGTGAGATTTGAGAATCCCCTCTTCATCTTTAACCTTGGACAACTTGATTATAATGTCTTGGGGTAGATGAGTGGGTTAGGGCAACCCTAAATCCATTCTGAAGGGGATCCTTACAACAGAGGAAGTTTGGTCACAAGCACACACACACAGAAAATACATATATGGAAGCCAAGAGAAGAGGATGTAACTGTAGACCAAGTAACATCTACAATTGCAGGTGGACCACCAGAAAGAGGAAAAGCAGAATGTATTCTTTACGACAATTTTCTGAAGGAACCAACTCTCTTATTTTCATATTGGACATCGAGCCTCTAGAACAAGGAGACAATAGTTTTGTTGTTTTGACACCCAATTATGACCGTCTCAGCAAACTAATCAAAGTGAGAAGGTTCAAATTTGGTAATGTCTTCATGGTTATGAAACTGTACCATTTATGGTGACTCTAACTTAAAATTAAATGAGGGGCCGGCACCATGGCATAGAGGGTAAAGCCACCTTCTGCAGTGCCAGCATCCCATATGGGCACGGGTTCTAGTCCTGGCTGCTCCACTTCCCATCCAGCTCTCTGCTGTGGCCTGGGAAAGCAGTAGAAGATGGCCCAAGTCCTTGGGCCCCTGCAACTCTGTGGGAGACCCAGAGGAAGCTCCTGACTCCTGGCTGCTGGCTTTGGATCAGCTCAGTTCCAGCAGTTGTGTCCATCTGGGGTGTGAACCAGTGGATGGAAGACCTCTCTCTCTGTCTCTCCTCTCTCTATCTCTGCCTCTGCCTTTCTGTAACTCTGCCTCCCAAATAAAATAAATCAATCTTAAAAAGTAAAATGAAAGGGATGGAATCAGCTTGAGGGAATAAACATTAGGTTTGGCATGTTTGGGACAATTGAGTTGGAGATATCACTGTGCTATAACATGTATTACAGAAGTATTATCCTGTAGAAGTATATTGAATTATTTTTAAGATCTATGTTTTTATTTACTTGAAAGGCAGAGTTACAGAAAGAAGAGAAACACAAACAGAGAGAGAGATGTTCCATCTGCTGGGTCACTCCCCAGATGGCAGCAATGGCAGGGGCTGAGCTAGGCCAGAGCCAGAATCCTCATCTTCTTCTGGTTCTCACATATGAATACAGGGTCCCAAGCACTTGGGCCATCTTCTGTTGCTTTTCCTGGTGCGTTAGCAGGGAGTTTGAACACAAGTGGAGCAGCCTGGACTCAAGCCTACACCCATATGGAATGGCAGCATCATCTCAGGTGGAGGCTGAACCTGCTACATCACAGGGCTGGCTCCACGTATTGAATTATTTCCATTGCCTGAGTGTGTGGGATTAACAGAGATAGATATCCAGAACAAAGTCTTTACTATAACCACTGGAAGTGTTAGGCACATACAAAAAAGGAGTTTTCTTGTGACAACCAGAGAAAAAAGTCAACAAAGAAATGAGAAAATGGAACATTTCACTCAATTATCCATTGGAGAAATGTTTGAAATCTGATGAATTTATGTAGATACACAGCTTTAATAATAGGCAGATAAGAATGTTCTGGTACACATTCATCTTTTTCTGTACAAACAAGAAGGAGATTCTTCTTCAAAAAATAGAGAGTGGTGCAATCTTTGAATACTATGGATTTACAGATTTACCACCTGGCACTACCCTCTATCTAAGGTTTATGACTAGGTTGGTAGATAGCTCAGAAAGTAAAACAGCAGAAGACTGAGGTGAAAAAAATTGAGTACACTGACAAGAAGACAATTACAGTTATGAGACAAAACAGAGAGAGAGAGAGAGAGAGGGAGAGAGGGAGGGAGAGAGAGAGAGCGAGGTCATCCACTGGCTGGTTCACTCCCCAGATGGTTGCAATGGCCAGGTCTGGACAAGACCAAAGCCAGGAGACAGGAGATACTTCCAAGTTTCTCATGTGAGTAGCAGTATTTGATCCATCTTCCACTGCTTTTCCAGGGATAGTAGCAGGGTGCTTGATGGGCAGTGGAGCAGCCAGGACTTAAACAGTCACCCAGATGGGATAGCTGTGTTTTAGGTGGTGGCTTGAACCACTATGCCACACCAACCCCAAAAGCCCCATTATATGAACACAGCTTCCTACTGCCCTGCCTTCTTGGCCTTTTGTTCCACTTTGCAGAATCAACCATTTCCAAATATTTTAGCTGTGTCTTCATTTTCTTTTGGTTTTCATTGAAAGTTTAAACAATATAATAACATTGCTATTATTGGATATTTCATTTTAGGAAATTATCTAAATGTTTCTGTTATCATTCAGAGAAGGATAAATGGTTATAGGTACCCCCAAATCTTAATGGCTTAACTAATTTTTTTTCATTTCATTCATTAATATTTTACCATTAAATTATTATTTATAAATATAAATCAAGTTTAAGAGTTGAATAGCAAGTTAGGTCAAATTCAAAGCAAGGATAATCAAATATTTTTAAATGAAATTTAAATTTTTTATTGTTCGGACTCAGAGGACTACTGGGAGAGCAGGGTCACCCACCACGCAGAAGCCGAACCGCGGGAGCCGCAGAGTCTGAGTGCCAGTGCGGGAAGGGGAGTCGATGTGACTCAGACACCAGCGGGGAGAGGAGGGATGCCCAGGGCTCTGAGTCCACACATCGGCGCTGGAAGCGGAGGTGAGCTCAGTAACCAGAGACATTGGCGGGGAAATGGCAGACAGAATTTTAGAGGGAAGCAGGCTTTGAAGCGGGAAAGTTCAAGAGACTACAGGACAGAAGGGAAAAAAAAAAAAAAAAAAGGTGGGGGCATACTGGTACAGACAAGTTCCTTTCTCTGCCAACCTTGCAAAGGCCAGCAAGAGACAAAGAGCTGGGATATACATAATAAAAGGGGAGAGTTAAGGCTACAATTCAGTAGCCTAGACAACTCAGTGGGAGTCCGCAGGAGAAATGGAGCCTGCACAGACTCTGGGTAAAAGCCAGAGATCTGAAGCTAAATACCATCCATTCTGCTCAGCCTTGCAGTATTACTTACCTCCTGAATAAAAAATAAAATAAAATAAATAAATGAATAAATAAATAAATAGAGAATTACCACGCATAACCTTTGCACACCTGTAAGCCTGAAGAACCAAGCAGAGTTCTCAGGTCACACCCATTTCGAGCCTCCAAGGCCCCTCCAACAGCAGGCAGTCCACTTAACACGGACATAGTATATATATATATATATATATATATATATATATATATATATAAACAGCTCACAGTGAGGGAAAAAGAATTAACCATGCCAAGCAATAAACACAGAAATTGAGGGAACAAGATCAACGATGACACTATGACGCCTCCAAATAAACAAAACACCCCAAGCCAAGATTATGAAGATGATGAGATAGAAGAAATGCAAGAAGTGGATCTCAAAAAATTTATGATAAGAACATTTAGAAGTTTTCAAAAGCAAATCCTTGAACTACAGAAATCCTTATTGGACAGGATTGAAAATCTCTCTCGTGAAAATGAAATTTTAAGGAAGAATCAAAATGAAACGCCGAAATTAGTAGAACAGGAAAGTGTGATAGTGAAGAGAAATCAAAATGAAATGAAGAGCTCAATAGATCAAATGACAAACACATTAGAGAGCCTTAAAAACAGAATAGGTGAAGCAGAAGAGAGAATATCAGACTTAGAAGACAGAGAACAGGAAAGGATACAGTCAAACCAAAGAAAAGAAGAAGAAATTAGAAATCTAAAAAATATTATTGGGAATCTACAGGATACTATTAAAAAAACCAACATTTGGGTTCTAGGAGTTCCTGAAGGCATGGAGAGAGAGAAAGGATTAGAAGGCCTTTTTAGTGAGATACTAGCAGAGAACTTTCCGGGTCTGGAGAAGGACAGAGACATCCTAGTACAGGAAGCTCATAGAACCCCAAATAAATATGACCAAAAGAGATCCTCACCACGACACGTTGTAATTAAACTCACCACAGTGAAACATAAAGAATAGATCCTAAAATGTGCAAGAGAGAAACGTCAGATTACTCTCAGAGGATCTCCAATCAGACTCACAGCAGACTTCTCATCAGAAACACTACAGGCTAGGAGGGAATGGCGAGACACAGCACAGGTGCTAAGAGAGAAAAATTGCCAGCCCAGAATATTATATCCTGCTAAGCTCTCATTTGTGAATGAAGGTGAAATAAAGACCTTTCATAGCAAACAGAAATTGAAAGACTTTGCTGCCACTCGTCTGGCCCTGCAAAAGATACTTAAAGATGTGCTACACTCAGAAACACAGAAACACAGCCATCAATATGAAAGAAGGGAAAGGAAGAACACCTACCAGTAAAAGAGCATGGGAAGCTCAAAGCATATATTAGAACTTATCTTTGGCAAATGGCAGGGCAAAGTCACTATGTATCAATAGTCACATTAAACGTGAATGGACTTAACTCTTCAGTTAAAAGACACCGATTGGCTGACTGGCTTAAGGAACAACACTCAACTATTTGTTGCCTACAAGAAACACGTCTCTCTAAGATGCATGCAGACTGAAAGTGAAAGGTTGGAAAAAGATATTCCATGCCAACAAAAACCAAAAAAAAAAGCAGGGGTAGCCATATTAATATCAGACAAAATAAACTTTAATACAAAAACGGTTAAGAGAGACAAAGAGGGGCATTATATAATGATTAAGGGTTCAATTCAACAGAAAGATGTAACTATTATAAATGTATATACACCTAATTACAGGGCACCGGTCTATTTAAAAGATATGTTAAGGGACTTAAAGGGAGACTTAGATTCCAATACAATAGTACTGGGGGACTTCAATACTCCACTCTCAGAAATAGATAGATCATCCGGACAGAAGATCAACAAGGGAACAGCAGATTTAATCGACACTATTGCCCAAATGGATCTAACAGGTATCTACAGAACTTTCAATCCTACATTTAAAGACTTTACATTCTTCTCAGCAGTGCCTGGAACCTTCTCTAGGATTGATCACATACTAGGTCATAAAGCAAGTCTCAGCAAATTTAAAAGAATTAGAATCATACCATGCAGCTTCTCAGACCACAGCGGAATGAAGCTGGAAATTAGCAACTCAGGAAACCCCAGAAAGTATGCAAACACATGGAGACTGAACAACATGCTCCTGAATGAACACTGGGTCATTCAAGAAATCAAAAGAGAAATCAGAAACTTTCTGGAAGTAAATGAGGATAACAGCACAACATATCAAAACTTATGGGATACAGCAAAAGCAGTATTGAGAGGCAAGTTTATAGCAATAGGGGCCTATACAAAGAAATTGGAAAGACACCAAATAAATGAGCTTTCAGCGCATCTCAAGGACCTAGAAAAACTGCAGCAAACCAGACCCAAATCTAGTAGGAGAAGAGAAATAATTAAAATCAGAGAAGAAATTAACAGGATTGAATCCAAAAAAACATTACAAAAAATCAGCCAAACGAGCAGTTGGTTTTTTGAAAAAATAAACAAAATTGACACCCCATTGACCCAACTAACTAAAAAAAAGAAGAGAAAAGACCCAAATCAATAAAATCAGAGATGAAAAAGGAAACGTAACAACAGACACCACAGAAATAAAAAGAATCATCAGAAATTACTACAAGGACTTGTATGCCAGCAAACAAGAAAATCTATCAGAAATGGATAGATTCCTGGACACATGCAATCTACCTAAATTGAACCAGGAAGACATAGAAAACTTAAACAGACCCATAACTGAAACAGAAATTGAAACCGTAATAAAGGCCCTCCCAACAAAGAAAAGCCCAGGACCAGATGGATTCACTGCTGAATTCTACCAGACATTTAAAGAAGAACTAATTCCATTTCTTCTCAAACTATTCAGAACAATCGAAAAAGATGGAATCCTCCCAAATTCTTTCTATGAAGCCAGCATCACCTTAATCCCTAAGCCAGAGAAAGATGCAGCACTGAAAGAAAATTATAGACCAATATCCCTGATGAACATAGACGCAAAAATCCTTAATAAAATTCTCGCCAATAGAATACAACAACACATCAGGAAAATCATTTACCCAGACCAAGTGGGATTTAGCCCTGGTCTGCAGGGATGGTTCAACCTTCACAAATCAATCAATGTGATTCACCACATTAACAGACTGCAGAAGAAAAATCATATGATTATCTCAATAGATGCAGAGAAAGCATTCGATAAAATTCAACACCCTTTCATGATGAAAACTCTAAGCAAACTGGGTTTGGAAGGAACATTCCTCAATACAATCAAAGCAATCTATGAAAAACCCACAGCCAACATCCTATTGAATGGGGAAACATTGGAAGCATTTCCACTGAGATCTGGCACCAGACAGGGATGCCCACTCTTACCACTTCTATTTAACATAGTTCTGGAAGTTTTAGCCAGAGCCATCAGACAAGAAAAAGAAATTAAAGGAATACAAATTGAGAAGGAAGAAGTCAAACTATCCCTCTTTGCAGATGATATGATTCTTTACTTAGAGGATCCAAAGAACTCTACTAAGAGACTATTAGAACTCATAGATAAGTTTGGCAAAGTGGCAGGATATAAAATCAATGCACAAAAATCAACAGCCTTTGTATACACAAGCAATGCCATGGCTGAGAAAGAACTCCTAAGATCAATCCCATTCACAATAGCTACAAAAACAATCAAATACCTTGAATTAAGTTAACCAAGGATGTTAAAGATCTCTATGATTAGAATTACAAAATCTTAAAGAAAGAAATAGAAGAGGATACCAAAAAATGGAAAAATCTTCCATGCCCATGGATTGGAAGAATCAACATCATCAAAATGTCCATTCTCCCAAAAGCAATTTATACATTCAATGCAATACCAATCAAGATACCAAAGACATTCTTCTCAGATCTGGAAAAAATGGTGCTGAAATTTATATGGAGGCACAAGAGACCTCGAATAGCTAAAGCAATCTTGTACAACAAAACCAGAGCCGGAGGCATCACAATAGCAGATTTCAGGACATACTACAGGGCAGTTGTAATCAAAACAGCATGGTACTGGTACAGAAACAGATGGATAGACCAATGGAACATAACTGAAACACCAGAAATCAACCCAAACATCTACAGCCAACTTATATTTGATCAAGGATCTAAAACCAATTCCTGGAACAAGGACAGTCTATTCAATAAATGGTGCTGGGAAAACTGGATTTCCATGTGCAGAAGCATGAAGCAAGACCCCTACCTTTCACCTTACACAAAAATTCACTCAACATGGATTAAAGACCTAAATCTATGACCTGACACCATCAAGTTATTAGAGAACATTGGAGAAACCCTTCAAGATATTGGCACAGGCAAAGAATTTCTGGAAAAGACCCGGGAGGCACAGGCAGTCAAAGCCAATTCAACTATTGGGATTGGATCAAATTGAGAAGTTTCTGTACTGCAAAAGAAACAGTCAGGAGAGTGAAGAGACAACTGACAGAATGGGAAAATATATTTGCAAACTATGCAACAGATAAAGGGTTGATAACCAGAATCTACAAAGAAATCAAGAAACTCCACAACATCAAAACAAACAACCCACTTAAGAGATGGGCCAAGGACCTCAATAGACATTTTTCGAAAGAGGAAATCCAAATGGCCAACAGGCACATGAAAAAATGTTCAAGGTCATTAGCAATCAGGGAAATGCAAACCAAAACCACAAGGAGGTTTCACCTCACCCCGGTTAGAATGGCTCACATTCAGAAATCTACCAAAAACAGATGCTGGCGAGGATGTGGGGAAAAAGGGACACTAACCCACTGTTGGTGGGAATGCAAACTGGTCAAGCCACTATGGAAGTCAATCTGGAGATTCCTCATAAACCTGAAGATAACCCTACCTTTCGACCCAGCCATCCCACTCCTTGGAATTTACCCAAAGGAATTTAAATTGGCAAACAAAAAAGCTGTCTGCACCCTAATGTTTATTGCAGCTCAATTCACAATAGCCAAGACCTGGAACGAACTTAAAAGCCCATCAATGGTAGACTGGATAAAGAAATTATGGGATATGTACTCTTTAGAATACTATACCGCAGTAAGAAACAACGAAATCCAGTCATTTGCAACAAAATGGAGGAATCTGGAACACATCATGCTGAGTGAAATAAGCCAGTCCCAAAGGGACAAATATCATATGTTCTCCCTGATCGGCGACAACTGACTGAACACCAAAAAGGAAACCTGTTGAAGTGAAATGGACACTATGGGAAATGGTGACTTGATCAGCATAGCCCTGACTGTTAATGAACAACTTAATTCATTATCCCTCTTAGTAGTTTTTTTTGTCTGTTCTACTTAATATGACTGGATTAATTCTGTAATTAATACACAGTTATTCTTAAGTGTTGAAATTTAACTGAAATGTGATCCCTGTTAAACATAAGAGTAGGGATAAGAGAGGGAAGAGATGTACAATTTGGGACATGCTCAAGCTGACTTGCCTCAAATGGTAGAGTTAGAAACATACCAGGGGACTCCAATTCAATCCCATCAAGGTGGCATGTACCAATGCCATCTCACTAGTCCAAGTGATCAATTTCAGTTCACAATTGATCATAATGAAAGGACTAAGAGTCAAAGGGAGCACATAAACAAGTCTAGTACCTGCTAATACTAACCGATAGAATAAATAAAGGGGAGAGTGATCCAACATGGGAAGCGAGATACTCAGCAGACTCATAGAATGGCGGATGTCCTAAACAGCACTCTGGCCTCAGAATCAGCCCTAAAGGCATTTGGATCTGGCTGAAAAGCCCATGAGAGTATTTAGGCATGGAAAGCCAAGACACTCTGGCAAAAAAAAAAAAAAAAAAAAAAAAAAAAACACACACAAACCCTAAATGAAAGATCTCTGTGAGTGAGATCCCAGTGGAAAGAACAGGTCTTCAAAGAAGGAGGTACCTTTCTCTGAAGGGAGGAGAGAACCTCCACTTTGACTATGACCTTGTCTAAACAAGATAAGAGTCGGAGAACTCAAGGGGCTTCCATAGCCTTGGAAACTCATGACTGGAGCATAGGGAGATTACTGATGCCATAGACAGGAGTGTCAATTGGTAAAGTCAACAAAAGGAGTCACTATGCACTTACTCCTCATGTAGTATCTCTGTCCTTAATGTGCTGTACATTGAGACTTAATGCTATAACGAGTATTCAAACAGTATTTTTCACTTTATGTTTCTGTGTGGGAGCAAACTGTTGAAATCTTTACTTAATGTATGCTAAACTGATCTTCTGTATATAAAGAGAAACGAAAATGAATCTTGATGTGATTGGAAGGGGAGAGGGAGTGGGAAAGTGGAGGGTTGCGGGTGGGAGGCACGTTATGGGGGCGAAGCCATTGTAATCCATAAGCCGTATTTTGGAAATTTATATTCATTAAATAAAAGTTAAAAAAATTTTTGTATTGTTCCGCAGGATGAACGTACTAAGTAAAAATAAAAGTTTTATTTTAGGACTTACGTAAGTGTAAAAAGTTCTTTACCTGTAACTGACTGAAGAAATTATTGACCTGCTCAAAAATGTATGTAGGGTTAAATTTTTATGCAGTCTCTGAATCCAAAGGACAGGTGTGCCCTCTCCTGGAGAGTGGTAGTTGTCCCAATATGTCTCCTAATTACTTTCTACTTATATAATGTAGTTACAAAAATAATATTCTCTAAATTGCCAGGTTTTGGGCTCCACTGTTACCATTATCAAGCAGTAGGACTTTGGGTAGCTTGGTTAACAGCTGTGTGTCACTTTTAAAATAATAATAATGGGGCCAATGCTGTGGTGTAGAGAGTAAAGCCACGGCCTATATTGCTGGCATCCCATATGGGTGCCAGTTCAAGTCTGAGCTACTTCACTTCCCATCCAGCTCCCTGCTAGTATGCCTGGGAAAACAGTAGAAAATGGCCCAAGTCCTGGGGCCCCTCTACCATTTGAGAGACCCGGAAGAAGCTCCTGGCTCCTGGCTTTGGCCTGGCTCTGCCCTGGCTGTTGCAGCCATTTGGGGACTGAACCAGTAGATGGAAGATACCTGTCTCTTTCTCTCTGTCCCTTTCTTTCTGTGTAATTCTACATTTCAAATAAATAAAATAAATCTAAAAATATAATGATGATAAAACATATCTTCTAAGAGTGTTGCCAAGACTGAGTTAAAATATTAACAAATTGCTTAGGCAACTTAGACATGTTTAATTATTATTCCAATCAGTATAATAAATAGGCAACCAAGTTATTTTGTATTAACAAACTTTTTTTGAAGTTTATAAACTGTACTGTGCTAAGTAGAATTTTTCAAAATTGCGTGTTAGTGCTCACCACTGCTTGGTTAGACACAGAATGCAATGGATCTCAGAAATCTCTCCTCCTTTTATTACGTAGGAGCTCTGGCTGGATCTCCTAGGTAGAACATAAGCAGCATTCTCCACTTTTTCCAGGAACTAAGATCGGCATAAAAGTAGTCAATTCCTATTAATAGCTGCTATATTCACCCAGACAGTGTAGATCCATGTAGTCTGAATTCCAAAATACCACTTTGTTACTTTGCTTTCTCATTAAGAAAGGAGAACAGGGGTCATCGTTGTGGTGTAGCAGGTAAAGCTGCCACCTGCAGTGCTGGCACCCCATATGGGTGCTGGTTAGAGTCCCAGGTGCTCAACTTCCAATCCGACTCCCTGGTAGTGCACCTGGAAAAGCAGCAGAAAACAGCCCAGGTACTTAGGCCACTGCAACCACACAGGAGACCCAGAAGAACTCCTGGCTTCTGGTTTTGGCTTGACCCAATCCTGGCCATTGTGGTATTTTCAGGCATCAACCAGTGGATGGAAGATCTCGCTCTGGCTGTCTCTCTCTCTTTCTATGTGTGTGAGTGTGTGTGTGTGTGTGTGTGTGTAATTCTGGCTTTCAAATAAATAATCTTTAAAAAAAAAAAGGGATAACAATGAGTGTGGTAGGATAGGGAACAGTCAAAAGAGCATCACTGGACAAATATCACTCAAGTTGCCAAATGGTTTTATTCCTAAGAGGAATCGTTGGCCACAGCACGCATCTCTGAAACACAATACATGTTGAGACGATCATGTTCCTTTTGGTTGACCCTTGTTTGATGAATCTTCACTACCACCAAAAAGAAATCTGTTACTTAATGCACAAAATACAAAGTCTTGCTGCCTGTCATCTGCCCATAGCAAATAATAATATTAATGCACAGTTCAAATCATAAAATCCTAGTTGAATAGGTCTCCCGGATCATTCTCTGCTAAGACATGATCTTAATCCAAAACTCAGAATCTGTTTCTGAGCTTTATACAAGGTTAGCTAATGAAGGAACAGCTGACGGCCTTATATAGTGTGGAGTGTTTGCAGGACAAGATTTGGAAATATTGTCTACCACTTCTGGTCATGTTTCAATGCACAGAAATAATCAAAGACCCCCCTCTTGGCTTTAAAATAAATTGTGCACTTGTTATTTCACTTTTTTTTTCCCAGAAAGAGTGTTTAATGACAATCTAGCCAGACTTTGCCCACATCCTAAATGGAAGGACTGAACACATTTGCTAATCTTCCCATATATGTACAGAGGTGTCAATCATCCACATTCCCTAGTATAACCTGTAACAAAACATTACCAGCCATTATTTCACATTTGTATGAGATATTTACAAATAGAATTAATAGGAGACAGTACTCATTTCCCAAAGGCAAACGTAACAAATACCCCACCCAAAAGAAAATTTATTTTCTATCAGTTCACGAGGCCAGAGTCAGAATTCATGTTGCTATCAGAGTTGGTTCCTTTCGTAGGCTTTGTGGGAAAGCCACCCCACTCCGTTCTCCTAACTTCTGGTAATCAGCAGCAGTCCGTTGCATTCCTGTTTTGTAGAAACATCTCTCCAATCTTTGCCTCCATGTTCATATCACCATCCTCTCTGTCCATATGCTAGGATAGGATGAAGGCAAGATCTAGGAACTTCATTCATGTCTCCCATTGTGAGTACCAGGGGCCCAAGCATTTGGGCCATCTTCCACTGCTTTTCCCAGTCCAATAGAAGGGAGTTCGATCAAAAGCGTAGCAACCCAGATACGAACTGATGCCCAAATGGGATGCTGATGTCGGAAGTGGCAGCTTTACCTGCTAGGCCACAACTCTAGCCCTGAATATGGGCCACTTTAGTCATGTTGCATAAATGCAATTTTGGAACTCCCTCTGTTATAGCTGGGGAATAATTATTCTGATTCACTATTTTCTGGGTGATGTATTTTGCAAAAGTGTGTGTAGGAGTAAATCTTTGATATTAATGTACTAACTAGTTGTGTTGTTGTTGAAATTTTTGTGGTTCTCACTCTTCCTTCTTCTGATTTTTTTGGAAGCTTCTATTCACACAGATTAATTGGATCCAAATTAAATCATTGAATTTAAATCATCATTCATTTCTCCAGTTATGTACATAAGTTAAATTTCTGCTAGTGGAATTACTGTGCAAAATCTCATTAGTCATCTTCACAGCTTATTGCCATATCAGTTTTTATCAGTATCACAATTTGTATTCCTAGAAGGCATCTAAAGTCTTTTAATAATTGTAAATATTGTAATATTGCTTCATATAATTTATTTAAAAATTTTCTCACTCAATATATGTTGAACAACATATAATTTTATAGCATTTCTTACTCATGCCTGTTTGTCATTAGTATTGTACTTGTTTTTCATATTTTCAAGAAGTTAAATGTCCAACTCTGAACATAAGCACTTTTCTGCACCTATTAGTTTAATTGAGTTCTAACTTGTGTGTTCTTGTTTTAATAATTTATAATAGATATATTTCTAGTAAATACTTCAAAAAATATCTCCAACTTAATATCTCCTTTTTAATGTTTCCATGCTGTCAAATACAGCAGTGTTTTATATTGCTTTTCTTTGGGATTCTCATTTTCTGCATTACCTCATACAAAGGCCATGATGTTGAAAGGATGGGTGGGTCTTATCTCTTGGTGTTTGCTCTTTGGGCACCAACTGAAGTCAAATACTAACTTAGCTTCTAAATTTACCTCTCTGTCAATTAAAGAATCTCTAAGTGATTTGACTTGTGGCTACTTAGATGGGCTCTTGGCTGGTCAAAAGGTAATTTTCTTTTGCTTTGTGATAGTATCTTTTTCTTAAACATTACAATTTGTTATTCATACTGGCTGTATTTAATGAATGCCTATGTTGACTACACTGGTTGAATGAAAAAGGATTGCATATGATATAATCTACCTTTTGTTCAGTTTAACAGAATGGCCTAGATGTTATTTTCAAATTATCACTGATTCATATATGCCAATTCATGTTATGAATTCTGTATAATGATATTCAATAAACTATTTTACAGTTATTGTTTCAAAGTAAATTTTATGTTACCTTGACAATATTGTACTGTATCTATGAGCTGACAATTGGTAAAGTACATCATTTGGAGTATGAAAGATATTGGAATCTAGATTCGGGTGTCCTAATTTTGTATATGATTTCTCTGTCACTTAATAGATATAAACTTACATAAAAATTTGGATTCTTTATTTCTTCATTGCTAAAATAAAATTATTGACACCTGTATTATTATTTAATTAATTAATTTGTGCACCTATTAATTCACAGATATTTATTAAAGATTTTCTATGTGTCATATGCTACATTAATTATAAAGGATAAAACAGTAATGATGTAAAATATGATTTTTGCTATTTTGGAGCTTAAAATAATAAATAATAATAATAAATAAATTAAGTATAATTATAATTATTATACTTATTTCCTTATTTAGGAAAGCTATGATGTTGTGCTTCCCAGGTGAGAATATTCGTGCTAATTGTGCTAATATTATTGATATGTTTGAGCCGAATTCAACACTGATAGAAGACAAATTGGAGGTCCAAGTATTTGTGAAATAAATAAAATTTTTTGTGTTTGAGAAATAAGTAAGATAATGAATTTAGTTTGCTATCAATTAACACAAAATGAATTTTACTGGTCACCCATATAACCACTATTAGAATCTTCATTAGCAAATCCCCAAAATGACCTCCATTTCAGATTCCCCCTACAGTTGGTATGAAAGGGATAAATGTCTTTATCCTATGTATATTCCCATGTCCTGCTCTTTTATCCTTGTTACTGAACCAGTCATCAATTCTGAAAACTCATGCCCTCTTGTCATTCCAGTATTAGCATCCCTTCTTGAAAAAATATGGCTACCATTCTTTTTGCCTCAAAAGAGGGACAATGACCTCTCTAGCAGCATCCTATGAACGCTCTTTCATTATCCACTACACCTCTGAGTCCTGCTGGCAATGATGAATGATGCCACAGGGAGGGTTTACAGAAACAATATATGGAATGTTAAAAGTACACTTCCTCACTTAGTAAATTATTGCGAAGATCTATTCACAGACCTTCACTCTGCCCTTTCTTGCAACTACTGGTTCATGTGGTGAAAAATCATGACATACTTAGATTTCCATTCTCATAAATAATGGATAGTTTATTAATAAACATGTTACTGAATTAGTCATCAACCAGCATAGTGTCCGAAGAGCCTTGTGTCATCTGGGTCTTCTCTACTATCATCTGAGTGGAGCTTCTAAGACCCTCCTGACTGCCTTTGACACAGCTCCAGCAGCCCAACACACTGCATTTGTCCCGCGCTATGTGCACTAAAGGTGAAAATACTTTAGAATAAGGAGCCATTTTCCTCAGTAGTTCCTCTACAAAGAGTCATTTTCCCCCACAGGAAAGTATTGTCATATACAAGAAAAACACGATTTAATGATCATCACTGGTTTCTACTGAAGATCCAAGAAAGAAAAATTACCACATTTCAAGAAAGAAAAGACAAGACTGAGGCCAAAAATACAAGCAATATGTTTCTTTTAATCCATATTTTGAATATGTATGTTCATGTGCATGCATGGCTAATATTTTTAAGATGTTTGCAGTGTTTTTAGACAATGAAAGGCTTAATCAGTGATGCCTTTTTGATCAAGCTAATAACCGAATTCATTCGTGATGCTCATTCTCACTCCCACTCTCAGGTCAATCTTTCAGAAAATTCCCTTGGGCTTACCCAGAAAATATACTCCACCTGTGGTACTTTCTTAGCGCTTCCACCTGCCCACTTCTCTTATCTCTCACCTTGACAATTACATTTGTCTCCTGCTAAGGCAGGTATGATTCGGAGTCTACTATTCAAAGGCAGCCAGGATAAATCTTTTAAATATAAATTCTATTTATTTATAACCCTCGCAGGCTCAGAATAGGTTGGGAATGATCTGGCTTCTGGCTGTCCACTCAAAATCGGCTGCTGGGACTCTGTTCCAGACTTGCTATATTACCTGACCAAATTGGCTTCCTTGCCTTGAGCAATTCAAGCATGCTGTTGAGGAAGGAAGGATAGAGGTTTTTGTTTTTTTGTTTTTTTTTTTTTTCACTTTATTTCAGCATGATCTTCAATCAGACAGCAACATGACAGCTTGCTTTATTTAATTTTGGTCTTTGTTCAATTTTTATTCCCTCTGAGAGATCACTAAATCCTTGTCATTCTCCAGTGCCTATCTGGTTTTCTTTTTCTTCCCTTTTTTCATAGTATATGTTCTTCCCTTGTTTATACTGCTGTCTTTGTGTCCACATTTTCTTTTAATATACTGATTTATGAGAGATAACTGAAAGAGAGCGAAAGAGACAGAGAGACAGAGACAGAGAGAGAATCCTTACTTCTGCAGTTTATTTCACAAATGTCTACAAGCGTTGAGGCTAGGATGAGTAAACAGGCAGTAGCTGAGAACTACATCTATGTTTTACACGGAGGTGGCAAGAAAGGGATTACCTAAGCCATTATGGTTCCCTCCCAAGCTTATCTTTGGCAGAAAGCTGTAAAAGAGTTGGGTATCAAACCCAGATACTCCAGTATAAGATGTAGGTGTCTTAAATGATAAACCAAATGTCCACCCATTCCTGCCCACATTTTGGTATTTTTTTTCTTCTCTAGAGAAACCTCAACGTCATGAAAATAGAAACTTTCTATCTCTTGTTTCCTGCTGTATCTACTAGCCTAGAATGAAGATTTAAACGCAGACAACCCTCAATTTACATTTCTGTCATGAATAAGCAACTAAATATAAAATAGAAATCTATGTTAAAAGTTAAGTAGATAACAATAATATCCATCTCAACTCCTTTAAGGATTAGAAAATATCATTTACATTTCTGTCATGAATAAGCAACTAAATATAAAATAGAAATCTATGTTAAAAGTTAAGTAGATAACAATAATATCCATCTCAACTCCTTTAAGGATTAGAAAATATCCTGAAACTTTCACAATTCATGGTCAAGGCAATGACATAAGGGCCATACTCATAAATTATGATAATATATGGAGCTTGTTTCAAATGGGACAAAAATAGAAAAATGAATAGCAAGCATGTTTTCCAGTATTTATTCAAGGTACTACTGTTAGGTCATTCATTATTTCTTAACTCTTAGTTTTGTACCCAGTTTGCCCTTAATGATGCCCTTTCTGCCTGTGCACAGCGTGTGCCCTTGGGTCTCACCTTGTTTTCAGTATTTTGCCTGAATAGCTGAGGTGGTAGAAAACATTCCACTTTTCTCTCCTCTGCTAAACTTCACACCTCCAGCAACCTCTGTGATCCTCATTCATCACTGAACAGAGAGATACTGAAGAACTGTGGGGCTCAATGCTGTAGCTTTGGAGCTGGGCAAGCTTTCTTTCCATACAAAGGATCACCTCAATAAGGAGTGCTTCAGGGAAAGAAAAGGCATAGCTCAAGCCACCAAGAAACAGGTCTGCACAGTAAACACCCTCACAAAAATACTTCTTTAATGCATTGTCCTGTTTCACTAAAAGCTATATTAAAATAAAAAACTTAGAGTATAATGCAGCCTTAATTTTTTGAGAGTTTGGCATCTGGCACAGCAGATAAGTGATCTCTTGGGACCTTCATCTCATAGCACTTGCTTTGGAATACCTGAGTTAGAGTCCCAGATCCACTCTTGAGTCCAACTTTCTTCTAATGTACACCGCAGGAGGCAGCAGGTGATCATTTAAATAGCTGAGACCCTGCTACCCACATGGTAGATTGAAAAGGAGTTCCTGGCTTCTGGCTCTGGCTTGGCCCAGTCCTGACTGCAGTAGGTGTTTGGGGAATGAATAAGCACAGGAAAGGATTCTCTTTGTCTCTGCATTTCTGTATTTCTCTGCCTCTTCTTTGCCTTTTTTTTTTTTTGGCATAGACGTAATCTTAACCCACTGTATTTTCACTGGCTTAATTCAACACTAACGATAATACTCAACAAGTAAAATATAGGTAGAGCACATTTCCATAGAAATATATAAACAAGGGCTAAAAATGGCAACCATATGCTAAAATAGCCATTTCCTTCCTATGCATTTTTTGGTATTCTATTAAATTCCACACATCAGTAAAACATGTGATGATTATTTGAGAATGGCAATTTCACTAAGCGTAGTGGTCTCCACATGCATCCATTTTGTTGCAAAGGACAGGACTTCATTCGTTTTTATGGCTGACTACTCTTCTACAGTGTATATATATACCACATTTTCTTTATCCAGTCACCAGTTGATGGACATCTGGGTGCATTCTATACCTTAACTATTATGAATTGAGTTGCAGTGAGCATGGGGGTACAAATATGCTGATTTTGTTAGGTAGGAAGTCAGGAATGAGCTTATGTGTGTGACAAAGGCCTAAGGAGTTGCCATCTAGGTCCAGCATCCGCAACTCAGAGTCATCCTGATAACCTTCCAGGTGCAGCCCAGTATCTGCACTTCAAACACCCTGCCCCTTTCACCCAATAACTATCCTTCCTCTAAGGTGGGGCAATGCCAGCCAGGCTTCCCCCTGTCTGATAACTTCAGGGGGAAAACTCAGAAAGGAATTTTTTGTATTTACATCCAAAAAGTCCTTTGTTCCTGAGGAGAAGGAGAGGGGGAAGGGAAGGCAAGGCAAGATCCATCCCCTTAAAAACCCTGGCTTCAACTGGACTGCGCGCTCAGCCCTCTCCCTTCTGCTGAGCCGCCCACCTGGCCTGCCCAGGTGTATTCTCTCCACTCAACCATGTAACCTTGCTCTCCCCGAGTCTGAGCGATTGGGCACTCCCTCTCAGGTTCTATCTGGAGAGGTGCCCATCCGTTCTTACGTATGTCCCTACCCTAATAAACCTTGCTATTTTGCTTTTCACTTACTCTCTGTCTCATGCCTGAATTCTTTCTTGCGCAAAGACAAGAACCCTTGCCTTCTCTGGTAACAATTTCATTTCCTTTGGGTAAATTCCCAGGAGTGGGTTGGCTGGGTAATATGGTTGATCTATTTTCAGCTCTGAGGAATCTCCATATTGTCTTCCATAATGGTTGAACTTGTTTGCATTCCCAATAACAGTGGATTAGGGTAAATATTTCCCCACATCTTCACTAGCACTTACTGTCTGTTGATTTTTGGATGATAGTCAAATGAACTGATGTAGCTGGTAGATAATTGTGGCTTTAACTTGCATTTCCCTAATAACTACTGATCCTTAGCATGTTTTTATGTGCCTGTTGAAGATATGGATTTTATCCTTTGAAAACTCTCTGTTCATGTCCTTTTTTTTTGGGGGGGGGCAGGTAAAGTTAGACGGTGAGAGAGAGAGACAGAGTCTAGAAAGGTCTTCCTTCCTTTGGTTCACCCACCAAATCGCCACTTCAGCTGGTGCACTGCGGCCAGCATGCAGAGTCGATCTGAAGCCAGGAGCCATGTGCTTCCTCCTGGTCTCCCATGCAGGTGCAGGGCCCAAGCAATTAGGCCATCCTCCACTGCCTTCCCAGGCCACAGCAGAGAGCTGGACTGCAAGAGGAACAACCGGGACAGAATCCGGAGCCCCAACCAGGACTAGAACCCAGGGTGTCGGCGCCTCAGGTGGAGGATTAGCCAAGTAAGCCGTGGCACCAGCCTGTTCATGTCCTTTTCTCATTTCTTAATTGGATTGTTTGTTTTGTGATTTTTGAGTTTCTTAAACTCCTTATAGATCACTTATAATTTGCATAGTTTTCAAATATTTTCTCCCATTCTGTCCATTGCCTCTTAACCATGTTAGGTGTTTCCTTTGCAGAGCTGAAATCCCATTTGTCTATTTTTTCTTTATTGCTCATGCATCTGGGTTCTATTCCAAGAATTCTGTGTCAATGCCAATGTCTTGCAGAGTTTCCTCGATGCTTTCCTCTAGTAATTTGACTGTATCATCTCATAGATTTAGATCCTAAATCCACTTAGTTAACTTTTGTATAAGGTGTAAGGTAAGGGTCCTGTTTCATACTTCTACCTATGGAGATCCAATTTTCCCAGCACAATTTTTTTGAAGAGACTGTCTTTTCTCCAGGGATTGATTTCAGCTGATTTGTCAAGGATTTGTTGATTGTAGATGTATGTATTGATTCCTGGTGTTTCTATTTTGTTCCATTGGTGTACACATCTATATTTGTGCCTGTACCATACTGTTTTGATTATAACTGCCCTGCAGTATGTCTTGAAGTCTGGTATTGTGATGTCTCTGGCTTTGTTTTGTTGTTTAATGTAGCTTTAACTATTTGGGGTCTCTTGTGCTTCCATGTGAATCTTAGCAATGCTTTTTCTAGATCTGAGAAGAATGCCTGGTACTTTGATTGGGATCATATTGAATCTGTGAATTGCTACAGTAGTATGGACATTTTAATGACATTAATTCTACCAATCCAAGAACATGGAAGATTTTTCCATTTTTTTTATTGCCTCTTCTATTTCTTTCTTCACGGTTTTATAATTTTCATTACAGAGATCTATCATAACCCTTGTTAAATTTATCCTAAGGCATTTAAGGTTTTCTGTAGCTATTGTGAATGGGAATGATCATACAAAGTCTTTATAAGCCATAGCATTATCTGCATATATGAAGGCTATTGATTTATATGTTGATTTTATATCCTGCAACTTTCCCACACTCACCTATGAGTTCCAATAGTCCCTAGTGGAGTCTTTTGATTCCCCTAAAAGTAAGATCATGTCATCTGCAAACAGGGCTAATTTGACTTCCTCCTTTCAAATTTGCATCCTTTTGATGTCTTTTTCTTATCTAATGGCTTTGGCTAAAACTTCCAGATTTATACTGACTAGCAATGGTGAAAAGTGGGCATCCCTGTCTGGTTCCAGAACTTAGTGGAAATGCTTCAAACTGTTCCCCATTCATTCTGTTGCTGGTAGCGGATTTGTCATAAATTGCCTTGAATGAGTTGAGTAATGTTCCTTTTATAATCATTTTGCTTAATATTTTTATCATGAAAGGATGCTATATTTTATCAAATAATTTCCCTGCATCTATAAGATAATCACATGGTTTGTGTTCTTCAATTTGTTAATGTGATACATCACATTTATTGATTGTGTATGTTGAACCATCCCTTCTTAACGGGGACAAATCCCACTTCATCCAAGTGAATGATTTTTCTGAGATGCTGTTGGATTTGAACAGCTAATATTCTGTTGGGGATGTTTGCAACCATGTTCATCAAGGATATTGTCCTGTAATTCTCTTTCTTTGTTGCATCTTTTTTCTGGTTTTGGAATTAAGCTGAATGCTGGTCTCATGAAGGAGTTTGGGAGGAATCCCTCCCTGTCAATTGTTTTGAATAATTTTATGAGAATTGGAATTACTCTTTAAAAATTCAGTTGAATTCAGCAATGATGCCATCCAGTCTTGGGCTTTTCTTGGTTGGGAGAGTCTTTATTTCTGATTCAATTTCTATCTTGTTTATCAGACTATTTATGTTTTATACTTCATCATGACTTCATTTTGATAGATTGTGTGTGTCTAGACATTTAATCCATTTCTTCTAGATTTTCCTGTTTTTGGGCGTACAGCTCTTTGTTGTATTTCCTGATGATTCCTTTTATTTCTGTGATATCTGTTGTAATATCTTCCTTCTCATATCTGATTTTATTATTTTGGGTCTTCTTTTTGGAGGCATTATTGTGCCAATGGTGAAATTTTGTTTACTTTTTCAAAAATAAGACAGCTCTTCATTTCACTGATTTTTGTATCTTTTTTTGGTTTTCATTTTGCTATATTTTTCTCTAATTTTAACTATTTCTTTCCTTCTATTACTTGGGGTTTGGTTTCTTATTGTTCTAGTACCTTGTGGTGCATTGATAGATCATTAATTTATATATATATATATATTTTTTTTTTTTTTGACAGGCAGAGTGGACAGTGAGAGAGACAGAGAGAAAGGTTTTCCTTTTCCGTTGGTTCACCCCCCGGTGTGCAGCGCTGTAGATCATTTATTTAGTACCTTTTAAATTTCTTTATGTAGTCACCAATTGCTTTAATGCCCTCTTAATAGTATTTTTTGTTGTTATTGTTGTTTCTAATTTTTTTTCTGAATCCCAAAATTTTGATATGTTGTGTTGTCATCTTCATTCATTTCCAGGAAATTTTGATCTCACTTTTGATTTCTTTGTTGACTCAGTATTCTTTCTAGATCGTGTTGTTCAGTCTAATGCATTTGTATGTTTTCTGGTTTCTCTAGTAGTTAATTTCCAGCTTCATTTCACTCTTGTCAGAAAAGATACATGGTATAATTTCATTTTTTTAATTTGTTGAGACTTGCTTTATGGACTATCCTAAAAACAATTCCATGCACTGATGAAAAGAATGTGTGTTCTGCAATTCTAGAATGAAATTTTCTGTAGATATAAATTGAGTTCATTTGGTACCTAGTGTAAATTAGCTGTTCTATTTCTTTGTTGATTTTTCTGTCTAGTTGATCTGTTCATTGATGAGAGTGGGTTTTGAAGTCCCCCATATTTATTATATTTAGGACTATATCCCCCTTTAGATCTATTAACATTTGTTTTAATTAACTATGTACTGTGGCATTGGGTGCATATACATTTACTATAGTCACATATTCCTATTGAATTGATCTTTTAATCATTATTTTATGCCATTCTTAGATTCCTTTAGCTTATGATCTTGTTTTGCTGTGTTTCTGAGTAATCTTATGATCATTTTTTAATTAATTTTGAGGCATTTTATTAGTCTCTTCATCTTCAAATTCTGATATTGAATTGTTGTGTTTTTGGATGGAGAAATGTTGTCTACCTTGTTCTTATTTCTTGTATTTCTGCATTTTTTTTTTAGACATTTGTGAAAACTCTTCATTTTGTCCTCTGATGGCTTTTATCTTTGAAGTATTTTTCTATAGCTTAGTGGATTTTCTGTTCCTTTAATGGATATTCAGAGCCTTGTGCTGAACAGGGCAAGGAGCTCTGGAAATTGCTCAAGAGTAGAGCAAGAGTACAGGGTGACGCCCAAGTTGAGCTTGGTGAATCTATTGCCAGCACGACAGCGGGTGTGATCATGTCTGTAGTTGTAATCACAGCCTCCCTTCCTCCCTTCCAAGGTGATCAGTGCTCAGGCTTAGCCCACAGTGGGGACAATCCCCACCCATTCTGGCACATGAACTGCAGAAAGGATCTCTGTGGTCCTCAATGTGAGCATGGAATCTCTGCAATGACCTACCCCAAGCAATCATGGAGCTCTGAGCCTCTGAGTCCAGACACAGTAATTGTCCAGGGACCCAGCTGCACCCCATGTCATACGATGCAGTTACAGCATTCGCACGGTCACAGTGTGCCAGGCTCCCAAAGTCACAGGTTGTAAGGGATCCACTCTCGGCTCCTTGACCTGCAGCATCCAGGAAGGGAATGGAAGCATTCCCAGAGTCACCTTGTGCTCCATCTTGGCAGTTAGAGCCCAGGAGCCTGTGATAAGATGGGAGGGTGGGAGTGCCTCCCAGTCCTAAGTGGTATGCCTAGCCTCCTGCCAACTCTTCAGAACAGACTCAAAGTCAGTGGGCAACTCAGATTTATGCCTCTGATAAAACCCCATAGTTAGTGTATAAAAGCCACAGCAGCCTACTTAAGATGGCATTAAGAAAGTACTTTCTCCTGCTGGTTGCCAGTGCCCTTGAAAGAAACTTGCTTTTCTTTCATGGGGTTAGCTGAGTACCCTGCTAGGACTCCAAGCTGTATTCAAAGTCATTGTAGGTTGCAAGGTTCTTCCTCAGGCAATATCACCAGTGATATGGACTGCTGTAGTCTGCTCGCACCTTGCTCCGAGAAGCTGGTGTCTCCCCTAGCCTCCAGCTGCAGGAGTCCTGGGTGATAGCCCCATTTGCTGCTGTGTGATTGTACTATCCACACATCTCTCTTCTTTCTGTGGAATTTACACTGCAAATTTATCTCCAACTCTCCTGTGGGAATGCATTTCCTCTGCTTTTTTTCTGTTATAATCCCTTGGTCAAAATCAGCATTTTTTTTTTTTATTTTTTGACAGGCAGAGTGGACAGTGAGAGAGAGAGACAGAGAGAAAGGTCTTCCTTTACAGTTGGTTCACCCTTCAGTGGACGCTGCGGCTGGCACGCTACGCAGACCCGAAGGTGCAGGGCCCAAGCACTTGGGCCATTCTCCACTGCACTCCCTGGCCACAGCAGAGAGCTGGCCTGGAAGAGGGGCAAGCGGGACAGAATCTGGTGCCCCGACCGGGACTAGAACCCGGTGTGCCGGTGCCGCAGGCGGAGGATTAGCCTAGTGAGCCGCGGTGCTGGCAAGTAGTACAGATTTTTAAAGATTTCTTTATTTATTTGGAAAGTAAAGAGAGGAGAGAGAGAGAATGGAGAGAGATGGAGAGAGTGAAAAAAATAATTTCCATTCACTTTTTCACTCCACAAATGTCCACAATAGTCAGAGCTAGGAAAGGCTGAAGCCAGGAGCTAGGGACCCAACCCAGTTCTCCCATGTGGATTGCAGGAACCCAAATAATACTTGGGCCATCATCTGCTGCTTTCCCAGGCTCTTAGGGAGCTGGATCAGAAGCCAGGAATCCTATATGGGATAATGGTGATTCAAGCAGTATGTTAGCACTTTGCTCCACAATGCCAGCCCCAGCAGTACAGTTTTCAAAATCAAATAGAAAGGAAGTATGGCATTCACATGCATGGCTCCCTTTTTTTACCTAATGCAGTACGCGTGTAGAAAAATTTTGCAAGACTGACCAATAAAGCAAAACCAACAATGCATCATCAACATCACATTTTTGAGATCATTTAGCGAGAGAAGATTTGAAATATTTTTGAGCCAAGATTGTGGATATAATTTCATTAATCTTTTCATTTTTTAAATAATGAATGCACTAAGCTGTAGCAATTTAATAAAGACATTATATTTACAAATCAAATTTCTATTATTAAGTTATGTAAGAAGTAAATGTTTTCAGTAAAGTGCAGATAGAGAAATGGACTTATTACAGATTTTTTACTGCAAGAAGAGCCTCAGAAGTCTTTCAGTTAGCATTTTTTAAAAATGTGACCTGTGTTAAGGAAAAAGGAAAAAGCCAACACTGTGACACGGCAGGTTAAGCTGGTGCTTGCAACATTGGCATCCCATCTTGGGTACTTCTCTGGCTTCTTGTTGCTAATGTTGTGGGAAATCAGTAGAAGAAATGCTTGGGCCCCTGCCACCCACATAGTAGATATTGATTGAGTTATTGGATTCTGACTTCATATTCGCCAACCTTGAATGTTTCAACCATGGCGGGGGGGGGGGGTAATCCAGAACATGGAGGATCTCTCTCTTTCGCTCCCTCTCTTTCTGTCACTCAAACTTTCAAATTGATTTTAAAAAATGAAAAAAATGCTGAAGTAATTAAAACTGTCTTCAATCAGAAAAATAACTAACCTGCAGTGTTTTAACAGTAGGCTATGGGAACAGGATACATAGTACATTAGAGCAAATTGTAATTAAAATAATTTTTAAAATAGTTTTACTTATCTAAAAGCATTCTATTGATAATAGTTTTTATAGATATACCTTTGATTATCAATAAAAACTAGTTATAAGACGTGGAAAGTTCATAAAAAGTCATTCTACAGTAAAATGAATAATATGAGATGATAAATATATAAAATAGAAAAAAAAAGAGAAACTCAAATTCCTTAAATGCATCAAAGCTTATCAACATTATGATAAAGCCTTTGGAAAACATTGTAGTGACTACTTGTTCTAAACAAGGAAGACATATTTTAATCATAGAATATTTAAATACCAATAGCAAAAGTCATCATTATCCACAGCCCACTCCTAAGTTACATCTATCAATGGCAATATCAATGAGACAGGCTATCTGTAGCTAACATATGAGTGCATGGATTCAGATTTTGTACCACATGTTCAATGAATTTCAAGAAGAGGTGGTGATTTCTAATGAGGCTTTTGTTAAAAAAAATAAAATTGGCCAGCTGTGCAGTGTGTCTGATAATTTATCAGAACAGAAACAAGCATACTAAGCACATAACCAGGCAAACAAAGAATTTAATTATATTATGACTGTAAGTTAAATAGCAGAATATATTAGAATACATTATGTTATAAAGCTTGGAATTAGGAATTGTCTTTTATCACTTTTTCCTTTTCTTCTGTTTCATGTGAGTGTTTATTCTGGGAAATAACTATTTTAAGAGAATGTAAGGGGGCTGGTGCCATGGCCAAGTGAGTAAAGCCATGGCCTGCAGTGCTGACATCCTATATGAGCCCTGATTCTAGTCCTGGCTGCTCCACTTCTGACCCAGCTCTCTGCTATTGCCTGGGAAAGCAGTATAAGATGGCTAAAGTCCTTGGTCCCCTGCACCTGTGTGAAGCTCCTGGCTTTAGAGCAGCACAGATGATCCCTGCCATCTGGGGAGTGAACGAGCAGATGGAAGAACTCTCTCTCTTTCTCTCTCTCTCTTTCTCTCTCTCTCTCTCCCTCTCTCTCTCTCTTTCTCTCTCTCTGCCTCTCTGTAACTATTTCAAATAAATAAATAAATATATTTTTAAAAAAATGTAAGGACCCACTGTGTGATGTTTTCTGTTTTTCTGTGTATTATTTCTTTTTCCTCTACCCTTCTCACAAGAAAGGCCATTACTACATTTGTCTATTCCATGGCAGCACCAAGAATACATCCTAAATGTCCTCAAAAGTACTCCAGTCTTTCTTCTTTGCTGTATTACTGTTGATTATTCAATATAAGTCACTATCAGTTGTTTTGGATAAGGGATAGTTGGCTCATTTTTATTGGGTACAGCTCATAATTTGTATATGTCCTCTTTGAATATTGGCTTTTTGGCATTTTATACTTTTATAAAGAACTATCAATAGGGTTTTGAACTTACAGGTAACTATATTAAATTTAATTAAGTGAAAACTGTAACCACCAAAGAAACTTTTCAGGAACAAGCAGAGACTTCTTCTCTGTTGATAACTACAGTTACTAGTAGAGAGTGAGCACGGTTTGAACAAGATTTAAATCTCAAACTTGTCTGTAAGTTAAACCTCAAAGTCCTAAACTGATGGCACTAAGAGAGAGTAAAAACTTAATCCAATTATGCTGGTTAGAAGATGAGTTTTGGGAAGTCCTTGTGTCACTGGGAAGCATACTTCTCGTGAGAGGGCTTGTTCTAAAAACTTAGCTGGGCCTGGCATTGTCACAGTTTCCTGGATCACCATGTGATCGCTCTACTGCATACACGTGGCTGCTGCCAAACTGTCCTCACCAATAGCTGAACCCATAGGGCCTGACTGATCTTCAACTTCAACTCCCAAATTCTGAGCCAAAACAAACCTTTTTCTTGAATAAGTGGCCTGTGTCAGGCATTTGATAGCAATTAAAAAGAAAACAAAAATCAAACAACACAAGGAGACCAATCCGGAGGAAAGCAAAATCGGTAGTAGCAATGTTTCCAGAACTTGTAAATATACCAGAACACATTGAATTAAGACTTTAAATGAGTAAATTGTATGCCATGTGAATTACATCTCAATAAAAATGTCTTTAACAAAAATAATATTAAAATATCCCATTTAACAAGATTTTTTTAGGTTAATATCCTCTATAACCATAGAGCATGGATCAATACTTAGACATTTACCTTAGTCTGATGGTTTTAACAAGATGCACAATTTGGATTACCCAAGATTTCAAACTAGTGTTTTTCGTTCTTTCTCTCTTCCAGATTCCTGCCCAGAATTCCACATTGAATTTAGTTCTCTCACAATCAGTGGCCATTCTTCAGTTCTCCTTTGTCTTTCATGACCTTGATAATTTTGAAGAGTATTGTTGAATTATGTTGTAAAATGCCTGACTTGATTGTGTTGCCTGTTCTCAAAAAAGACACCAGTGAAATGATGTGCTCTGCACCGGATGGCCTGCATACATGAGATAACAACTTGACTGCTCATGTGAGGTTCTTCACTCGGCCAGTGTGTCTACCACCATCCTACAAGATAAAATTACTGTGTTCTCTTTGTCAGTCTTAAATACTTTGAATGAATTCCTTGATATATGTAAATATTCTTTTTGTTTAAATTTTCTTGTTAATCTTGGCATCATGTATTATTGGGAGTTGGGAAACAATCATGGTAGTATTGCTATGATGATATATAATTCCCTTGACTTGTTTTGTACTTGTTAATGTAAATCCTTCATAAAGAAAGATTCTTATTGATGGAACAAAGACATAAGCCTCAGCCATTCTCACTCATTGCCCAAAAGATAGATAAACATTGGGATGTATTCCTTGCCCTTGAATCTCAATGGGGTCTCACACTCTATTGCCTTCATACCTCCCCACTTAGGCCATCTGAAAGACCATTTGTTGGAACACTTGCAAGACCAGTTCTAGGAATTCACCTCTACCTGCAGCCCTTACCCCCCGCCCCCATCCCTAGGTGTCCTCAAATATAAAAAGGCCCCAGCCCCTGGGGGCCTTCTGCCATGAGTTCCATCAATGTGCTCACAGGCAGTAAGTCACCCACCTCTACAAATTTATTTTCTCTGAATAAATTCGGTCTGGCTGTAAATTCGTACACTGCCTGCTCTCTATTCTGCGCCTCTTTTCCTAACATTTCTGGTGCCCCATGTGAGGAGGCACCAATCTGCAACTCTTTTTCCTAACACTTATTACTTCAATTTGTCTATTCAGTTGTGTATCTATATATAAGCTCATGAATGTTTATTTGGGGAAGTGGGCTATAAAACAACACTGTATTTATTTAATTCTATTTGTTCTAACTTTGGCTAATGGAAGATTGTTCAGATGGCTCGTGTGCCCTGCTTATATGCCCTCAATTTTTTTTCTTTTTCCTTTTTCATTTTGAGCTTTTTATTACACTGCAGTATCAAAGATATCCAGATTCATCATTGAATTCAGCTCCAGATGTTCAACAAACCAGTTATCCAAAAACTTCTGATTCTTTTTATTGAAGAGCTTTGGTATTGATTTCTCCCACTTCATTCCAACACTGCATTTTATTTTAGCCAAAAACATTCCTTATATAAATCTCCATTCTCCAATAGTGAGAATTTTGTCTTTCTGTAATAAAATGTTTATTATTCATTCAATTCTATAATAAAAATATTCCTTGAATTCCCAACACATCAATTGTAATAAATAAATTTACAAAAAAACCTAGGCTATAGTGTTTATCAGAAATTCTATTCAGGGTCAGGGTTGTGTCATAGTGGGTAAAGTCACCCCCACAATGCTGGCATCCCCTATGGGCACTGGTTCACATCCTGACTGCTCCACTCCCCACTCAACTCCCTGTAAATGGAGACCCAGATGAAGCTCCTCAAAGCTGACTTCAGCTTATTTGGCCATTGGTGCCATCTGGGGAGTTAACCAGTGGACAGAAGATTCTCTCTCTCTCCCTTGTGCATGCACACACGCTCACTCTCCTCCCACTCTCTCTATAACTCTGACTTTCAAAATAAAATCTTTAAAATAATAGTAATTCTATTTGTGACCTTAATATATCCCGTTGAGTTTTACGAAGTGACTTAGGTCATTCTCTGTGTTTCCCTTCCATCAGTGTAAAAAGTTCTTTGAGACACTTACAAAATGTTTTGTATCACTGCATTCTCTCTCTCCCCCGCCTCCCGGTTGACACATTTAGAAGCATGTATGGAGTAAAGTCCAGTGTTTTATGGCTCACACATCGTTGGGTTATGATGAATATGTTGATGATTATGACCACAATTTGATGCAGTTTCATTGTTGCCAGTGATCTCTTTCTGCTGGCACATGGTAGAACTCCTTTTCATTGATTAAAAATCATCACTTAAATTGTTTAAAATTTTCAGGATTGTGAATAAATATATTATATATATTTTGTACATATTTTTTGTAAAGCTACTAATTTTGAAATTAATAATTATAGGACAAAATAGATTTAATTCATTATTAAGTGTAAGATTTATAATTAATGTGATAGATGTATCTTTTTTCTTTCTAAGAAAATACAAAACTGTTTCCAAAGTGGATCCACTGTTTTATGAGAATTCCCATTGCTTTTCATACTTTTGGGCTCTCAGTACTGACACTATGTGTGCTACCATGTATTTTCTGTTTTTATTTATGTTTATTTAGTGAAAAATAATGTCCAACTTATGCCCATATACTTTTTATGCACCTTTTTATCTTATTTAGCAAGTTGTCAATTCAAAACTTTTGCTCAATTTTGAGTATGAATGAATCAACATTTCCTTCCCCTACAAGATAACTGGAACTAGAACCAAAATATAAGAGAGAAAATTATAAATTTATTAAAATTAGATGTGCAGAAAAATATATTGTGTAAAATGAGATATAACATATCTAAAATAACAACAAGTAAATTTATCTTTGAAACAGGAAATTTATTCTTTAAATGCACCCTATCAACCCCCCCACACATCAATTATTCAAAGTCATCAAGGAAGATGTTATCTTTTTTAATATATATATTTTATTTATTTGAAAGGCAGTGTTGTAGAGAAAGAGGGAGAAACAGAGTGAGATCGTCCATCCATTGGTTCACTCCCCAAATGGTTACTGTGACAGGAGTGGTCCAGGACAAAACCAGGAGCCAGGAGCTTCATCTGGATCTCCCACGTGAGTATAGGGACCCAAGCACTTTAGCCATCTTCTACTGCTTTCCCAGGTCTATTGACAGAGAGCTGGATTGGAACTGGAACAACCTGGTCTCGACCAAGCATCATATGGTATATCGGCATTGCAGGCAGTGGCTTAATAGATATGCCACAATGCCGACGCCAAGGAAAATATTATTTGTAATAAGAGAATATTGGTAGTAGCCTTAGTACTCACCCATAGAATTCATATTAATTCAACAATGGAACATCTCTACAATGGATAAGTATGTAGCTATCTTTTAATAGCTGTGTATATCATAAGTGATTTGATATCAAGAATATATGTGCAAGACAAAAATCAAAGTTGTAAAGTATAAAAAAGTATATATATGTATATATATATATAAGAATAAGAGATATTACACAGGATCCAATTTAACAAAGTAGGTGAAATACAATATATCTGTTTATTTTGAAATGTAAATAGAGAAAAGATAAACCAGAGACAATTAGAAATATTTGGCTCTGTAGTATAAGAGGGAATAGCTTAGGCATTATAAAGATATCATGTCTGATGTGATTTTTGATTTATCTATTTTATCTTTTGACATTGATGACATTGTACATATTCCACAGTAAAACTAAAGTTATGAAAAACAAATTCTAAAGTTTTATTCAACAGAAAAAAGACGACTCTACTTTCATACCAAGTTGATGATATATCACACAGAAAAAAAAAATATATAATTGAATTAAAATTTGTGCCTAGTGATTTTTCCAGATCTTTCTGATTGTCACTATATGACTGTATCCTAAAGAAAAAAGAAATACAAATATCTTGATTGCTTATCCCATTTTTTTATTGCTGTAGTGATTTTGAGATTATTTACTGTGTAGCACAGGATATAGTAGATGAGGAAATACATGGATGTTTTTGGGAAAGAAATTTCAGCAGCTTAATGGGGAAGAAAAGGAAAAATGCTGTGTTTTTTATTTGAATTAATTAGAAGTAGTGATATGAATTCATCATATTTTAGAAACACACACACACACACACACACCCTTCTGAAAGGATTTATAAGCTAGGATATTCTGGTCACAAAGAGCCCCCAGGGGTTGGTGTTGTGGTGTAGCAGGTTAAGCCACTTATAACGCCAGCATCCCATATGGACCACAGTTCTAATCCCAGCTGTTTCACTTCCAATCCAGCTCCCTGCTAATGCACCCGGGAAGGCAGCAGAAGGTGAGCAGAAGATGGCCCAAGTACTTGGGCCCCTGTCACCCATGTGGGAGAACCAGGTGTGCCTGGCTTCTGGATTTAGCCTGGTACAGCCACAACCATGGCCTCTATTTGGGAGTGACCACTGGATGGGGAGTGATACTTCCTCTGTCTTTCACTCTTTCTGTATATCTATGTATGTCAAATAAGTAAGTAAAATATTTAAATAAACAGTCCATCAATCACCTGTAAAATATAGGCTATCTAAATTTTTGAATGGAACAAGACACGACTGTGAGTAAATTGACAGGAGAGCACAATATGAGCCTGCAACATCTGGTTTTGTCACAAAGCAGGAAGTTATTAGAAACCTCAGTAAAACACATAAGAAAAGCTAGATCTGCCTTGAATTCCTTGAACTGGTTCTCAAGTTAGAGACAAGTTAAATGTCCAAGACACAATAAAAATCTCATGTGGATTACAACATACTGATTAAAACAATTCTTGAAATTGCACAGACACTTAAGATTTGGGCAGATGGAGGACTCTTTATAGGAGGAGCACGTTAGCTACTGAATGCAGAAAGAACAATACAATAGAAAATCATCATTGTCAATTCTGAAAATTATCATACCTTGAATTACTTTCAAATAACAAAAGAAAAGAAAAGAAAGAAGGCAACTTTATATTACAGAGTTCTAGGGGTTACCACTATAATCAAGTAATCAAATTTAGCATTACCAATAAGAAGAAATGACATGGCACACCTCCTATTGTGATATAATGGGAAGTAAATAATATCACTTCAGCAGTACTGTTAACAACAACAAAAGTTTGGTTTAAATCTGATCATGGTCAAAGACTTATATAGATTTAAATTGTGAAATTCTACAAAACAGCAGGCCTTTACTCTTAAAATATTTCAATATTAAACACACAGTGTCACACTATACAATTTATTATAATAAAGGATATGAAAGCAACACAAATATTAAATGTAATGATTTAAAGTGGCTCTTAGATGCGGATAATAAAAACTCATAATGCTATTTTTTGTAGTATAATTAAATGAACAAAAAGTTTTAAGAAAATTAGCAAACATTTAGTGAAGACATGTCAGGCCAAAGGTTATGACATATACAGATTAATATAAAACACATAATTCAAAATTCTTTTTTTCCAACTTAATGCTTTGATTTTTATTCATATTTAAATTTCATATGCTTTAAGCAACAGAAAAAGAATCCCAGAAATCAGCAAATTACCTGGAATGTAGCTCTGTGCTGCCATTATTATATTTGCTTCCTCTTTCCCATACACCAAAATCAGGCACACGGTAAACTCTTTCCACACACAATACAAGGTTTTGAATAAAAGAGACCTCGTCAGTGTTGTAGATAATCTGGAGTCCTGAGGAAATCATTTCCACAAGGTAAAGGAGATAGAGGGACACTGCATTTATCTGAGGATGACCATATTCCTCATAAGACAGCAATTCATCTCCTGTATGCACATTGAAAAGAGTGAAGACACGTTGTTGGTCGTGGATCCTGCTTAAACTGCTGGACCTTATCAGCCTGGCGCATATAGCAGTAGAGAATTCCTCTCCTACATTTTATAGCCGAATGCTCCAGCTCATGGGTCCTTCCCTTGTCATCATCAATGCGCCTGTATGCAAGAGCCAAAGCCCAGGCCCCAGTAGCACAGTATAGGCTGTCATGGATCTTGGCTGTCTGATCAGCACCGCACGTTTTAGTGGGAAAGAGACCTGTGGTGGGACTCTGATACAGCAGCAATGTTGACTTAACAATTTTATAATAATACTCTGATACAGCAGCAATGTTGACTTAACAATTTTGTAATAATAATCCAATTTATCCCATAGAGTTTCATTATCCAGTCTTGGAAGATTAATGCTTTTAAGAGGTTCATAAACTGAGCCAGACCTTAAGAAAGCGGGTGGAGAGGAGACGACTGCATCAGCTGAGCTGGCCAATTCAAATTGTTGACTCTAATCATAAGCGTTCCAGGCTAAACTACAGCAATTTTAAAACTGAGCGCTTGATCCGAGCCCTTCGCTCCAAGACCTTCCAGCTCACTTCGGCCATGAGCCCTGTCACCCCCACCATTGCGCTCCGGCCGCTGCCTTCCATAATTCAAAATTCTTTAGATCAAGCAGATATAATGGGGCTCTGGAGCTTGGACTTTGGTTTCGATTTCTTTTTTTTTTTCTTTTTTCCTTTTTTTTTTTTTTTTTTTTTGACAGGCAGAGTGGGCAGTGAGAGAAAGAGACAGAGAGAAAGGTCTTCCTTTGCTGTTGGTTCACCCTCCAATGGCCACCGCTGCTGGTGCGCTATGGCCAGCACACCGCGCTGATCCAAAGGCAGGAGCCAGGTACTTCTCCTGGTCTCCCATGGGGTGCAGGGCCCAAGCACTTGGGCCATCCTCCACTGCACTCCCTGGCCAGAGCAGAGAGCTGGCCTGGGAGAGGGGCAACCGGGACAGAATCCGGCGACCCTACAAGGACTAGAACCCTGTCTGCAGGCAGAGGATTAGCCTAGTGAGCCCCGGTGCCAGCCATCGATTTCTTTCTTATCAGCACATATGTATTTCATACAAATGAAATAAAATGATTTCTATTTAAGTTTTCTTAACTGGCTGATTTGCTTCTAAATTGTATAGGAGTACTATTGAAATTTAGTAAGAGCTAGAGTTGTAGTGCAGGAAGTTAAAGTGCCTGAGATATCAGAATCCCATGGTAGAGTGCTCAGTTCAGCCCCAGCTGCCTCGCCTCCTATCCAGCTCTCTGCTAATGTGCCTGGCAAGACAGAGGGGGAAGACCCAGGTGCTCTGCTCCCTGTCACACACGCATGGAAAACCAGGATGGAGTTCATGGCCTATGACTTGGGCCTGGCCCAACCCCTGATGTTGTGACTATTTGAGAAGTGAACCAGCAGATGAAATGGATGATCCTATCCCTCCTCCTCTCCTTGATTTTTTAACTTTGCTCAGATAAATTTCTCTTTTTTAAGATGTCATCTTCTCAAATTTCTCAAAGGACTTCTGCTATAATCAGCTCAATATCTTTCATTTTATTCATATTTTTTTCTTTTGACATGTTCAATATAGTTCATAGATGCAATTCTCTCTTTTTGATTTTTTTGTTAGTTTTAACAGGTTCAGTATAGTTGATAGATACAATTCTAAGAATATAATGATATTTCCTTGCTCCTATCCTCCCTGACTCCTTCCCTACTCTTTTTTCTTTAGCTTTTGAGACAACATATTTTAGGTTTATATTACAGTAAAAAGACTTAATGGTTCATCAGATAAGAAGTTCAATGAGTAAAAAGGCAAAAAGAACCTAGTTTAGTGCAAATATAGGTAACAGCTATAAACAGTAATTAAATGGAAAGATGACCATTTCACCCATACACAGTAAAGTTTAAATTAATCAGGCAATAAAAACTACATTAGTATAACATTTTAACCATTGGTTTGACAAAGGTTTAAAACAAAGACTTCAAAATTACATTTAAAATTATATTCATATCCACAGCTATGACTTTTTTTCCTTTTTTGTTTTTTTTTTCTTTTTCTAAACTTTTATATAATAGATATGAATTTCCAAAGTACAACTTTTGAATTATAGCAGCTTCCCCCCCATAACCTCCCTCCCACCTGCAACCATCCCATCTCCCACTCTCTCTCCCATCCCATTCCTCATCACAATTCATTTTCAATTATCTTTATATACAGAAGATCAACTTAGTATATACTAAGTAAAAATTTCAACAGACTGCACTCACAAAGACACACAAAGTATAGAATACTGTTTGGGTAGTAGTTTTACCGTTAATTCACATAGTTCAACACGTTAAGGACAGAGGTCCTACATGGAGAATAGGTGCACAGTGACTCCTGTTGTTGATTTAACAATTGACACTCTTATTTATGGCGTCAGTAATCACCCTAGACTCTTGTCATGAGCTGCCAAGGCTTTGGAAGCCTCTTGAGTTCACCAACTCCGATCTTGTTTAGACAAGGTCATAGTCAAAGTGGAAGTTCTCTCCTCCCTTCAGAGAAGGTACTGCCGTTTTGGTGGCCTGTTCTTCCCACTGGGATCTCACTCACGGAGATCTTTCATTTAGGTTTTTTTTTCCCCAGTGTCTTGGCTTTCCATGCCTGAAATACTCTCATGGGCTTTTCAGCTGGATCCACATGCCTTAAGGGCTGATTCTGAGGCCAGAGTGCTGTTTAGGACATCTGCCATTCTATGGGTCTGCTGTGTATCTCATTTCCCATGTTGGATCATTCTCTCCCTTTTTGATTCTATCAGCTAGTATTTGCAGACACTAGTCTTGTTTATGTGATCCCTTTGGTTCTTAGTCCTATCATTATGATCAACTGTGAACAGAAATTGATCACTGGGACAAGTGAGATGGCATTGGTGCATGCCACCTTGATGGGATTGAATTGGAATCCCCTGGTATGTTTCTAACTCTACCGTTTGAGGTAAGTCAGTTTGAGCATGTCCCGAATTGCACATCTCTTCCCTCTCTTATTCCACTCTTAATTTAACAGAGATCACTTTTCCGTTACGTTTCAGCACTTAAGAAGAATTGTGTATTGATTACAGTATTCAACCGAAAGTATTAAGTAGAACAAACAAAAAAAATACTAGAGGGATAACATATTAATTTGCTCATCAACAGTCAGGGTGAGGGCTGATCAAGTCACCGTTTCTCATAGTGTTCATTTCACTTTAACAGGTTTCCTTTTTGGTGCTCAGTTGTCACCTATCAGGGAGAACAAGTGGTATTTGTCCCTTTGTGATTGGCTTATTTCACTCAGCATAATGTATTCCAAATTCCCAACAGGGATCACTTTTCAGTTAAAATTTAAACATCTAAGAATAATTGTGTGTTAATCACAGAGTTCAACCAATGGTACTAGAACAAAAACAAAATACTAAAATGGATAAAGTATTACATTGTACATCAACCATCAGGACAAGAGCTGATCAAGTCACTGTTTCTCATAATGTCCATTTCACTTCAACAAGTTTCCCCTTTGGTGCTCAGTTAGTTGTCACCGATCAGGGAGAACATATGATATTTGTCCCTTTGGGACTGGCTTAATTCACTCAGCATGATGTTTTCCAAATTCCTCCATCTTGTTGCAAACGACCGGGTTTCGTTGTTTTTGACTGCTGTATATTATTCGATAGAGTACATGTCCCATAATGTCTTTATCCAGTCTACTGTTGATGGGCATTTGGGTTGGTTCCAGGTGTTAGCTATTGTGAATTGAGCTGCAATAAACATTAATGTGCAGATGGCTTGTTTGTTTGCCAATTTCAATTCCTTTGGGTAAATTCCAAGGAGTGGGATGGCTGGGCTGAATGGTAGGGTTATATTCAGGTTTCAGAGGAATCTCCAAACTGACTTCCACAGTGGCTTAACCAATTTGCATTCCCACCAACAGTGGGTTAGTGTCCCTTTTTCCCCACATCTTCTCCAGCAACTATTGTTGGTAGATTTCTGAATGTGAGCCATTCTAACTGGGGTGAGGTGAAACCTCATTGTGGTTTTGATTTGCATTTCCCTGATTCCTAGTGATCTTGAACATTTTTTCATGTGTCTGTTGGCCATTTGGATTTCCTCTTTTGAAAGATGTCTATTGAGGTCCTTGGCCCATCTCTTAAGTGGGTTGTTTGTTTTGATGTTGTGGAGTTTCTTGATCTCTTTGTAAATTCTGGTTTTCAACCCTTTATCAGTTGCATAGTTTGCAAATATATTTTCCCATTGTGTTGGTTGCCTCTTCACTTTCCTGACTATTTCTTTTGCAGTACAGAAACTTCTCAATTTGATCCAATCCCAAATGTTAATTTTCGCTTTGACTCCTTGTGCTTCTGAGGTGTTTTCCTAGAAGTCATTGCCGGTACCTATATCTTGCAGGGTTTATCCAATGCTCTCTAATAATTTGATGGTGTCAGGTCATAGATTTAGGTCTTTAATCCATGTTGAGTGAACTTTTGTGCAATGTGAAAGGTAGGGGTCTTGCTTCATGATTCTGCACGTGGAAATACAGTTTTCCCAGCACCATTTGTTGAATAGACTGTCCTTACTCCAGGGATTGGTTTTGGATCCTTGATCAAATATAAATTGGCTGTAGATGTTTGGATTTATTTTCTGGTGTTTCTATTCTGTTCCATTGGTCTATCCATCTGTTTCTGTACCAGTACCATGCTGTTTTGATTACAACTGCCCTGTAGTATGTCCTGAAATCTGGTATTGTGATGCCTCTGGCTTTGTTTTTGTTGTACAAGATAGCTTTAGCTATTCGAGGTCTCCAGCGTCTCCATATGAATTTCAGCACCATTTTTTCCAGATCTGAGAAGAAGGTCTTCGGTATCTTGATTGGTATTAGCATTGAATCTATAAATTGCTTTTGGGAGAATGGACATTTTGATGATATTGATTCTTCCAATCCATGAGCATGGAAGATTTTTCCATTTCTTGGTATCCTCTTCTATTTCTTTCTTTAAGGTTTTGTAATTTTCATCGTAGAGATCATTAACGTCCTTTGTTAAGTTTATTCCAAGGTATTTGATTGTTTTTGTAGCTATTGTGAATGGGATTGATCTTAGAAGTTCTTCCTCAGCCATGGCATTGTCTGTGTATACAAAGGCTGTTGATTTTTGTTTATTGATTTTTTTTTTTGACAGGCAGAGTGGATAGTGAGAGAGAGAGAGAGACAGAGAGAAAGGTCTTCCTTTTGCCGTTGGTTCACCCTCCAATGGCCGCCGTGGCCGGCGCGCTGCGGCCAGCGCACCGCGCTGATCCGATGGCAGGAGCCAGGAGCCAGGTGCTTTTCCTGGTCTCCCCATGGGGTGCAGGGCCCAAGCACCTGGGCCATCCTCCACTGCACTCCGTGGCCACAGCAGAGAGCTGGCCTGGAAGAGGGGCAACCGGGACAGAATCCGGCGCCCCGACCGGGACTAGAACCCGGTGTGCCGGCGCCGCTAGGCATTGATTTTATACTTTACCAAACTCTTCTATGAGTTCCAAAAATCTCTTAGTAGAGTTCTTTGGGTCCCCTAAATAATCATATCATCTGCAAAGAGGGATAGTTTGAGTTCTTCCTTCCCAATTTGTATCCCTTAAATTTTTTTTTCTTGCCTAATAGCTCTGGCTAAAACTTCCAGAACTATATTGAATAGCAGTGGTGACAGGGATCACTTTTCAGTTAAATTTAAATGACTAAAAATAATTTTGTGTTAAATAAACAGTTCAAACAATGGTATTAAGTAGAACAAAAAAAATACTAAAAGGAGTAAAATAATAAGTTATTGCTTGATAGTAAGGACAAGGGCTGACCAAACATGGTTTCTCATAGTGTCCATTTCACTTCAACAGGTTTATTTTGGTGCTCAGTTAGTTGTCACCGATCAGGGAGAACATAGGATATTCTCCCCTTTGGGACTGGCTTATTTCACTCAGCATTTTTTTTTCCAGATTCTTTCATTTTGTTGCAAATGTCCGGATTTCATTTTTTACTGCTGTGTAGTATTCTATAGAGTACATGTCCCATAATTTCTTTATCCAGTCTTCTGCTAATTGGCATTTAGGTTGATTCCATGTTTTAGCTATTGAGAATTGAGATGCAATAAACATTGAGGTGTAGACAGATCTTTTATTTGACAATTTCATTTCCTTTGGGTAAATTCCAAGGAGTGCGATGGCTGGGTTGAATGGTAGGGTTATATTCAGGTTTCTGAGGAATCTCCAGAGTGACCTCCATAGAGGCTTAACCAGTTTGCATTCCCACCAACAGTGGGTTAGTGTCCCTTTTTCCCCACATCCTCTCCAGCAACTATTGTTGGTAGATTTCTGCATGTGAGCCATTCTAACCGGGGTGAGGTGAAACCTCATTGTGGTTTTGATTTGCATTTCCCTGATGGCTAGTGATCCTGAACATTTTTTTTCATGTGTCTGTTGGCCATTTGGATTTCCTCTTTTGAAAGATGTCTATTGAGGTCCTTGGCCCATCTCTTAAGTGGGTTGTTTGTTTTGATGTTGTGGAGTTTCTTGATCTCTTTGTAGATTCTGGTTATTAATCCTTTATCGGTTGTATAATTTACAAATATATTTTCCCATTGTGTTGGTTGCCTCTTCACTTTCCTAACTGTTACTTTTGCACTACAGAAACTTCTCAATTTAATGTAATCCCAATTGTTAATTTTCGCTTTGACTGCCTGTGCCTCCAGGGTCTTTTCAATAAGTCTTTGCCTTTGCCTATATATTGCAGGGTCTCTCGATGTTCTCTAATAATTTGATGGTGTCGGGTCGTATAATCCATGTTGAGTGGATTTTTGTGTAAGGTGTAAGGCAGGGGTCTTGCTTCATGTTTCTCCACATGGAAATCCAGTTTTTCCAGCACTATTTGTTGAATAGACTGTCCTTGTTCCAGGAATTGTTTTTAGATCCTTGATCAAATATAAGTTGGCTGTAGATGTTTGGATTGATTTCTGGTGTTTCAATTCTGTTCCATTGGTCTATCCATCTGTTTCTGTACCAGTACCATGCTGTTTTGATTGTAACTGCCCTGTAGTATGTCCTTAAATCTGGTATTGTGATGCCTCTGGCTTTTTTTTTTCTATTTATTTATTTAAATTTTAGCTCTCACATATAATCAAGAACATGTGGTATTTGTCTTCTTTTGTCTGGCTTATTCTACTTAAATAATATCTTCTAATTGCATCCATTTTGATACAAATTGTAGAATTTCATCCCTTTTTATAGCTGGTTAATATTCCATTCTGCATATACACCACAGTTCCTTTATCTGTTCATCTGATGATGGACATTTTTGCTGATTCCTCATTTTGGCTGTTGTCAACAGTGCTTCTATAAATATGGTGATGATTAATCTTTCTGATATATTGTTTGCCTGCCTTTTGCAAATATACCTAGTAGAGAGACTGCTGGGTCATATGTCACATCTGTTTCTAATATTTTTCAAGAAATCCCCAGAGGCCACCATTGTGACATAATTGATTGAGCTACTGCCGAAATGGCGGCATCCCATATGGGGGCTGGTTCCAACCCCAACTGCTCCGCTTCCGATCTGGTTCCCTGCTAATGCATCTGAGAAATCAGCAGAATATGGCCCAAGTCCTGGGTCCTCTGAACCCTTATGGGATACTTGGATGTAGCTCCTGGCTCCTCGCTTTGAAATGGCCTGACCAGGAGCCAGTTTGGGGCCATCTGGGGAGTGAACCTGCAGGTGGAAGATTCCCCCCTTCTCCTTCTCCCTTTCCTTCTCCTTTCCCCCTCTCTCTGTGTAGCTCTGCTCTTAAAATAAATAACATAAACTTTAAAATATGAAATCTCCATACTGTTTAGTGGCTGCACTAATTTATTATCCTACCAACAGGCAAGTTTATCTGGATAAATCCAGTGGAACAAAACTTATTTTCCAAGTTTTCACATAGAAATAAAATCAAATGTTACATTGTCAAAAGAAATTTGAAAGGAACTTCATTTTGATTGTTTTGTGACTACAAAGGAAATCAGCTTGTACTACTTACCTTGACACTTCACCAAGATACGATCTATATTTACCAGTTGTCCTGAATAAGAGCTCCTCACAAAAAGGATGCAGGTGTCTCAACTGGCAAGTTCACTGCCAGACCAAACACACATCCCTGTTGTATGGATTTGAATAGCATCCTACAGTAAGGACAGATCTTTCTTCTTTAAAAGTACAGAATTTATGAAGGAATCACTTTTTTATTTCAATTAAAATTACTTTTATTTAGTGGACTGGCAGAAAAGAAAATATTTTCTGCAGATGTAAGTGTACAAATATTACTTGAGTGGAATTTTTGTATATTTTTGGAGACAACACATCATGACATCAAAAATTGTAAATCTGACACAATTTCACATGAAGCATTTTATATTTTAAATACCTATGGGAAGTTATGTGAATTGTATATTCAATGAATAAGAATTTGAAATAAAAAGATGCCCTTACAGGACTCACTTGTAACTGAATTCCATGAGGATGTGTTACACTGTATCAGCCCCACATCCCTCATATCAACAGGGTCGGTAGTCTGCTCCCATGGCCGTACTCTAGACGTCATTAAGAACTCTATTCCTCTGAGCCATGCATTCAAGACTTCCACCCTCTGATTGACATTTCTTATAGGGGTGAATCCAGTGTACCATTTCTAATTCCTTATTAACAGTAGAGACTTACTGTTCACTGACCCTACTACACTCTTGCCTGTGATCTCCCAACCCTGTTCCCTCACCATGTTTGCTCTTACTGTGATTGTCTTGAAAGCAACCAGCAGAGTCAGCCACATGATCGGAAAACCATGTTCCCCTGCCCATTATTCCTTTGCCACCACCACTTGCTGTCCTTCCCAATAATATTTCCAAACCCTGCACTAGCTGGTCTCTACATCGCCTCTTGAACTCCCCCAGCCCTCATGCAGCAGTTCTTCACCAAACTGCTTTTATCTATCTAACTCAACAACAACCTTCATCATGCATAGTCGTTTTCCAATCCAAGTATCAGAAGAATTTTCACATACTCAACCTCCCCTTCCATCTCCCAATGCCATTCTTCTCTTGGTATCTGGGAAGTGCTCTCACATTTATTTCCTTTTATCAACAAATCTGAGGATTTTCATTCTTTTTTGGTGAATCCAACTGTTTTTTTCATGACTGGTAAATGGGAAGCAGTCTAACATTCAGATTTCAGCCATGTTCCACTTTTTTTTTTAAGCTAAAGCAAATCCATACATTATTGATTCTCAAATAATTCTACATCAGAAATGCCTTATTTAATGTAAAAATAAAAGTATGGTAAGTAATTTTTATTTCACTGGCTTATTCTGAACATTTAATTTGTTAAACAATTCCTCAACTGATATTAACACCCAGCCAAGATAGATGGCCACTACTTTAGTCAAATTTTATAAGGCCTTGGATTTGAATAACATTTATGCTGACTCAATGTCACAATTATCTGGGTATTTAAACACACACATACACACACAGAGATGTAACCACACAGTTTTCTTGTTTGAGCTTTGAATAAATCACTGTATCTTGAGATTCAGACAAGGTCTGTACTCCTTACACACTTTCTATTAATCTGCTAAGGTGGAAACCACTAATATATGTGATTATGGCTTCAAATTTAAATCTATAATCAGATCTCTCCCTTGATCCCAGACTTGTATATGAAGGAGCCTTCTTAATATCTATATTTGCCTATGTCAATGATATATTAAATTTCGGTTTGTAAACTTCACTAGCTCCTCCCACCTCAAATATACCCCCTTCATTCATCAGTTCATTTTTCATTTACTGAAATTTTGTGTGCCATGTAACTTCTGGGCTCTAACAGTTCAGCAGAAAAAAACATAAAAATGTTGACATTATTAGCTCTACATTTTAATAGCAGATAAAACCATTAATAAGATAAATAAGTCTTCTATCGATGAAGTTTATTCTCCACATGCCATCAGAACAATGTCTCTAAAATATAAATCAAGTGATGTTACTTTCTAGTTCAGATAACTCTAATGACTTCCCTTCTTTCTCAAATTAAAACCCAAAAGTATTTGCAGGGTTTATATTCCATAGCATTCACAGTAGACCTATTCTGCTACCTTTATTAATAAGGTCCTTCAATCAATTTTTTGAATGTAGACACATAACTACACAGTGTGGATATGCAAACAATAAGTTGATTTTAAAGAATTTAAACTCAAGAAAAAAGGCAAAGAAAATGCAGCCTATTAAAGTGGGCCAATGCTAACCAGCTGTGCTTTTTGTGGGCATAAAAGAAAAAATTTCTCATTTAAAAGTGCAAGTGGAATAGAAAACCAGTTTGAGACAATTTTATGAATCTGTAAATATTTTAGGGCTATGAAGTAGAATTTTTTACCTTAAAGATTATGAAAAGAAAATGATTTTTGAGTAAAATCACTATGATTCTGTTTGAAGCACCATTAATATTTTTTCATAAGAAATTTAATTACTTAAGTGATTTTAAATGCAGTACACTGTTATATATTTCATATAACTTCATTTAAAACATTTTTGTGCATGAGATCAAAGGACCAGGTTTTGATTACTAATATGGTATGAAGCATAAGATCTGTATTCCAAGACCTGATTTGTTTTATAATATAAACATTTCTTCAAGAGTTTATTATTTTCAATAAAAAATTGTTTATACTTCTTTTCATGTGGTTCAGGATCAGCAATAGTACATTCATAAATTTTCACTTCATGAACTTGTAACTGATATGCAAACTTCCATTTAAAAGTACATTTGATATCGTGTAATGTAAATGTTCTCTAAAAAGAAATGTAGTCATTATTTGCCTGACAAATGGTCAGTTTGTATGCGTCACGAAACAGTTCCTAGAGTTTTTAAGGGTACTCACATACAAAGCATTCTATTTAGTGATGTGAAATTTTAAGCTTAATTTAAAACAATGGCAAGAATGATTTTTAAACATTTTTGTCATCCGGTGGTGCTCACTTTGATTACAAAATTTTCTAAGTAAAGTGACTCTGAGCACATGCACAAGCGTTAGCAGTGAAGTGAAATCCCTTTGCAGTCTGCTTCTCCATCGTGCAACCCACCTGTTTGCTGCTTCTTTGTTTCTTTGCCAGCTCCAGCCATTTTGACCTTGCTTTTCCAGAACACACCAGTGATGCTCTGATCTCCACGCCTGTGTGTGCTGTTCCATCGTCAGTGTGGACTCATGTCTTCTCTTAGTTCATGTAGGTGCCAAAAAAGTGAGCAGAATATTTTATCACCATAATGGAAAAGCATTTCTTGCACTCAGAGGACTTCCTTTTGATTTTTCTTCTTATCATCGTGTACAGGCGTACAGCCCTGTTTATATTTGTCTAATGTATCTCTTACAAGAAACAAAATACTTGAGAATTTTATTGGTTACTACTATACTATAAGGAACAGGTAGCCACTCAAAGATCTTTTTTGGATGAATAAAGTGGATAACATTACATTGAGTGTTTAATCCTGTCTATTGAAAATGCAAAAGATAAAATTTGAGAGCAACAAATATACTATTTAACAAAGTTTGCCTGGTGTAATGAATGAAAGCATAACATTATTTTTTTCAGTATACCATTTTCTGTAAGCAATTGTTGATATACAATAAATACATTAAGTATAAACATAATATATATATGTATTTCTAATATAAAAGTTCCACTTTTAACTATATAATAATTTTATAAAAACATACTTTTCAAAATGACAGAGGCAAAAGATGAATATCATGGCTGCCTGTTGTAGCCTTGCTTTGAGACATGTTTAAAATGCATTATGTATCTATCTACTATTTACTTACACACGTACCAGAATTCTTGCAGCAGCACTTCATTTACACTTCAGGATTCTGTATAGGATTTATGTTGGCCTTTGCTTGGTAACACACATTTAATTCAGTTTGTAAATTTTGGGAATCTTGCCAATGCTGAGAACAATTAGGTTACTTAAACTAAGTGATAATTTTCTAATTAATTCAATTAAATACTCATTTAAGTGTGTTTGGCTTGGGGGAAGACAATGCAGAAAATCTATAGCTGGACTTGTATTCTGGCTGTGTGCCTAGGAAAACTGAACTGTGATATTAAGTAGTCACATGAGTAACTGGGAACAAACAGCAAGAAAAATTAAGCTACTGTGTCAAAGAGCAAAAAGCCTACAGATTGCATGGAAGCTATAAATTTGTCTTTAATTCACAGTTGTTTAAAAGTGCAGTGGATCTGTGAACATTAAGACACTAGAATCTACCCGAAGAGCCTTTCTTGTAGTATAGAATGTGTGCAGAGCAGTTTCCCTATAAGCTAAACTTGGATCAAGATGGGGTGCAGGGAGGCTACTGGGAAAGTGCTTGGGTGGCACTGGTTAGAGAGCTGAAGTAGCATGATTGGGGCAGAGAGAGTGTGGATCTCACATCCCCCTATAGAGCTGCTCTGCACTGATACCATGAGTCTAAACATTTACTATCTCCCCACCAGCCATCCATTGGCATCAGCAATGTGTTCTGGAGCACTTCCTAGAGATTGGCTCTCCTGGGAGCTGACAACAGTGGACATCAGCAGCTGCCACATGACTGCTTCAGTTTTGAGATGGACACCTGCTGGTTAGCTAGCAGGTGGACCTTCTCTCAATATAAGTGTTCAAAAGCATAGGCAGGCTTTACACACAGTGGTTAAGATGCTGCTTAGGATACCCATAGCGTGGGCACAAGCAGATGCTACCTTAAGTACTTGGAGCTCTGTCATACATGTGGGACAATGGGGCATCTGGATTGAGTCCCTAGCACCTAACTTCAACCTGGCCCAGCTCCAGATATTGTAGGCATCTTTAAAGTGAACCAGAGGATTGATAATCTCTCTCTCTCGATATTTAGCAGAGTGATATTTTTATCAGTTGTACTTTAAATTAAAAACTATATTTTACAAAATTTTCAAAGGTAAAAGCTAGTTTTTTCTAAAGCCAAAAAGTTGTATCCATTTTTTTAATTTCATAATCCAAATAAATAAAAATGTGATACTAAAAATTATTGAATTATACATATAAATTTCTAATGCTTTTTCATATTAATATAATAGTAATACAAGGGAGCAGATTCAACATGGTTCATAGATACATTCTAATATGACTTCCTTTCCTCCCTCCTCTGCCCACACCTCTTTCCTTTCCCCTTTCTTTCTTCCCTTCTTTCTTTCTTTCATACTTCTTGAAATAATATATTTTTAATTAACATTACACTAAAAAGCTTAATGAACAAAGAGATCCATAAGTAAAAAGTAAAAAGGCTCTAATTTAGCCATAATATAAGCAAAGGTTACAAAGTATAATCAAATAAAATATGACCATTTCACCTATACAAAATACATTTTAAATAAAAACATCATTAAAACTGTAATTCTATAGCATTCTTAACCGTTGGTTTGACGAAGATATAAACAAAGTTTGACAAAAATGTTTTTGCAGAAATACTGACACACACAAGCATTTCTTTTTTTTTTTTGGTTTTGCTTTTTATTTTCTTTTTTAATTTTAATTCCCACATCTAAGAAGAACAACATATAGTATTTGTCTTTCTCTGTCTGGCTTATTTTACTCAATACCAAGTCCTCCATTTGTATCCATTTTGGTGCAAATTGTGGAATTGCATTCTTCTTTATAGCTTTCCTTTATCCATTCATCTGATGAGGGACACTTTGGTTGATTCCATATTTTGGTGTGGGTGAACAGGTGAACAGTGCTGCTATATAGATGGTGGGGCAGGTGTCTGATTCATGTCTTCTGGGTATATACCCAGTAGTGGGATTACTGGATCACATGGCAAGCATTCCCAGTTGTTTTTTTTATTTAAGTAATCTCCATAGTGACTGTACGTTCACAACAACAGTGGGAAAGTTTTCCCCTTTCTCAACATATTCCCCCACTTTTGATACTGTCTGTTTTTAGATACTAGTCATGGAATAGGGGTCACCTGATATCTCATTGTGGTTTGATTTGCATTTCCTTTAGGGCTAGTGATGTTGAAGGTTTTTTTTTTTTTTAAGTTTTTTTTTTTTTTTTTTTTTTTTAAAGACAGAGTTAGAGAGAGAGAGAGAGAGAGAGATTTGCAGAGAGAGCTCTTCCATCTGCTGGTTCACTCTCCAAACGGCTGCAATGGCTGAGGCTGGGCCAGGTTGCAGGTAAAAGCCAAGCACTTCTTCCTGGTTTCCCACAGGGGTACAGGAGCCCTAGAACTTGGACTATCCTTCATCGCTTTCCCAGGCACTTAACAGGGAGCTGGATCAGAAGTGGAGCATCCAGGACATGAACTGGTGCCCATCTGGGATGCTGGCATCACACGCAGCAGCTTAACCCATTACACCACATTCATGGCTCCAGTGTTGGGCATTTCTGTTGGTCATTTGTATTTCTCATTTTGAAAGCTGCCTGTTGAGGTCCTTTGCCTATACATTTACTGGATTGCTTGAACGTTTTTGATAAGTTTTCTGAGTTATTGATATATCTGGATATCAACCCTTTGTTGTGTGAGTGACTCACAAATATATTTTACCCACTCTGTTGTCTGTCTTTTCACTCTGCTGATCATTTCCTTTGATGTGCAAAAGCTTCTGAGTTTTACATAATCCCATTAGTTTAGTTTTGCTTTTGTAGCCTGTGTTTTAGGGATCATTTCCAAGAAGTTGTCAACCACAGCAATGTCTTGGAGTGTTTCCCATACATTATCTTCTAGCCAATTCATTTGGTTTATCAAATCTAAGAGTTTTTGATTGAGTGTTTAGGTTTCCCCATGGACAGCATCATGTCATCTGCAAATATGGATATTTTGTCTTTATTTTTTTCCAGTTTTAATACACTTTATTTCTTTCTCCTAATTGCTCTTGATAATAATTCCATTACTATTTTTTCTCTATTTTAAAGATTTATTTTTATTTATTTGAAAGACAGAGTTACAGAGAGAGAGAGAGAGAGAGAGAGAGAGTCTTCCATCTGCTGGTTCACTCCCCAGATGGCCGCAATGGTCGGAGCTGTGCTGATCCGAAGCCAGAAGCCAGGAGCTTCTTCCAGGTCTCCCACGTGGGTGCAGAGGCCCGACACTTGGGCCATCTTCTACCATTTTCCCAGGCCATAGCAGAGAGCTGGATTTGAAGAGGAGCAGCTGGGTCTCGAACCGCCACCCATATGGGATGCCAGCACTTCAGGCAGCACCTTTTATCCATTACACCACAGCACCAGCCTCTCTCTCTCTCTCTCTCTTATTGTAAACACTTGATACTATGAACTTCCCCCTTAATTCTGCTTTTGCTATACCCCACAGATTTTGATGTTATGTTTTCATTTTCATTTACCATATGTCTCAAGAAAAGTTTTGATTTCCTCTTTAATTTCTTCAAAGACCATTGCTCATCCAGTACCATGCTGAATTTCTATGTATTTATGAGTGTTCTATTGTTCTTGTTGATGGCTACCCTTATTACTTGTTGGCTTGAAAATATACATGGTATGATTTCAAACATTTTTAAATTTTCTGAGACTTGATTTGTGGCCTAATATATGGTCAATTCTACAAAATGTTCCATGTGCTGATGGAAAGAATGTGTATTCTGTGAAATGTCCTGTACATGTCTGTGGTCGATTTACTCAAAAGTATGTTTCAACTCTGATGTATGTTTATTGATTTTCTGTCTGAATGATCTGTCCTTTGACGAAAGCAGGGTGCTGAAGCCACCCTCTATCATTATATAATTGTATTGTATTATATATATATATATACACACTTCTATATATATATATGCATATATATGTATATATGTATATATATATATGTATATATGTATATATACATATTGTTTTCTTGCTGAATCAAACTTTTTATCAAAATATAATTTCTTTGTCTCTATTTAGATTTTGATTTAAAGTCTGTTTTGTTTGTAATTGGGATAGTTACTCATGCTCATTTTTTGTTTACATTTGCCTAATATATCTTTTTCATCCCTTCACTTTCAGTCTATATGTATCTGTATTTGTGAAGTGCATTTCTTGTCAGCATATTATAGTGTCTTTTCTTTTTTTAATCCATTCAACTGATTTAAATCTTTTGGATGTTGAATTTAATCCATTTACATTTAATACAATCCATTCACATACGCCATTTTTTTGATTGGATACTGATTTCCCCTACAGTGGCCTAGCTGCTGAAGTTTATAGGATTTAGGAAATGTGACTTTGAGATGAATGTCGGTTTCTTAGAGAATGTATATTCAGTCTCCAGAGAGTTCAGTGTCAGTCTCTCTAGGGATTGTGATATGCAGGCCCTCTTGGTGCTTAGGAGAAAAGGGGGGATCCATCCACTGGAAAGCCTGAGTAATGATGGGTCTTGTTTCACCAATTGCTGTGACTCTAGGACTCTGTGTTGCCGATTGGCCCTTCCTCAGGTCTTGCCAGGAGACTGCAACTGGTGCAATGGCTTATAAAACAAACAACCCTGGTCCCAGGGCTGAAGGAAGTGAACTGAAACCCTCCTCCAGTCCCACAGAGTGACTACAAGCTGTATAGGAGATTTTCCTCTGACATGTGTGGATCTAGAGACATGGAATGCAGATAGGCTGTCCCAGTAGGCCCACCAGGTAGATTTCAGAGGGATTGAGGAAATCAGAACTGATTGTTACAGTGCTTGTGTTATATGGCAAAGTGCAGTCATCATCCAGATTTCACAATGTAGGAGCATATTTTTTCATGGGCTGCTGCTGGTGCTAGCCCTCAGAAACTAAGGGACACCTGCCAGGCTCACTGTAGAGTGCTTGGGCATGGCTGCAGGGCTGATGCTCAAACATTGGCAATGTTGAAGGATGTAGGGGGTTTGTCTTCTGACCCCCAAGTTGCCTTGACTCTGACTCTGATTGCTTCTGGTAGCTGTACTGAAGAGATCAGTTGTGTGACTCCTGACTTCAGCTCTCCAGCCTTCAGCTCTCCAGCCATGGCTATTGTATCATGTAGGCAATGAGTCAGCAAATGGGAACTCACTCTCTTTTGGGCTGTCTCTTTCTCTATGTTCCTCTCAAATAAATAAAAGATTACAGTAACAAAAACAAAACTAGAATTTTGAGTAGAATTACATTGAATCTATTGATCCATTCTGAGAGAACTGTCATCTTAATAACATTGAGTCTTCCAATCCAGGGACATCTTTTTGTTATCCACTTGTGTTGGTATTCTTTAAATTTTCCTTTGATATTTTGTAGCTTTTAGTTTACAAATACAGTACTTAAATACACTTTGCATAAACATATAAGTAGGCACATCTATTGGACATATATCTAAGTAGTCAAATATATCAATATAGAATACTGGTATGAAATGTAAATAAATTTGCTAATTTTATTTTTGCATTTTGACATCTGAAAGGCCTTTTTTTTAAATTCAGTATTACATTATGTAGATGCTTCACTCCTCTATCTTGCACCTCATCTTGAGTGTCTGAAATAAATGAAGTCCCGTCTTCCTTCCTCGCGTGGTACCTCTCCACACACAACCACATGCACAAGCAAGAAAACTAGGCTTGTTCATTAGAAGGCAGTATTACAAAGACGAAAGCCTTCATGAGCCTCTGACTTCACTGGGCTGCTGAATTTCTGCCAGCCACAGTAAATTACAGGGCTGAACTCTGAGCAATCCAAGAGGGTACTACACAAGGGCAAGAACATTACTGTGCCCAGAGGTTATGTATTATAAATTGTTGATCCAGCAATCTAATAAGACACTTCAATCTCCGACGTTTAGTGTAATAACATTTTATTCTAATTCACATCTCATATCCACTGTGGTGTGCTGTGGCTCTACTCCCTAATACCATCACTTCGGAAATCCAATGGTCAGGACACTTCCAGTCTCAAATCCCATCCATGTTTCATAGGCCAAATGAAGTCATTTGACCATAAACTGCTTCATAGGAGACATGAATTGTTATTAGCCCTTGCTGCACAAGTCACACCAAACACATTTTTTCACTAGCAATGGATTATACAGTTCAAGTTCTCACTAACAGTTGATTGAAATTCACTCTTTAATGTTCACCTATCTGGATATAATTGTATCTGGATAGTATGGTAATATTTTCCATTTATATAATCACTAATAAGTATACAATTCTTTTCATAGGGTAATTTTTCATGTATGTTTCTTTCCTTTTAAATGTCGATTTATGTCTGTTTTTTAATTTTATTATATTTCATTACTTCTGTTCATAAATTATTTTCTTTATTATTATGTTAATTTTATGCTCTTGAAAACAGTTCTTTTTCAGTTATATGGATTTTACAAATACATATTTTGTTATATTTACTTTATGATGTATTTTTCCTGAATTTGTTCTTTTTTTTTTTTTTTTTTTTTTTGACAGGCAGAGTGGACAGTGAGAGAGAGAGACAGAGAGAAAGGTCTTCCTTTGCCATTGGTTCACCCTCCAATGGCCGCCGCGGCTGGCGCGCTGCGGCCGGCGCACCGCGCTGATCCGATGGCAGGAGCCAGGTGCTTTTCCTGGTCTCCCATGGGGTGCAGGGCCCAAGCACCTGGGCCATCCTCCACTGCACTCCCTGGCCACAGCAGAGAGCTGGGCTGGAAGAGGGGCAACGGGGACAGAATCCGGCGCCCCAACCGGGACTAGAACCCGGTGTGCCGGCGCTGCTAGGTGGAGGATTAGCCTAGTGAGCCGCGGCCTCTGAATTTGTTCATTTTAATTTGTTGTTAAACTCAAGGTTTGTAATTCTTTGTTCTGTTTATTTTCATTTAATTTACATTTTAGTAGATTATTTGCAAACATTCTTCCTCTGTATCCAGGCTTTAGCAATGTCACTTTGCAACAGAGACAATGTAAATCCCCATTTCTTATCTTTGTGCTGCCTTGGCTGGCTCCATCACTTTAAAAGTGACCCCATGCAGTCACGTGGCAGATACTTTACAGTCTTCCAGTCTTTCTCTTGGATTCCGGTATTTTCCATCACATGAGCAACCTAAGAGAAACTGATGGACCTTAGATTTATGACCCAGTCACCTCCCCTGTCCCAGTCCACCACCTCAACCAACAAACAAAATCATAGCCACCAATGACTGACTGAAGATAAATGAGTATGTTGAACCAAAATGAAAAGCAATAACCATATTTGCCCAACTCAAATTCTTGACGAAAGGAATTATAAATTGAATGCATGACTTGTTTGTAGCCACTACATTTGTCTGTGGTTTGTTAAATAGCAAAAACTAGGTACCACCTTGTCTTAAAGACATTTTTCTATGTTTTCACATTAAAATTTCACAGACTGGCATTTTCCACCTAAGTTTGTAATTGATTGCAATCAGATTTTATTTGCAAGTTTATGTGAAGGTCTACATTTCCTTCCACATGTGGTACAAACCTCTATTAATCAGGTGTGTCCCTCTGTATTGCCAAGTTTGTCGCATGACAAGCATGCATAACTCCTGAGTCTGATTTGAAAAATGCTGAGTTCTGTGCACGTTTTCCTTGACTAGTTTGCCTATCCCAAAATCTCCCATGCAATCTTAATTGTCAGAAATATAAAATATATAAGATGTTATAGGGCAACGCTCCTAATTTGTCTTTATCCTTCTCGAGTATATTGGCTATTATCAAACCTTTGATTTTTTTCAAATCCATTAGAAAATCATTTACATTATACTATTTTAGTTAAATTCATAAATTAACATGGAGAGACTTGTTATTTTATGATATTTAATGAAGAACTGGGATATTTCAATATTATGTTTTCATATCAGTGAAAAAGGTGTATCTTTATAAATGTTTATTGGGCTTCTCAAACACAATATATATATATATTTTTTTCTCCACACATGTCCTACAAGTACACTATTAAATTTCCTTCTGAGAAATGAATTTCTCATTGGTATTATAAAGACTACATTCCCATACATGTTAATCCCTCAGTGTATTTAGTAATACAAATTTTATTTTTAATTTCTTCCTAACCAAATTGTTGAAGTCTCTCAGTAATTTTAAAAATGTACTAGTGTATTCTTTTATATTTCCTATGTGCACAGTCACATCATTTGAATATAATTAGGATTTTGTTTTTGTTTTTTAAAGATATATCTGTCTTCCATTATTTGAAAGTCAGAGTGACTCAGACAGAATAGTGAGAGAAATAAATCTTCCATTCAATGATTCACTCCCAAACAGCCAGAGGTTGGACCGTTGGACCGGGCTCAATCCAAGAGGTAGGAACTCAATTTGGATCTCACACGGGGGTAGCCAGAATCCAAGTGCTTTTGCTGACATCTGCTGCTTTCCGGGTGCATTGGTAGGAAGCTGGGTCTGAGGAAGAGTTCGGTCTCTAACCTAGGCACTCCAAGATGGCGAGCAGTTGCTCCAAGTGGTGACTTAACCCAGTACTGTGACAATTCTGAACCCAACTTTTGCTTTCTTACAGTGTTCATAACTAATGCTATTATCTTTCTGAACAAATACTATTTATTCATATGATAGTAGGATATTACTTACAATATATGGAGAAATATTTGAGTTTCAAATGAAATATATTTGCTTTATTTATTTGTTTTCCATAAGAAAGAGGTGCCTAAGCATTTTCATTTTTTGTCATAAATGGGTATTTATTATCAGTGATTTGCATGTTTCCTTGATATAAATACATAAGCTTTAACATTCAATCTATAGATAAATAACACATTGATTTTAAAACAACATAACATAACATAATGAGGAATAATTTAATTATATCACGATTTGATAAAAATTTCCATATCATAGACACTTGAATTTGACATTTTAGCGGGCTCCGCGGCTCAATAGGCTAATCCTCCGCCTGCAGCACCAGCACACTGGGTTCTAGTCCCCGTCAGGGCACCGGATTCTGTCCTGGTTGCCCCTCTTCCAGGCCAGCTCTCTGCTATGGCCCTGGAGTGCAATGGAGGATGGCCCAAGTCCTTGGGCCCTGCACCCCATGGGAGACCAGGATAAGCACCTGGCTCCTGCCATCGGATCAGTGCGGTGCGCCGGCCGCGGCGCGCCAGCCGCAGCGCGCCAGCCATGGCGGCCATTGGAGGCTGAACCAATGGCAAAAGGAAGGCCTTTCTCTCTGTCTCTCTCTCTCACTATCCATTCTGCCTGTCAAAAAAAAAAAAAAAGAATTTGACATTTTATTTAAAATTTGCATTTATGTTTATGAGTAATTTGCTTTTATATTTCTCAAAATTTATAAAGATAAAAGTTTCCAGGAGTATTTTAGACAGTAATTTAAAAAGAAAAATAATCAATCACTTAAATTAGAAACAAATAAAATGAATAAAATTTTTATATTACATTAGTGGAATACCTACACAAGTGAACTCATTACTTTTTAGAGAATTTAAAATAAATGAAAGGACTTCAAAAAGTTTATGAAAATGGAATTGAAAGATCAGTTCATTTTAGTGCAAAAAAGTGAAATCCAAACACAGTTTTCTCATAATATACATTTTTCATAAAATTTTGAGTACCCCTCTATTCAATGATTTCAAAAATTTTGGACCAAATTAAACTTACCTTTTAATTTCATTTTCCACAAAGTTTTTGGAATATGTTCATACTTTTTTTTTTTAAGATTTATTTATTTATTTGAAAGTCAGAGTTACACAGAGAGAGGAGAGGCAGAGAGGGAGAGAGAGAGAGAGACTGAAGTCTTCCATCCGCTGGTTCACTCCCCAACTGACCACAACGGCTGGAGCTGTGCCAATCCTAAGCCAGGAGCCAGGAGCTTCTTCTGGGTCTCCCACACGTGTGCAGGGGCCCAAGGACTTGGGCCATCTTCTACTGCTTTCCCAGACCATAGCAGAGATCTGGATAGGAAGTGGAGCAGCCGGATCTTGAAACGGCACCCAGATGGGATGCCAGCGCTTCAGGCCAGGGCCTTAACCCACTGCGCCACAGCGCCGGCCCCTGTTCATACTTTTTTAAAAGATTTTATTTATTTATTAATTTGAGAGGTAGAGTTCAGACACATAAAGGGAAAGACAGACAGAAATGTCTTCCATCCTCCAGTTCACTCCCTAAATGGCTGCAGTAGCCAGAGCTGAGCCAATCCAAAGCTAGGAGCCAGGAACTTCTCCCAGGTCTCTCATGTGAGTGCAGTGTCCCAAGCATTTGGGCCATCTTCTACTGCTTTCCCAGGCCATAAACAGAGAGAACTGGATGGCAAGAGGGGCAGCTGGGACACAAGCCGGTGTCCATATGCCGTGCTGGTGCCACAGGCAGAGGCTTAGCCTATTGCACCACAGCACAGACCCTGGGTATGTTTATATTTTAAAATGGCTTTGAAAGAGTTTTACGGAATTGAGATATAGGCAGAACAACTAAAAATATATGCTTATTGCAATCAGAATCATCATTTGTGATAATCATTCTTTTGTTGTTATTTTGAGACTGACGATTTGGAAAATAAAGAGTTTAAGCAGAGAAATTAAATGAAAACCTAGGCTCATAAATTTAAATTGTACTTATTACCATACATTGCTATATACTTGTGTGTTTTTTTGTCTTTATTTTGACCCTTGGTTCAACTAGAGACAATCAGAATCTGAAAGAATACAACTGATTTTTAAGAAATTGAAGAATTCATAATAATATCAATATATGTGGCATTAGAGATGGTTAAGAGAGACATGCATCACATAGACAGTTATAAACACAAGAATAGTCTGATCAAGAGGAATCTTGGGAAGTGCATCAAATTGAAGTGTGGGATTTTGAGTCTCAGATCCATTTGTTATTTGAGCATCCTCTTAATATGTACTCATCGAGGCAGTAAATGATGCCTCAAGTATTTGGGTCCCTACCACAAGGGGGGCCCAGTCTGATTTCAGATCTCCTGGCTTTATTCTACTTCAGCTCCGGCTCTTGCATTCTTTGGGGGAGTAAACCACTAGATAAATGATCTTTCTCTGCGCCTCTGACATTCAAATAAAAATGAAAAAGAAAAGCATAACAGAAACCAACATTTATCTCATCTACTTTTAGTGATTTTGTTTATCATAACCAATAATTAAAATGAGAAAACTTTCTTCAGAGAAAAATTGTACCTAATAAATTCAGAAGGAAAAATGGAAATTTAGTCGTACCAATTTCAACCTGTACTAGTTCAATGAATCTAAATTTTGATCAAAATGATGATAAATGATTAGGAGAAAATTCAAGCTGATAATACTTTATTGATTGGTCAACATTCACATTCATTAAAGTACAGTGATCAAACACTCTGTGTTTCCTCATTTAACACAATAGGAAGTATGCAGAGCACTATTATTCTTGCTCTCCCAAATGGAATATAAATTTAAATACACTTCTAGTTATAATGACCATTTTATGGGACATGTGAGGAAGAGAGAAAGTAAATGACACTACTTAAAGGCAGTTTGCCAGATACTAAATCTATATAAATTTATCAGAAAAAAACTTGACTTTTTTCAATACATGAATGTTAAAATATGAAACCATCTCTAAAATAATGTTTTCTGTATCTTTTTGTAATATCTAAATGAATCTCAACAGAAGACTTCACTGCTTTGGCCCCTTTATCTAACAAATCCATGCATTATCAAACACATTCTGATGGTTGCATGTCAAACCCAGATGTGTTTTTAGCAACTAAAGTAGCAATGAAAACTAAGGGGAAAAGTCACTTACTCTGAAATCAGGAAAAAAAATAGAACTATTTATTTTATTTTTGCAAATGTCTGTAAAAGAGTCTTGCCTATGGACCAACAAATACATGCTTAGAAAAGCTAAGTGTTCATCAGCCTGCCAGACAATCTTGTCATGATGTGCTGTTTGGTCAACTCTAGTATGATCAGAAATGCGCATTTGTATTGACTCATTCCTGTAGATCCTATCTTTAAGAATCTAATTGTGAATTAATTTATAATGGATGCAGAATTCCAAATTGGAAACCATATGGACAAAAAACTCATTGAAACTGATAGAATTTCTGCTCTCATGTCCAGGCACACACAGAAACTATGAAGTCCTTGCACAAGACAATTGTTAAAAAAGCCCAAATAATCATACTTTTCTGAGGGCTATCAATCCCCTTCATCTCCTGCAATACAAATGACAATAGCAATGCTACAGGAAATAGTCCAATTCCTGGGAACAGAGAGAGCAAACCAGACAGTAGAAGTTGCTATTCCTCTGCTCATCAACCTGCTTGTAAATGGATATTAATCGGCAAAAGTCAAATTCTTCTTTTTAACCCAACATTAGGATACTTCACAGATACCTTCAGAGACATGCTCTAATTGTGGAATTAGAAGCATTATAATTATAAACATAAATAAAAGAAGCAAAAGGAGGTCTTGATTTCATGAATATCAACAACATATTAAATACTTTAAGATATTTATGATAGAAAATTTGTTCATCATATTTAAAATGATTCCAGAAATATTCTCTGTTGATTCAAGAGAAGAAGGGCTTTTCCATATAAACTTCTATCTGAGAAGGAGAGTAAGTGTTGACCTCTCTGAACTGTGCTACCAATGTTTGAATAATGCGGAACAGTCAGAAATTGAACTTCCACGGTGGAGATGCTGAGTCACTGGGAAAGTGATATATGAAACTATTAATGGGCCTCAGCAAGACTATCTCTTTTTCCTCGTGCCAATAACCCAAAAGATGAAATGTAACTCACTGTGAAGGACAAAAATAAATGTGTCAGACATGATATGTTGGTCCTAAAAATGAGGAGAAAGTGCACTTTTTTGAATATCATATTAATAAAAATGATTAATTCCTCTCTTCCCTTCCCTTTCATATCTAGAACAGTAATTTCAATGCATACAAATTCAGAGATTTGGGGTAGTGTCAGTAATTTTTCTTCTCATAATGAATTCATTGTAACTGGGTTCTTCAGTTTTACATGCATTAATGTTTTTCCAAATTGTGTTTTGTTTATAAAATGGTGTTTATATCACTAGAAAAATGGCAACAGGTAAATTCTGGTTCATTGCAGGCACTACATGAAATCAACTGAAAAAGAAATATCACTTTGCTTTGTGACCTTGGAGAAACCATTCTTTTTTCTATAAAATAGACCTGATTTTCATAGTTTCCAAATTTAAGGGAAATGTGAAAGCTGTATAGAACTGAGCAAAACTTTTAGGCAGTTTCTCATAGAAGTAAGTAAGTTAAATGTTAATAATATCAGAATTGTGGATTGCATCTAACACATGAGAATATGAGATTATCACAATTGAACAAGCGTTTCTCACCCTTAACAAACCTATAGCAACTGTAAACATGGGATGAAGAAGCATTCTGGGATGATTCTAAACTGGGATTGTCTTATTTCCATTACACAGCAAACACCACACAATCTTCCCCTTACAAGTGAAATGTCATTTGGTTTCCCTGGCAAATGAAGTTCTGAGTTCTGGTACAGAAATGACTGATATTTTGTTTTATCTCCCGATTATTTGAATAGATTCCTCAAAATAAGACTGGGGAGTTTTACCTCCTATCTCTGCAAAACTGAATTTTTTAATAATACTTCACAACAGTATTAGATGGTTCGGTTAAATCCTCAGTATGTGTTGACTAGGTGAACTGAATCATTCCCCTGTAAGTCTTGGAGAAGACATGCAAAATGGTTAGTGGGAGGATTGCTTTATGTAGCTCAATAGGGGCATAAGACTACCTTCTTCTGATTATCCACATAGGGGTGGCTTGGACTTCCTCCATGTAACATTATCTCAGTTTTACTAAAAGTAAACCCTGGTGGGTAGTCAAAGGACAATAGCTATAATTGTAAAAGAAACCAACAGCAAAAATAAGAAGTAATAACACTCACTTACATACATTTTAAAAATGGATATATGTGAATGGGAAGCATATTTACAGTAGAATCAGTAAGAGGCCGACGCCGCGGCTCACTAGGCTAATCTTCCGCCTTGCGGCGCCGGCACACCAGGGTCTAGTCCCAGTTGGGGCGCCGGATTCTGTCCCGGTTGCCCCTCTTCCAGGCCAGCTCTCTGCTGTGGCCAGGGAGTGCAGTGGAGGATGGCCCAAGTGCTTGGGCCCTGCACCCCATGGGAGACCAGGAGAAGTACCTGGCTCCTGCCATCTGATCAGCGCGGTGCGCCAGCCGCAGCACACCGGCCATGCCGGCCGTTGGAGGGTGAACCAACGGCAAAGGAAGACCTTTCTCTCTGTCTCTCTCTCTCACTGTCCACTCTGCCTGTCAAAAAAATAATAATAATAAAAAAAGAATCAGTAAGAAAGTGGCTTTATGCACTGCTAAAAATATAATTATTTTGAAAACAGTTACTTGATTGGAATAGGAAATTCATCAAAAAAGGGAGTCCAAACTGATTAACACACTAATAGTCAAATAAAGAAAATAAAGATAATACTGAATTGAATAAAGATAATAATTAATCTAAAAAAGACAGTGGTGCTACTGTTTTTGGGAATTACTGGAAAATGACAAGCTGATATGGCTTGTAAAAATCTGCATTGGTTTTAAAGAAGGACTTGAGTGATCCAAGATGAAATTATTAAAATAAATTTACTTTTAAATCCATAACCTATGTTGGTATTTCCCTCTATATAAATAAAATGCATCTTATAATGATACATATATCAAAAATTTTATTGCAAGTATTTTTAGCAGATGAAAGTGTTGAAATAAATGTCACTTACCAGATAACTAAATAAAATATATCTCTACTATGAAGTATTATGAAACCACTGATAATTTTATTATGTTTAATTTTATTTAAATTATACAAGCTTCATATATTTCATACATACAAATTTAGGAACTTAGTAGCACTTCACCCCCTACAATCCCTCCCTCCCACGTTCCATTCCTTCCTCTTTCTCCTTCATGCAATGTCATTCATAATTTTTATATAGATCTACTTTCAAGTTACTTAATGATCATATAGTTAACACTACTCTTAAGTAAAATAATTCAATATGAAGAGAAAAAAAAACTGTTTCTCAAAGGAAGAGATAGGGCTATAAATGATCATTGAATCTCAAATTGTCTATTTAACTCCATTACATCGCATTTCAAATACTCTATCAGTTACCTTGGATCAGGGAAGCCATATGATACCTGTCTTTTTGGGACTGGCTTATTTCACTAAGTATAATGGTTTCCAGTTGTGTCCTTCTTGTTGCAAAAGACAGGATTCATTTTTTTTTTTTTTTTACAGCTGAGTACTACTCCATAGTGTACATACACCATAATTTCTTTATCCATTCAACAGTTAATGGACATCTAGATTGATTTCATATCTTAGCTATTGTGAATTTTGCTACAGTGAACAGGGGAGACAGATAACTCATTAATATACAGATTTCTATTGGTTTGGGTAAATTCCCAGGAATGGGATGTCTGCATCATATGGTAGGTCTATATTCAGATTTCTGAGATATCTCCATACTGTCTTCCACAGTGGCTGCATCAGTATACATTCCCACCAACAGTGGACCAGGGTACCTTATCTGTCCTGTAGTATTGCTTGAAGTCAGGTGTTCTGATGCCTCCAGATTTGTTCTTGTTGTATACAATAGCTTTAAGTATTTGGGGTATTTTCTGTTTTCATATGAACTTTAGCATAATATTTTCTAGATCTGCAAAGAATGTCACTGGTATTTGATTGGGATTGCATGGAATCTGTAAATTCTTTTTGGTGGTATGAACATTTTAATGATGTCGACTCTTCCAATCCATGAACATGGAAGATTTTTCCATTTTTAATGTCTTGTATTCCTTTTTTTTTGTAATTTTCATCATAGATATCTTTGAAATCCTTGGTTAAATTTATTCCAGGTATTTGATTATTTTTGCAGCTATTGTGAATCGGACTGATCTTTAAAGTTCTTTAGGGGCCAGCACTGTGATGCAGCTAGTTAAAGTCACTGCCTACAGTGCCGGCATCCTATATGAGCACTGGTTCTAGTCTCAGCTGCTCCACTTCCTATCCAGCTCTCTGCTATGGCCTGGGAAAGCAGTAGAAGATGGCCCAAGTCCTTGGACCCCTGCACTCACGTTGGAGACCCAGAGGAAGCTCCTGGCTCTTGGCTTCAGATCAGCTCAGTTCTAGCCATTGCAGCCATTTGGGGATTGACCAGAGGATAGAAGACTTCTCTCTCTGTCTCTCTGTGACTCTATTTTAAATAAATAAAAATAAACCTTTTAAAAAATTTTCTTTATCAGCCATGACATCTTCTGAGTATACAAAGGCTATTGATTTTTCCCTGTTGATTTTAAATCCTGCCAATTTACCACTTTTTTATGGATTCTGATAGTCTCTCAATGGAATCTTTTGGATCCCATATATATGGGATCATGCCACCTCCAAACAGGGATACATTGATTTCCTCTTTAGCAATTTGCATCCCTTTGATTTCTTTTTCTTGCCCAATGGCTCTGGCTAAATCTTCCAGGACTATATTAAGTAGCCATGGTGAGATTGGGCATCCTTGTTTGGTTCCTGGTCTTAGGGAGAATACTTTATGCTTTTCCCCATTCGGTAGGATGCTGGCCATGGGTTTGTCATAAACTGCCTTGATTGTGTTAAATAATCTTCCTTTTATATCCAATTTGCTTAATGTTTTCACCATGAAAGGATGTCATATTTTATCATATACATAAATGCAACCTAAATGCCCATCAACAGAAGACTGGATAAAGAAATTATGAGGATATGTATTCTATAGAATGCTATACAGCAGTTAAAAGAAAAAAAAAGAAACCTGGTCATTTGCAACAAAATGAAAATGGAAGAATCTGGAAAACATCATGCCAGTCCCAAAGGGACAAATATCATATGTTCTCCCTGATCAGTGACAACTAACTAAGCACCAAAAAGGAAACCTGTTGAAGTGAAATGGACACCATGAGAAACCATGACTTGATCAGCCCTTGTCCTGACTGTCCTGACTGTCGAGGAACAACTTACTACATTATTCCTTTTAGTATTTTTTTGTTCTACTTAATACCATTGGTTGAACTCTTCACTTAACACACAATTATTCTTAGGTGTTTAAATTTAACTGAAAAGTGATCCCTGTTAAATATAATAGTGGGAATTAGAGGTAGGAGATATTCAGTTCGGCACATGCTCAATTGGACTTACCCCTAATGGAAGAGTTAGAAACGTGCCAGGGGATTTCAATTCAATCCCATCAAGGTGGCATGTGCCAATACCATCTCACTAGTCAAAATGATCAGTTTCAGTTCATAATTGATCATAATGATAAGATTGAGTCAAAGGATCATATAAACAAGACTAGTGTCTGTTAATACTAACTGATAGAATTAAAAAGGAGAGAACAATCCAACATGGGAAGCAGGATACACAACAGACTCATAGAATGGCAGATGTCCTAAACAGTACTCTGGCCTCAGAATCAGCATTCAGATCTGGCTAAAGAGCCCGTGAGAGTATTTCAGGCATGGAAAGCCAAGACACTGAGGCAAAAAAAAAAAAGAAAGAAAGAAAGAAATTACCTAAATGAAAGATCTCTGTGAGTGAGATCCCAGCAGAAAGAACGGGCCATCAAAGGAAGACGTATCTTTCTCTGAAGGGAAGAGAGAACTTCCACTTTTACTACGACCTTGTCTAAATAAGATCAAAAGACTTCCATAGCCCTGGCAGCTCATGACAAGAGCCTTGGGTGATTACTGATGCCATAAATAAGAGTGTCAATTGTTAAATCAACAACAGGAGTTACTGTTCACTTACTCCCCATGTAGGATGTCTGTCCTTAATGTGCTGTATTATGTGAATTGATGGTACAACTTGAATACTTTATACTTTGTGTTTCTGTGTGAGTGCAAACTGTTGAAATCTTTACTTAGTATACACTAAATTGATCTTCGGTATATAAAGATATTTGAAAATGAATCCTGATGTGAATGGGATGGGAGGAGTAGAGATGAATGATTGCAGGTGGGAAGGAGGTTATAGGGGGAAAAAGCCTCTATAATCCAAAAGTTGTACTTTTGAAATTTATATTTCTTAAATAAAAGTTAACAAAGGATGTTGTATTTTATCAAATGCTTTCTCTACATCTATTAAGATAACCAAATGATTTTTATGCTTCAGTGTGTTAATTTGATACATGAGATTTATTGATTTGAGCATGCTGAACCATCCCTTATGCCAGGGATGAATCCCACTTCATCCAGGTGATTGATGTTTTTGATTTGATGTTGGATTTTCTTAGTTAATATTTTGTTGAGAATTTTTGCACCTATGCTCATCAGGATATTGGCCTATGGCTCCCTTTGTCTGTTGCATTTTTTTTTCTGGCTTAGTAGTTAAGGTGATGCAGGTTTCACAGAAGGAGCTTGGGAGGATCTCTACCTTTCACTTGTTTTGGAAAGCTTGAGAAGAAATGGAACTAATTCTTCTCTAAACATCTGGTAGATTTCAGGAGTGAAGCCATCCAGTCCTGGGCTTTTATGTGTTGGGAGGGTCTTTATTCCTGATTCAGCTTCCTTTTTGGTTATTGGTCTGTTTAGGTATTCTATGTTTCCACGACTCAATATTGTATGTGTCTAGGAATCTATTTCTCCTAGGTTTCCCAATTTTTTGACAAACAACTCTTTGTGGTAATTCCTTGTGATTCGTTTTGTTTCTGCGGTATCTGTTGCTACATTTTCTTTTTCATCTCTGTCTCTGATTTCATTGATTTGGGTCTTTTCCCTTTTTTTGATTAGTTGGGCCATTGGTCTGCAAATTTTTTTTTTCAGTTTTTGAAAACCATCTCTTCATTTTTACTGATCATTCTCTAGGATAGAATATATGCTAGGTCATAAAACAAGTCTCAGCAAATCAAAAAAAAATGAAAATCTTATCATGCATCTTCTCTGACTGCAATGGAATAAAGTTGGAAATCAATAACTCAAGAATCTCTAGATATATGCAAACACATGGAGATTGAACAATATCCTCCTGAATGAACAATGGGTCATAGAAGACATCAAAAGAGAAGTCAAAATTTCTGGAAACAAATTAAGATAACAATGCATCATTTAAAAGCTTATGGGATGTAAGAGTTAAGAGGGAAGTTTATAACAATCGGTGTCTACATGAAGAAACTGTAAAGCTCCAAAATAAATGAGCTCAATGTATCTCAAGAACCTAGGAAAACATTAAAAAACAAGACACAAAATTACTAGGGGGAAAGAAGTAATTAAAATTAGAGAAAATGAACAAAATTGAAACAAAAATGCAAAAAAGCATTAACAATTAATTACATATATACCAACTGTCACGCAGGGATTTCCATAAGTATCATTTACCAAAAATTACTGATTATTGATTCAACTTTTAAAACTCTATGCAATCTCCGTATAATTAAAATTGTTAAACTTGTAGCATATTTACATAGATTATATATATAGTTACTTAGTGGAATATTTGTTGGAATGAATCAATACATGTCGAAAAAATCTAAAGAAAAAAGATCATGGAAAATCATGTTTAGTATTTATAGAAAATATGTGCAAATATGTTGAAAAAGTAGTTTATACCACAGATGGCTTTGAGGTAGTTCATCTTTAAGATTTATTCACACCCATTTGAACATGTGAGTGTGGACTTCTCAACCTCTCATATTCTCAGGAGGCTCAAACAATAATACAAAGACTTTCCTTTTTCACACAGGAGGAGTAGTTATGTGAAGGTGAACCTGAACTTGACTGCTTAGCTGGAACTAACCAATGACAAAATAAATTTCCATACTATTTATAGACAAAGTCATTTTTCTATTGTATTATTTACTTAAAAGTCTAAGGTACAGAAAGAGAGAGACAGAGATCTTCCAGTGATTCACTCCCAAAATGGCTTCAATGGCCAGGGCTGGGCTAGGTCAAAGCCAGGATCCAGGAGTTTCTTCCAGCTCTCCTACATGGGTAGCAGGGGCCTAAGTACTTGGACCATTTCTGTTGCTTTTCCCAAGCCATTATCAGGGAGCTGGATTGGAAGTGGAGCAGCCAGGATACAAACCAACTCCTATATGGGAGACCAGCATTGCCGATGGCATCTTTAATTGATAGGAAATAATGCCAGCCCCAAAGCCACATTATTTTAAAAGAACTTCTAGGTGTCATTTTTTGAGTCCTAGCATGAATAGAAAGCTTACAGCATGCAGAGATAAGAAATCATAAGGCCAGGATTCCTACACAGAAGTGGAATAGAAATGAAGAGGAAGTCATCACAGAGTCAATGGAAGAAAGACTAGAAGTGACTTGGTTTATCCTAAGAGATCACTTCCATAACCGGCATTATTTTTACTCACTTATTTTAATTAATTTTTCCTTTTGACCTCTTTTTTTTTCTTTCCTTTTTGTGCAAGTGTCCTATTATTTTTATTTTAGTATATAAATACTTATTTCATTTATTTGTAGGGTAAAATGGGATGTTTTGATGTGTGTGTACCTTGTGGAATGATTAAGGCAAGATAATTTGCATATCTGTCTTAGAGTACATTTAAATTTTGTTATTTTAGCAATTTTGGAAAATACACATTAGTAATTATGAACACCACACTGTGTCACAGAACACTAAAATTTATTTCTGCTAACTATATCTTTTGACATACTTACTGGTTTTTATTTGAGAGATTAAGAGAGACAGACTGAAAGGAGAAGAGATCTGGTGGTTCACTACCCAAATGTCTGCAATGGCCATAGCCAGAGATAGGAACTAATAACTCAATACAGGTATGTATCCCAGTTATGTAGCAGGTATTCAATGGCTTGGGTCATCACTGCTGCCTCCCAGCATCTGCCTGAGCAAGATTCTAGAGTCAGGAACTGGAGATGGGACTACAACCAAGACACTCCAATTTGAGATACAGATGTCTTAATTGCTAGACTAAATGCCTAGTCTGCAATAGAAATTTCATATTCTTTGAACAACATCTCCCTTTATGCTTATAACTTCCTATTTCCTCATCCTCTGGGAACTTCTATTTTTAAAGGACAGAAGCATTAACAACAACAACAACCAAATCTAGGAGGATCCAACATGGCTGAGTAAGGAGAAGACTTACTGACCTCAGCCAAGGAAGGGACACATTTGCAGTAGACTGCTTGCCAGAAATTTTCAGTGGAGAATGGGCAGATCAGAACAAATACTCTTCAGGGAATCAAGGACAGAGGACAGTCACTTCCTCACTGGTAGATGCTGCCACTCACTCCTGCAACTACATGGCTGACAATCAGGTGGGAAATGCCATCTTACCAGTGTAAGTTGGAAGAGAAGGTTGTGGTCCCCACCACTGGCAAATCTGACTAAAGGGGAATTCCATGATTCATGCTGGCTTCAAGTATGTCCTGAGGAGTTGGCAGGACTCCAAGTAACTACTTTGCTCCATGAAGGGTGGAATGTAGCTCCCTATACCCACAAAAGCACTAAAATCAATTTGCTGTGATTGAGTCACACACCCTATTCTGTGTCGAGCATTGGTGGATAAACCCACTGCTGCTGGAGGCCACCAGGCACAGGGCAGCTTGCAGATCAGAGAGAATTCTGTGACGGGGGGAGATCTGAGAATAGACCATCTAGCTGAGAGATTGGGGAGTTGCAGCAGGGTCATGGCTGAATTCCTGTGGCTCCTTTGATCCATCCAGTCTGTAGTCAGAGATTTGGAGCTCCCTGCACTAGGGCTATTGTGGCAAGGTTCGGGCTCACACTGTGGAGGGGTGGGCACACAGGATGGTGCAAGTTCCTCAGTGGATGAGGTGCACTGCCACCAAAGCTCACTCTAGGCTGTGAATCAGTTCCATCATCCTAACATAAAGAAGGCCTGGGACTGTGAACCCACTAGCTTGCTCCAACATTCCCTCCCAACATTGACTGTAGCCTGAGGTCTTGTGCGAGACTAAATGTCATTCTGGACACTTAAACCACCCATAAATGGTGGCCAAAGCTCTCTGATCTCACCAAGCACACACACTTGCAACTAAAGTGTAAGCATTAGACAACACCATGGTGCCACAAAAACACATTTCTAAGTATAAAGCCTTCAATCAAAAAGAAAAAAAAAATTTCTATGGTCTAGAGGAAATAGTATCAAGGAATACTCCAGATAGGGAAAATGAACATAGAAACACCCCCCCCCAAAAAAAACACATAAACATGGAAGGCAACTTGAAATCCTCAACCCTAAAATAAATACAGTATTACATTAGTAGTAGTAAACCACGAAGAAGCCAAGGTTGATGAAATACCTGAAAAGGAATTTTAAAAATTGTGATTGTAAGGTCACTCAAGAAAACATAGATGACATGACATAGATATGAAACTCATGACATAGATAAGGAATTCTGCAAATAGATAAAGATATTGGTGTAAAACCAAACAAAAATATTAGAAATGAAGCATCCCATAAGTCACACACACACACACACACACACACATACACACACAGAGAGAGGGAGGGAGAGAGAGACACATACACACACAGAGAGAGGGAGGGAGAGAGAGAGAGAAGGTTTAACAGACATGGTGAAGCAGAAGAAAGAGCATCTGATCTAGAAAACAAATATTTTAAAATATAACAGGCATGCAAAAGAAAAAAATTAGAAAGACTGAAAACAGTGTTTGGAGTTTGTCCAATACCATCAAATGAACACATACATGAATCTTAGGAGTTCCTGAAGATTTCAAAAAAAAGAATGGCTTAGGAAACTTATTAAGTGAAAAATAACAGAAAATTTCCCTGACTTAGAGAAAGATACGAACAGTCAAACACAGAAATCATATAAAAACCCAAATAGGCAGGATCAGGTAAGATCTTCCCCATGAAATGTTATCATCAAATTTTCAAAAGAAAACAAGAGAATATTCTCAAAACTCAAAATAAAAATACCAGATCATCTTTAAAGAAATTCCCATAATATTGATTTCAGATTTCTCAACAGAATCCCTACAGGCCAAGAGAAAACAGAGATATAGCCATGTCCTAAAAAATAAATAAACAAACAAGCAAACAAGCAAACAACAAAACACTGCCTACCCAGACTACTTTATCCAGGAAAACTCTTATTCATTAATGAAGGTGAAATAAATACCTTATAAGACAAGCAAAAATTGAAAGCATTTGTCACTACCCAGACATCCTTACAAAGAATATATTAGGACACACTGCATACAAAAATGACATCATGAAAGAATATGAAGGCAGAAAACCTCCTAGCAATTGAACAGAGGAAATTCAAAACAAACAATAAAAATACCCAGAGAAAAATGGGAGGACCAAGTCATTACTTATCAATCACAACCCTGAAGGCAAATGGAATAAATTATCCAACTAAAAGATACAAATGGGCTGAATGGATAAAAAGATATGATGGTACAAAAATAGATCTCACCAATAAAGATACAAACAAACTAAAAGTTTTTAGTGTACATTATGGAAAAGGTTTCCTATGCAAATGGAAATCAAAATTAAGCAGAAATAGCCATTCTCATATCAGACAAAAACACATTTTAAGACAAAAGCTGTTAAAAGAGATAAAGATGGCCATTATATAGGAATTAAGGGAAGAATTCAACAAGATGAGACTACAATACATGTTTATGTCCCAATGCCAGGGCACTCTGCTATGTAAAACAAATGTTAATTTATCTTAACAAGATATAAATTCCATTACAATAATAATGGGGAATTTAAACACCACCTTCTCATAGATGGACAGACAACCATATAAACAAAAAATCAAGAAAGAAAGAAATTACTATGAGGCACTATAGAACAAAGAGACCCAATAGATATTTATAGAAAATTTCATCTCAAGCTACAGAATATACATTATTTGCATCAATGAAAGGAATAATGTCTATGAGAGATCATACTCTGGGCCATAAAATGAATCTCAATAAATTAAAAATAAATGAAATCATACGTATATTTTCTGACCACATTGGAATGTAACTGGAAATTCACAACAGAATAAACTGTAGAAAATGAACAAACACCTGGAGACTGAAAGGTACCCTGGTACACTGTTGGTGGGAATGTAAACTGGTGCTGCCACTGTGGAAGACACTATGGAGATACCTCAGAAATCTGAATATAGACCTACCATCCTATCCAGACATCCCATTCCTGGGAATTTGCCCAAACCAAAAGAAATCATATATGAAAGAGTTATCTGTACCCTCTTGTTCATTGTAGTCCAATTCACAATAGCAAAGATATGGAATCAACCCAGATGTCCATCTGCTGTAGACTTTTAAAAATGAGTATAGAAGAAAGATGTCTCAGCACAATAAAGGCAATTTATACCAAACAGAAAGTCAGCATTATATTAAATAGGGAAAAGCTGGAAGACATTCCACAAAGATTTGGGAACAAGACAGAAATGCCCAGTCTCACAACCATTATTCAATACAGTTTTGGAAGTTTCAACTAGAGTAATTAGGCAAGAAAAATAAAAGAAAGGATACATTCAGAAAGGAAGAACTCAAATTATCCCTATTTGCAAATGGCATTATTCTTTATATAGGGGAACCAAAAGACTCCACCAAAATACTATCATAACTCCTAACAGAATTGGACAACATTGAAGGATATGAAATCAACACACAAAAATCAACAGCATTCAGCTTTAAAAAAATCATTTTATTGAAAGGCAGAGTTTCAGAGAGGCAGAGGCAGAGAAAGAAAGAGAGAGATCTTCCATCTGCTGGTTCACTCCCTAGATGGCTGCAGCTGGAGCTGTGTCTTTCCAAAGCCAGGAGCCAGGGACTTCTTCCAGGTCTCCCAAAGAGGCCATATTCCAATGCTTTTCAAGGATCATAGCAGGGAGCTGGATTGGAAGTAGAGCAGCCAGGACTTGAACCAGAAGCCATATGGGATGCCAGCACTGCTGGTGATGGCCCCACCCATCACACCACAGGGCCGGCCCCTCAATAGCATTCTTATACACTAAACAATGCTGTTCTTGAGAACTTATAAGGTCGGTCCCATTCACAACAGCTACCAAAAAATCTAAATACCTTGGGATTGATTTGACCAAGTGTATGATAGATCTACACAATGAAAAATATAAAACATTGACCGGCACTGTGGCTTAGCAGTGAAGCCTCTGCTTGCAATGTCAGCATCCCGTATAGTGCAAGTTCTAGTCTGATTGCTCCACTTCCAATCCAACTCCTTACTAATGTGCCTGGTAAGATGCCCCAAACGCTTGCACCTCTCTACCCATGTGATGGGTCTGGGGAAAATGCCTGGTTCCTGGCTTCAGATCAGCCCAACTCTGATCTTTGTGGCCACTTAGGGACTGGGCCAATGACTGTCTCTCTCTCTCTCCCCAACCCTCTGTAACTCTGCCTCTTAAGTGAATTAATAAATCTTTTTTAAAAATGCAAAGCACTAGTGAAAGAAGTAGAAGACAAAGAAATGGAAAAAATTTTCCGTGTTTATGAATTGAAAAAATGTATATCAACAAAATGCCATAATCCCCAAAGCAATTTACAGCTTCAGTGTGATCCCAATCAAAATATCAAAGACATGTTCACAGACCTAGAAAAAAGATTCCTGAAATTCATATGAAAACACAAAAATCCCTGGATATACAAATGGTCTTAAACAATAAACACAAAACTGGAAGCATCACAATAGCAGATCAGGACATACTACAGGGATGTTATAATCAATGCCTGATACTGGTGCAAACATAGACAAATACTGGAGAGGATATAGAGAAAAAGGTTCCCAGTACACCACTGGTGCAAATGTAAATTTGTACAATCATTATGGAAAACCATATGGAGATTCCCCAGAAAACTAAAAATAAATATAATAGACCTTATTGTCCAGCTATCCCGGTCCTGGGAATATATCTAAAGGAAATGAAATAAGCACATGAAAGAATTACCTGTATTCCCAAGTTTGTAGTAGCTCAATTCACAATAGCAAAGATAAAGAATGAAACTGCATGTCCTGCAACTTTTGTTTGCTTAAAGAAAATGTAGTATATACATGCAAGAGAATATTACTCAGTGATAAAATAGTTAAATCCTGACATTTGCAGAAAAGTGCATGCAACTGGATATCAGTACACTAAGCGAGATCCAAAAAGATAAATATCATGTTTTCCTTTGTCTGTGATAATTAACACATAGGGAGAATATAAAAATTATGGGGATTAAATAATCATTTGCCATATAGTTATAAATATTGCTTTACTGAATCATACCATCTAAAACACAATATACTCTTCCTCATGTTAATTAAATGAAGGGGAAAAGTAGTAGTTAGGACTCTTGGGGTGCTAATAATGTTTTTAGCTTAATTTGGGTGTTGTTTGTGAGGGTCATCAGATGATAAAAATAACATTTATCTAAACATTCATGTGCATTTCTTGTTATGTGCACTGTATTTTAATAAATTGTTAAAATACAGTGGAAGCCCATTTGAAGCTGCATCTCATTTGCAGTAATTCAAGCTACAATGTATGGGTTGAGCTGGGATATGAAAAAGATAATTTGTTTTAGGGAAAGACTTCAGAATTTTTTTGCAATCAGCATTATGGACAGAGGGGGCAATGAGAGAAGGAGAGAAGAAAGAATTAAAAAAAAAAAAAAAGGTATTCTCTTAATGGTATGATTTAGCTAGTGCCAGAATTCTGGAAAATCGGAGTGAAATCATGCTATTATTTCTAGAGAATAAGCTTGACAGCAGTTTCCTTTTTAAATTAAAAAAAAAAAAAAAAACAAAAAACTAAAAACCAAAACCTGAATTAGATATTTTAAGTCAAGAAAAAGGACATGGCAAAAGATTAACATACTTTCCCACTAACTTTAAACAAATGTAGCTAAGCAAGTTATGTTAAATATTTTCCCCAGATTAAGGAAGTTTAAATGATACATTGCATTAGCTTAAGATGGCCAAGGTTGAAATTCTGGTTAAATAAAACTTTGTAAAAATTAAAGAGTGGGAATGGGAGACAAAGGAGGAAGAAGGGTGGGGGCATGGGCAGGAGGGAGGGAAGGTAGGGTGTGAAGTATCACTGTGTTCCTAAAGCTGTGCATTTGAAATTTGTATACCTTAAATAACATTTTTAAAAAAGCATAGGAGAGGGCTGGCACCGCGGCTCACTAGGCTAATCCTCCGCCTTGCGACGCCAGCACACAGGGGTCTAGTCCCGGTCAGGGCGCCAGATTCTGTCCCGGTTGCCCCTCTTCCAAGCCAGCTCTCTGCTGTGGCCTGGGAGTGCAGTGGAGGATGGCCCAAGTGCTTGGGCCCTGCACCGCATGGGAGACCAAGATAAGTACTTGCTCCTGCCATCGGATCAGCGCGGTGCGCCGGCAGCAGTGCGCCGGCCGCGGCGGCCATTGGAGGGTGAACCAATGGCAAAGGAAGACCTCTCTCTCTGTCTCTCTCTCTCACTGTCCACTCTGCCTGTCAAAAAATTTTAAAAAATTTAAAAAAATAAAAAAAAAAGCATAGGAGAAAGTCATGCACTTTGAGGAATCAATGAAAGAGATATAAATACGTAAATGTTCTCATAAAGTCAATTTATATAAAACTTACATGATTATAAATTATAAAATATATCCATTTCTTACATATAAGGTCTAATCCTATTTTACGGTAGTTTATGTTAACTCATTTCATCTTCAATATTTCTATGAAGTACGTCCTATAGTAATCTCTGTTTTATAGAAAAGAAAACTGAGGCACAATTACGTAACTGGCCAGAGTCATCCATCTAATCATGGCTACAGGTGCAATTCAAACCTATAAACTGACTGAAAAGTCTGTCCTCTTCATCACTTTCCTGATGTCCATCTGCTATGAGGACATGAAGTTAGGTGAAAGATTCACTTTACCTAGGGAAGGAGTAGGCTAGGACACAGCATCAGACCAGGAGAGATCTATTCTTTCAGGCCTGGGAAGAAGAGAAGCAGGGTTGTAGGGAGCGATGGGCTGCAAGCATATCCTATCTCCCTCACTGAGGAACCCCAGAAGACGTGCAGGAACCTCAATGACAGCAGGATGGGAGGAAGGGTAAGCACATTGCTCTATGTGTTTGTTTTGTGACTGTGCTATCATGTCTGGATACCTCTTCAAGGCAGAAAACACCTTGAGGTGGCTATAATTGTGCCGCAATGGTGAACTGAGATAGTAATTCCAGCCCATTAAAAGACCCTATAACCCATGGATAGGATACAGAAATCCCTGAGAACTTCTGACAGCACTGTACATTGAGGTGCCATCAGAGATTTCCTTGTAAGAAAATCAAAATACAATTGTGAATACTAGGGAATCCAGCAGTCAGGGTTAAAGCAACATTGCAAATGATGAGATGAGATGAGCTATGACTCAGCGATCACCAGTCCCAAAGGAAGACCATGTCAGCCATTTTCTGACCAAAGACCTAAATATCCTAGTAGATATTGCAACGATTTATGGTCTTTGTCTCCCTCCTCTGCCAGATGGCATATGCATCTCACTTTCTAACTGTTGGGGAAAAAAAGGACTAAACATAAAAACTGAGATTTTACAAGAAAAAAAATCCACAAAAAAAAATAAATAAATAAACAAGCAAACAACAAGAAAGAACACTGTTTAAAATCAGAGATACCAAGATCCTGTTTAAGGCCAAGTTTGAAGGATTGTGCTTATACTTCTCCTTTCTCCAAAGCCAAGGATTGGCTGAGGAGACCTTCTCAGTGGTGGGAATAGAGATATGATTCTTCTACGGAACATTTAAAACATATTTTGAATAACAGTTATAGTACTGCAGTTATAGTACTGCTGTTTATATCTCAGTAAGCTTAAATTTTAAAAAATCAGGTAAAAATTTATTTTATTTGTAAATGTTTTCTTATTTATTTTCATCGATTTGAAAGGCAAAGCAACAGAGGCAGGAATGAGAATTCACTCCTCCAGATGCCTGCAAGAGCTAGGGTTAGACCAGGACAAAGCCGGGAGCCCAGAACTTGATCTAAGTCCCCCAGATGGGTGACAGGAACCCAATTTTAGTCCATCACGATGCAGTTCAGGATGCACTAGCAGGAAGCTGGATTAGAAAGGGAGTAGCTTGAACATGAACTGCCACTCCATATGGGATGTGAGTGTACCAAGTGGAAACTCAACAAGGTACACCACAAAGCCAGCCCCATAGACACAGGTGTGCTTAGTAAAACCCATTCTTCTCATCATTAACCTAGAAGTTGAAAAAACATAAAGTATTTATATAAGACTTCAAATTTTGATCATTCACTGTTCTTATTTTAGGAAATTATTTTTTATCTTAATTTTAACATGATCAGAAACCATGAGAAACAATGCTGACATCATGGGTGGACACAGTATGAAAGTGCTAATCTCTATTCTCTGAATGATTTGAAGAAAAATGTGTTTCTCAAATTCATTAAGAGCAGGAACAAAGAAAATCTAAGTTTAAATTTTTGCTCATTTCAACACATAACAAGTTATAAAACATTATTAAATAATTCTTAACATCGTGGTAAACTTGGATTTGTTATGTATATCTCTATACAGATCATGTGTCTATAACAGGGAAAGGCAAAAATGCCTTAACTTGAAGTTAAGCAAAAAGCAGATGCTATAAAAAAATCGTGCTTAGGTAAGATGAGGATATTGTCAGGGAGGTCTCTATCCTGTACAGTTGCATTCAGCGGCCAGAGAGCACTGGGACTCATCATAGGTATAATCAGAGAACAACCTTGCATCTTTTTGTAGATTTTGAAATAGGAGACTTTATTTATTATTAAGACAATTTTAGGTTAACAAAAAATTGAACTAAAATGCAGAAGTTCTCATGCTACCACGACTTACTCCCAATTTCCCCTATCATTAACATATTGCACACGTAGAGTATGTTAGTTACAATCCATGAAATAATATCGATATATCATCATTAACTTACATTCACAGTTTACATTGAAGGTAATCCTTAAGTTCTATGGGTTTTGAAAAACACAATTTCATGTATCTGCCATTATTGTATCAGAACTAATAGTTTCACTGCCATAGAATTCCCCTGTGCTTCATCTGTTCATCCCTTCAACACTTACCCTCAAAACTTCCAAAGACTTATATTTCCACTGTCTATACATTTGCCTTTTCCAGATGTGATGTAGTTGGAATCATATGGTATGTGCATTTTTTATATTGGTTTAGTTCATTTAGCAATGTGCTTTTAGTGGTCCGCCTTGTCATTTCATGGTTTGACAGTTCATTTCTTTTTATCGCTGAAAAATATTCCATTGTATGGATATATTATAGAATGTGTAGCAATTCACCCATCAAAGGACTTCTTGGTTGGTGCCAATTTTTGACAATTATAAATAAAACTGCTATAAATATGTATGTGCAGATTTCTTTGTTGAGATATTTTGAACACATTTGAGTAAGTACCTAGGAACAGGTTTACTGGATTATACAGTGTGATTATGTTTAGCTTTGTAAGAAACAGCCAAGCAGTTTTCCAAAGTGACAACTATTTTCCATACTCATAAGCAAAGAATAAAATTTCTGTTGTCCCAAAGCCTCCAGAGAATTTGGTGTTGAGAGTGTTTTGGATTTTAGTCCTATTTGCAAGAGCAAACATTAATGGAGCGAATCAGGGGAATTTTGCATCTGTAAGGTTGCATGGAGATATTGTGGGAATTTGTGTTTGCAGCCCTTCCCTAGTGAGAAAGAGCACTCATTTTTCTGCACTAAGAGATCAAGTCATTCAGTGGATTTTGCCCAACTACACAATGTCAAAATCTTCTTTTCCCTTTTCCCAACTCTGAGAACTTTGTATTTTCTTTTTTGCCTACATCATGTAGAGAAAATTGCCTGCATTGCAGCAATGATTAGAAATGGGAATAGTGAATTGCACTCAGATAATGGGAAACGTAACAGTATTTGTTTTCTTAATTGAAACAATACAAAACAAAAAACTACCTCATCTTGCATTGCACCAAAGTATCCCCAATGCATACTCTCTGGAACTTATGTTGGAGAACAAAGTGATTTTCATTTTTTCATTAGTGGGCTTTGAAATCAGACAGACCAGGAAAACTTTCTTCACTTATATTTGATTATGTTTGTTGAGGCATCACTTTGATCATCTATAAATTGAAGACAATTTATAGATGTTGGGAAATACAGAAATCAATGTACTTGAAGTAATTAACAAGTGAGGATGTCGTTGATATATTAAATATATCTTACCTAAATATTTAAATGTTTTGCATATACTTATTCATCTCTCTAGCTAATGGCAATGTTTTCTACCTGTGCATTTTGAGAAACCATCATTCAACATTTCACACATTGTTCTGAATTCAATGAGACATCCACTGCAAGGCTGTTCCTGTCTGAAAATCAATGGTTCTGAAAGTAATATAAAAGCTATTCCGGGCTTGCACTGTGGTGTAGCAGGTAAGGCAACTGCCTGTGATGCCAGCATCCCATATGGGCACCAGTTTAAGTCCTGGATCTCATCCATGGCCTGGGAAAGCAGCAGAAAATGGCCCAAGCACTTGAAAAGCACAGAAAATGGTCCTGCACCAAGGTGGAAGTCTTGGAAGAATCTCCTGGCTCTTGGCTTCAGATCAGTACTGCTCTGACTGTTGTGGCCATCTGGGGATTGAACCAGTGGATGAAAGACCTCTCTCTGTCTCTCTCTCCCTCTGCCTCTGCCTCCATGTAACTCTGCCTTTCAAATAAATAAATCTTAAAAAAAAATGTGAGGGGCCAACAGACCATTGACCTTGAGACCAGGTGGCTAAAGCAATAGGATTATCAGATCATGAGGGAGTAATCCATGAGCCCTGGAGAATAACCTGACCATGCACCCTGGAATTTAGCAAAACACATTACTACAGTAAAAAAATATTCCTCCTAATAGACATATTACTCCTATATATAGATCAGGGCTAGAGCAACTCTCTGTGGCCAGCTCCAGTTATTTGGCGCAATCTTGGCTAAAGCAGTAATAAAATCAACATCATTGTCAACCCCCATGGAATAAGGTGACATCATGACCCCAATTCCCAGGTTAAGTTTTCCAGGCTTTTGCCATGCATTGACCATTTTGCCTCCAGGTTCACAGCTGGAGTGAAAGTTATAGATGCCTCAAGCTTCCAGTATTCATAGACTGAGCAGCCTCCTGTGTGTAGTCAGGGCCAGGTTTCCATGTCTCAATCAGGTGAGCTTTCCAGAGGGAGTGGCTCTTGTGGTCACTTATTGGGACCCTTAAGACAAAGAGAGCTTCAGCGGCTTTGCAGAACCAGGTTGGATGACCAGGTGGCATATGGAGCAGGCTTAACCCAAGTGTAATGAATCCAAAGGATCAAACATGCAACTTTGAGAGCAGTGGAAGTAACAAACACAGCAGACCATGATCCCTGCTGTAGGGTACTGGAAGAGACATCATAAGGGAGGTGTGAACCCCCTTAGGGAAGGCACACTGTTGGCTTTCATTACCTATCTGGCCTGGGAGGAGGGCTGGCCTGAATAGAAGGGAGGTGGCATCTCTAAAAAGAAGTTTACATTTCTGCCTGCAATGTTACTGACCCTAGGCTCTCCCCTCAACAGCGGTGATTACTTTGGAAGCTGGGTAGCCTGAAGGGCTTTTCAGCTTAGATCCGAAAAGGTTTGCATCTCTGACCTGGGAGTCCTTCAACTCCAGGGCTGTGACGTCCCCAGTGACCCAGCTCTTGTCTGACAGACCTGACAGGGTTCTTCAGAGGCCAAAAACCTCCTGGCTTTCCACATGGAAAACCAATGCCATTGGAGGTGGACTGGCCTGTTGGGTATGCTTGATGCAGATCACTGTGTAAAGCTACTGTTGTTGGCCTGCCACCTATCTTTACAGTACTCCTGCTGCCTAGCTCACTCCTCTTCCTCCTGGTCTCTGTTAAAGCAAAACACAAAGGAAGCCTTCAAGAGGATGCCAGCCAAAGGGATGCTCAATCCTGCCCCAAATCTTTGGTGGTCACAGAAATCTGTGGTCACAGGTATGTTCTGACAATAGTCTTCCTGTGAGACAAGATGAAACCCCTGAGGAGAGCTATGTCCTGACTTTAAGATCAAACATTATGACTACCTTATCTACAAATTTTTGAGATATTAAACTTTTTATCTCTCCTTTAGTTTGGTTTGAAAAAGGGAGATTTTGCTTGTTTACTGTGCCATGGCAAAGAATATCTAGCTGTGAAATCATAACGTAAGCTCTCCTTAAGGCTATGCTATTTGGTCTGCTCTGTGTGTCCAAGCTATTATTCAGAAAAATGTTAGACATCACTTTTATAAGATCTAAAGATAAAACTGTACATCTTGATGGAGAGTCCTTCAGAACATAATCAGCTTTCCATCTTGAAGAGAATAGAGAAATGAGGGAACAAGTCAGTCTTCCCAGATTGCTTACTGTCAATATCTTAATATCAAGTGAAAAATTAGCAAACAATTTCAACTGTCTAATAAACCAACTTAGGAAAACATTTACCAAAAGCTCCAATGCCTTCAGTAAATTTTAAGAATTTGGAAACATTTATTTAAGATCTAACACATGTAATTGGTTTGATCAGCTAACCCAAGCACAAACATATCAATGGCATTTTTTTTTACTTCTCCCAAAAAAATTGAAAACATTTGACACAGAGATTTATCTAGGACCTGTGAACCAAAAATGTATTTTGGGTTAATTTAGCAATTTCAATTTATATTAGCAATCTTTTATCTATTAGCCAATTAAAAGAGTTCTTAATAAATTTTTCACAGACATAAAATATGTTCGGATGTATAACATATAACATACATGAAGGATAGAAAAATAAAGCAGTTTCAGTAATAGCTTCTTAAAATATTAAACTCTTTTTTTTAATTGCCACTTAATTTTTTTAAATTGATCTGAATCATTTCCTGCTTTTACTGACCCAAACTGACCATACTTTTTCTCAGTTGGAACTTATTAAACTTTGGCTATTTCTGTATGCAGAGCCATCCCAAAGTACTGAATACAACAGAAGTCACTGGGAAAAATTTTGTAACCTAAAAGAGGACACATTTAAATACAGAGCCAACAATGGTTTAGTTTCCATGAGCAGTAAATCTGATTTTTAATGTTTTGAGGACTTTAGTGTTTATATGTCATCTACACAAACTGTGGATGACAAAAGAGTTTACATAGCCATATTTAAAATCATAAAGTCATTAATCAAAAAGAAAGGATGCACTTGCTTACTCCACAAAATATTTTAGAAAGCACCTATAGGCCAGCACCATGGCTCACTAGGCTAATCCTCTGCCTGCGGCGCGAGCACCCTGGATTCTAGTCCCGGTTGGGTTGCCAGATTCTGTCCCAGTTGCTCCTCTTCCAGTCCAGATCTCTGCTGTGGCCTGGGAAGGCAGTGGAGGATGGCCGAAGTCCTTGGGCCCTGCACCTGCATGGGAGACCAGGAGGAAGCACCTGGCTCCTGGCTTCGGATCGGTGCAGTGTGGCTGTAGGGACCATTTGAGGGGTGAACCAATAGAAGGAAGACCTTTCTCTCTGTCTCTCTCTCTCTCACTGTCTAACTCTGCCTGTCAAAAAAAAAATAAAAACTAAAAATAAAAAGAAAAGAAAGCACCTATAGAATTTTAGAGAACATCTATCCCAGGCCCAAGTCCTTGGGCCCCTACACCCACATGGGAGACCCGGAAGAAGCTCCTAGATTGTGGGTTCGGATTGGCACAGCTCCAGCCATTGTGGCCAACTGGAGAGTGAACCAGCATATGGAAGACTCTCTCAATAGCTCTCATTCTCTCTCTGTGTAACTCTGACTTTCAAGTAAATAAATAAAATTAAAATAAATTAAACTAAACTAAAATAAAAATAAAGAACATCTATCCCTTTTAGGCCTCTGGACCTTTTACACAACAGGATAATTACGCTTTTGTAATTTTTGGACATTTGCATCAGCAGCATATTATATTATCATAACTTAAAATTTAGCACTACTTTATGCCTTGGCAGTACCTTAGGAACTTTGATTATCTTTTTTTTGGAGATCCTGTCTGAGATGCCAGGAAAGCTTAAAAAATCTGGTAGAAGTAGGATCCCTTAACATCATGACATGATATAGACCAGATTTGATCATTGTTGCAAGGTGATCACTCAAATGCTTTAGTACAGATATATATTCAAACAAACCTCTTTTGGAAAAAAACAAAAACAAAAACAAAAAACAAACAAACAAAAAAAAAAAAAACAATGCTCAGCTGTTTTCAAATAATCAGGACTTAAGAGGAGAAAGAAAACACAAAGATTATGTCATTAGGCCAGTGCCACTGCTCACTAGGCTAATCCTCAGCCTTGCAGCGCCAGCACACTGGGTTCTAGTCCTGGTCGGGGCGCCAGATTCTGTCCCGGTTGCCCTCTTCCAGGCCAGCTCTCTGCTGTGGCCAGGGAGTGCAGTGGAGGATGGCCCAAGTGCTTGGGCCCTGCACCCCATGGGAGACCAAGATAAGTACCTGCTCCTGCCATCAGATCAGCACGATGCACCGGCTGTAGCGCGCCAGCCATGGCAGCCATTGGAGGGTGAACCAATGGCAAAAGGAAGACCTTTCTCTCTGTCTCTCTCTCTCACTGTCCACTCTGCCTGTAAAAAATAAAAATAAAAAATTAAAAATAAAAAAAGATTATGTCATTAAGATACAAAATCAATGACTCATTGGTAAGCAAAATGAGAAATGAAAACCTTGAATATAAGAGTTAGCCTATGGAATAATCTCATAACTTGGAATACTTTTAACAATGTCAGAATCAGGGAAGAGATGAAATATTAGTGGAGCTGGCTAGGAAACTGGCAGAGTCACCAATTAAACAAAAACTATAAAGGAGATACCACAGTTTTTAAACAGACTTTTAAGACTATTTCAAAATATTTACTAACATTGCAAAAACATCATTGATTTAACACAGGATCAGATTCTATGTCAAAGAAAAATAAATTAATCAGTTTGTACAGAAAAATTTATTTAGTTACAGAGGGACAGAGGCAGAGAGAGAGAGAGAGAAGTCTTCCATCCAATGGTTCAATCCACAAATGGCTGCAATGGCCGGAGCTGCACTGACCTGAAGCCAAGAGCCAGGAGCTTCTTCCTGGTCTCCCATTAGTGTGCCAGGGCCCAAGAACTTGGGCCATGCTCAACTGTTTTCCCAGGCCATAGCAGAGAGCTGGACTGGAAGTGGAGGAGCTGGGACTTGAACCAGCACCCATATGGGATGCCAGCACTGCAGGGGGTGGCTTTACACCACAGTACCAGCCCCCATTAGAATAAATTAATTCTTTCTTTATTCAAAAAAGTTTCTTTCCTTCTTAGCCTTCCATACCAAGAAAACATTTTTTGTACCTATGACCATTTTCCATCTGCTGATTTCCTTGATTTACACTGAAATAATCCTTTAAAAATCTTCAAATCAAGACATTTCCACAACTTAACATTAGTAGCTTTCAAACACTCTTGAATCATTTCTCATATACATATAGTTTATGAAAACATATTTGTTAACAAAATCAAAGTTTTTGCACAGAATATAGGGTGCTAAGAGTACTTAAGTTTACATTTAAGCAAATTTATCTCATTTACCTTTACCTGATCTACATTTAGCAATTACACCTAGATGACTTAAGATGCTGATATTATATCTATATATCGCTTTATCTGAATTAAGGTCAAAACTACGTTTATATTGAATTCTACTCTTGTTTGTAAAAACTATAGCTGGAAACCAGTGACCTGAGCCAGAGACTGCAAAATCAACTTAAGGGCTATAATAAGCCTAATTATCCATTGCTATCTCATCAGAAACCTGTTAAATCAAGTCATAAAACAAGTTGCGGGGGGGTTACAGCTCTGTGGTGCAGTGGATTAAAACTCTGGCCTGCAGTGTCTGCATCCAATATGGGTACCAATTCAAGGACCGACTGCTCCAATTCTGATCCAGTTCCTTGCTAATGCTCCTAGGAAATTAGCAGAGTATGGACCAAATGCTTGGGCCAAGTGCTTGGGCCCCTGCACCCACGTGTGAGACCCAGAAGAAGGTCCTGGCTCCTGACTTTGGATTGAGCTCAGCTCATTTGTTTTAGCCATTTGGGGAGTGAACCAGTGGATAGAAGACCTCTCTCTCTGTCTCTGCCTCTCTCTATAACTCTTTCAAATAAATAAAATAAATCTTTAAAAAAACAATTTTGCTAAATTACAAGGCAATTTTTAAGGCAACAACATCCCTAGATTCAAAAGAGAATAATTCCTTTAAACTCTATGTCAAGTTACAATTGAACCAAATTCTCATGGATGAGATTGTTATTTATCAAATATGTCTTTAGATTTCAGATTTAATTGGAGCATAATCTTTTACCTAACAAACACCTTAGGCCAACAACTAGTCAACAGACACATACCTGGGCCTATCTCTGAAACAAACATGGGTTCTGGAGGTAGCAAGACAGGGCCCAAGGGAAACTGTGGGCCAGCAGCTAGTGTATCATGTGTGAGGAGCCCACTGGAGATTGTCAGCCTATATTTAGCAGACTCTTAAGTATCACTGCCCCAGGCTGAGTGACAGAAGACCTTTCTCCTCCCCACTCTCAGCAAAGAAGTGGAGTTAACACCTGTCAAACCAAAGAGAGAAAAATAAAGCCTAAACTGCCTCTCTCTCTCTTCCAAAGAAACTACAAGCAGAGAGGAGGGGAATGAGGTTTAATCCTTTAGACCCTTGTAAAAGCACAGAAGAAGTTTGATTTCATAACCTTAGGTTATGAAAAATGACATGCAGAAAATTTTCCCATATAATTGAGATTTAAAAGAAATATCAAAATGAAATATTAGAAATGAAGAATTCATTAGATCAAATAAAAAATGCAGATAAATGCCTTAATAGCAGATTTGGTAAGGCAGAAGAAAGAATATTGAACTAGAAGACAAATCTTTGTAAATCTTAGATTAAAAAAAAAAGAAATTAGAAAACTTAAAAGCAATATCAGAGAGTTACAGAGAGTTATGGGATACTATCAAATGATACAACATACAGGTCTTAGGAGTTCCTGAAAGTGTGGAAAGAGAATGAACTAGAAGGCCTATTTAGAGAAGTAATTACAGAAAACTCCATCCAACTTGAAGAAAGAAAAGGGACAACCAAGTAGAGGAAGCAGATAGAACTCCTAAGAGAAATGATCAGTATACATCTTCAATAGGACACATTGCAGCCAAACTTTCCACAGTAAAACATAAAGACGGATTGTAAAATGTACGTGAGAGAAATATCAGATTAATTTCAGAGCATCTCCAATTAGACTCACAGCTGACTTTCCATCAGGAACCCTATAGGCTAGGAAATAATGGCAAGAGATAGCCTAAATCTTAAAAGAAACAGTCAACTCTGCAAAGTTCTCATTTATTAATGAAGGTAAAATAAAGACCTTCCATAACAAACATAAATTGAAAGAATTTGTCTCTACTTGTCCAGCTTACAAAAGATGCTTAAGGATGTGCAACACACAGAAACACAGATAGTCATCATTATGAAAGAATGTGTAGGCAGAAAATCCCCCAGTCAAAATACAAAAGAAATCCAAAGTAATTGATAGAAATATTTATGGAAAAATGATAGGGTCAGGTTGTTACCTGTCAATAGTCACCTTGAATGTAAATGGTCCCAACTCTCCAGTTGAAATCTAAGGGCTAGCTGGCTGAATTAAAAACCAATACCCATCTATTTTCTTCCTATAAGAAACATATCTCACCAGCAAAGATAAATGTAGACTGAAAGTGAAAGGATGAAAAGATACTCATGAGCATTCACATCACTCTAGTTAGAATGCTCATACAGAAATCAACAAACAGCAAATACTGTTGAGGATGTGGAGAAAAGGGTACTCTGATCTGTTGGTGGGAATGTAAACTGGTGCATATACTTTGGAAGACAGTACGGAGATATTTTCAAAATGTGAATACAGACCTACCATATGATCTAGCCACCCCATTCCTGGGAATTTATCCAAACCAAAAGAAATCAGTATATGAAAGAGTTATCTGTACACCCATGCTCATTGCAGAAGAATTCACGATAATAAGATGTGGAATAAACCCAGATGTTCATCAGCTGTTGAATGGATAAAGAAATTATGGTATATATACACTAATGATTACCACTCAGCTGTAAGAAAAAAAAATGAAACCTTGTCTTTTGTATCAAGATGGGTGCAACTGGAAAAGATTATACTTAGTGAAATAAGCCAGTCCCAAAAAGACAGATATATATTTTCCCTGATTGATGTAAATAATTGAGTATCTGAAACATAATGTATTGGGGGAAATGGACATTTTGAGATTCAAAGATTGTTTACAGCCCTTATCTCCTCTGTTTCTTTTTTTCTTCATGATATTTGTTGAACTCTTTTATTTAGTGTACAGTTAACTATACAAATATAAGTAAACTGAAAATAGATCTTTGTAAAAATTAAGAGTGGGAATGTGAGAGGAAGGATGAAGAAGGTTTGAAGCATGGACAGGAGGATAGATTGGGGATGGAAGTATTACTATGCTCTTAGAGCTGTACATGTGAAATACACGAAAGTTGTATAACTAAAATAAGATTTTAAAGTATTTAAACAGTATAAAAATTAAAAAGAAATTTGTTCACCTTAAATAAATAATGGCTTTTACATAAATTTGAATTTATAGTAAAGCCAATATGAAAATTTAGGAGAGTTATGACACGAAGATATTGCATTCTAAAAATTCATTTTCAGGTGGGTAAAGCCACCACTTGCAGTGCCAGCATCCCATATGGGCACCATTTCAAGTTCTGACTGCTCCACTTCCAATCCAGCTCTCTGCTGTGGTCTGGGAAAGCAGTAGAAGATGGTCCAAGTTCTTGGGCTCCTGTACCCACATGGGAAGATCCGGAGGAAGTTCCTGCCTCCTGGCTTCAGATTGGCACAGTTCTGGCCGTCACAACCAATTGGGAATTAAACCAGCTGATGGAAGTCCTCTCTCTCTCTCTGTCTCTCCTTCTCTCTCTGGGTAACTCTGACTTTCAAATAAATAAATAAATCTCTAAAAAATTCACTCTCAATTTGGAGTAACAAAATGAAGAGAAACACAGAGGGGACTGGAAAGAATTGATCCAGGCCGGGTGAGACATTTGTATATTAACTAAGGTGGAAGCTGTGACAGCAGAGAGGATTGAAGTTTCCAGGAGGTTTACAAGGGCTGTATATACAGAATCTGTTATGTGGGGGTTGAGGGAAAGAGATTGTCACTTTTGAGATAAAGAAGAAATTGAAAATTGTTTAAGAACTGTATTATGGCAAGAGAAAATCATAACACTACCAATCAGACTACCAGAATGTTTTAGCCAATATTGCTATTTGAATGTTTTATCTTAGAGAATGCTAAATAGTAAATGCAATGTTTTAATAAGTCATCACTTCCCAGCAAATGAATGTTAGAGCAGTTAAGCTGGTATGAAATAAGGCCCTGTTTCTGACGCATCACTGTGCAGAGAGCCAAGACAATGAAGACCTTTACCAATTGTGCAGTGAGATAGCTTCTTAGGGTGACTTTGAGACCCATCCGAATAGGTAAACTCTTTTATTTGCATAAACAATCAAGGATGGAACCTACATAGAAGGTTAAGCATTTGTCTCTGACATTGTGAAGAACAAGGAATAGACACTTCAAGCTATCAAAATATCATTAAAAATATCTGGCATTGAGAAAGAAAATGGGAGCTAAGGGAATGATAGGTGATGCAGTTACATCCATCTTTGTTCACTGCATCAGAATAATGGTCCCCTTTTTAGTGCTGGCATATCATTGAGGATGAATTTGCCTTGGAGGTCAGTAGAGGCCATTGGAATAAGCAGTTTTCTCTTTGCCAGGTTTCCTGCTACCTAACTACTCTCTGAAAACTTAAACAAACACATCCAATCAACTATTTTGTGTCCATGGTTCCCATTCTCTGCCACTCCATTCTCTTCTATGATTTTGAATAGAAATCATGCTTATTCTTCTGATAAATTTATTTGAATAATGTATTATTTTCTCATCTACTTAATCTATATTTAATATATCTCTTCATGCAATTAAATGTTCTGTCTTGCTTTGTTCATCAATGCCATTGCTTTTGCAAAAGCCACTGTGCAGTTTGTGGATCTCCCTAATCTAACTCACCAGACGTCATCTGTCAGTTCATGTGAGTTACATTATTGCACTTGTTTGAATGCTTTCTTCATTTCACTGCTAGCATGTTACTGTCTTTGGGAATTCTCTGTTTCTTACTAGTCTTCATCAATATTCTTGGTTAGATTATTGTATCTTTTGGACATTTGAATGTTAGAGTGTCACAAAATGAATTTTCTTTGTATATTTTCCACTAATTGAATAAAATATGAAAAGACAAATGCACTCATAAATGAGCAAACAACTCAGAGTGGTAAATTGTAATAACATAGTATATACAGAGTGTTTTATCAGATATGTAACATTTAATTGAGAAAATCAACCTTTAAGTTAAGTGCCATTATTGTTTTAAGGGCCGGTATCGTGGTACAGTGGGTTAAGCCCCAGCCTACAGTGCTGGTATCCCCTATTGGAGCCAGATCGGGTCCCAGCTATTCCACTTCCAATTCAGTTTGCAGCCTGGGAAGCAGTGACAGAGGGCTCAAGGCCTTGCTCCCCTGCTGCCTGCATGGGAGAACCTGATGAAACTCCTGGATCCTGGCTTCGTCCATTTGAGGAGTGATCATCTGGGGAGTGTACCAACAAAAGGAAGATCTCTCGCTCACTCTCTCTCTCTCTCTCTGTAACTCTGCCCTCAAATAAATAAATAAATCTTTTAAAAAATGTATTGTCTTAGGACTGCTAATAAATGTGGTGATATTTGTTTGAGGTACATTTAAATACCTGAATTCTGCCTTATCTCAGATACACTCAATTACATTTTATGGTAACATAAGCAAACAAAAAGTAAAATTATTATACAAAGTGATATTTTATTAATAGATAGGATTATGCTGGCAGTGCTGGTCTGTTAAATGTGGTTTGCGGCAGAGCCTAAAGGATTCTGTGGTGACTCTGTCACAGCTTATAACACAGCTGACAGACCAAGGAAACTCAGACAAATGTGTGACAGTATTATTTCTGCTTTCATCCAGGGTAAAAGTGAGGTGAAAAGATAGAAGCAAAATGTATTGGTCTTGACCTTTCCTCAGAGGGGAGTAGGTAGAAAGAAAAGTCTCTCAGTCATGTGTGTAGCGACCCTACTTACATACACCCATGGTCTGGTTCTTGTCTTATAATGTGACTAGATGCAGATTAGGCTTTCTTCTGCAGGAAGAGAAAGAAGCTTTCAAAGATTAAGCGACTTATGCCACTGATGTAGTAATTCAATCAACTGTACCCAAATCCTGTGGACTCCAAATCATGGGTGGTTGTTGGTACAGTGGTGAAGACACTATTAGGGGCTCTGAAATCTCATGTCAGAATGCACGGGTTCAAATCCTATCTCTGCTCCAGAGTCCACCTTCCTGCTAATTGCAGTATGGGAGGCAGCCAGTGATGGCTCTGGTACTTGAGTCCTTGCCTCTCACGTAGGAGACCTAGGTAAGTTGTGGCCTCTTTGGGGAGTGAATCTACTGATGGAAGAGCACTATCTCTCTAGCTCTCTCCTTCTCTCTCTGCCACTTGGCCATTGAAATAAAATGAATATGAATAAAACTATTTTTAAAAATTATTTCAAAAGGATAATGGCTTATAAAATAAATCTAAGTATCTAAAACATCAACAGAGAGAAATTGCCACAGAAATATTATGAAATGAGCAGAGAAGGCGAGCTAGGATATAAGTCTAAGAAGCATGCAGAAATAGGAAGAGTAGAAACAGAATATGGGGTCTGATCTGTAGGAGAAATACCAGGAGTAAGTTGTGCCAGGAGAAAGGGAGCAAAGATTTGTAAGACAAATTGCCAACCATGCCTAAAATCAGTTAGCCCAGAAAATCCAGGGTTTTTAAATGCCCAGTAACTTTACAGTATCAGAGTTTTTGATGTATTAGTTTCATTTGGTCATTTTTGTTTTAGTAAATATAATGCATATGGATTGTTTGGGTTGAATAAATATTGGCTAGTAAATAGCTTCAACTTTTGAGTCACTATCCTCACATTACCTAAAATTCTGTTCCCAGTATTATTTTGTCCAAATCAATGCCAATGTCTAATATGCTACTAGAGTTATCAAGGTTATTTAATGTATTCATTTTAGTTCCTTGTTAGAATTTTAATGAAAAAGTTTGAGGCTATATGAAGTCACAAAACTTAACTACCAGTTACTCTTAAATTCCATTTCACAAAGACCTGCTTTTATTGTTTAGTTCTCTTTGAAGTGTCTGCACAGAACTATTTGTTTGCTCCTTGCCTTGCAATCTTAGCTATGACAGCATAACATTATCATCTCCCCTACTGATTTGCTATTATTTTTTTTCCTGGCTAAAATTATCACCCTATTATTCTGGAGCTTATCTTAACCTTTTAATACACTTTGCTTGTTTTTAAGTTCCTCATTGTGGAGGCACTTCCCCAATATATCCATTTTTCAAAGTCTACTCTATACCTAGGACAAGAACCAATAGAAGCCAGTATAGAAGATTTATTTACCGATCACCATAAGAAAAAAATGTTTCAAAATGAGATGTCAGGAGATGGTACAAAAATGCAGTGATCATCAATTATGGCAAGCACCATTATAAAAAATTTCATGGTAGCTGTAGTTTGAGTTATGTTAGCATCAAACAATGATATTCTATAAATTTAAATTTATGTCATCTGTATTAAAAAGTTTTCTTTAAAAAATTGCCTGCTGAAAGGGAACAAAGCACACATTAGTAAGGTCCTCTGATCTACAAAAAATTGTTTATTACAGGTTCTAAATTCATAATTTTAATAAATAGGCTTACTCTTTAAAATTCAAAAACACTTTATCTCCTACTTTTCTCAGAGAATAAAACACATTAATGCTTGAAGAAGTAAAAATTAATTAGCACCCATATAAATTTAGCTTCTATTTACATTTTTTGTCAACAAATTTCCTCTGTTTTTAGATAACAATTGAAAGCATTCCTGCAAGTAAAGTATCAGTGAAGACCAGAGAAATGACTCTGTGCAATTCAACCTAGGCCGTTTCAGCAGGTTGGATACGTTTTTGGGCTTCCAGGTCTCCATCTGTTCTAACCCATACTGTTAGAATGATTCAACTGAATTATGTCTATAAAGTCTGGGCCCTTGAAACGTTTGGGGAATCTTGGCAGAGAAGGAGTTATTGAAAAACAAGGCATACAATTTCATCTGATAGGCAGAGAAGTCAGCAGAATCTCTGGAAATCTCATTGACTTCGGAAAAGAAAATCAGAGTTTGAGACTGTTAAGGCTAGAGGACAGTGTCACTCAAGAGTGAGAAGAAACAAAGCCTTCATGGAAAGCAGGGAGCTTCCCGATGCAGATTCAGGAGTGAGCGTCCACAGGAAGAATTTCCTCCAAAGCTGCAAGCATGGGCTACTTATCCATCAAGAGGCATCAAAAAGGATGTGTTACCCTCAAACTATGTCCAATCAGTAGGGCAGAAATGGTCATGAGAATACTTAATTTTGATTGGTCTATGTGGGCAGAGGTTAATAGCCATTCAAGAAGACACTCAGGAAGACAAGGATAGGTAGGAATAACAACCAATCATGGAGCAAGGGGTATAAATTATTGTCCAATGAGCAAGCAGTGGGTCTCATTGCTTGTCACCAGAGTCAGAGAGGCATCGCTGGGCTACCCCTACCAGGTATGTGCAGCTAGAGGCCATCCCCAGGAGACAATAAGCATTTCATTTTTCTTTTTTTTTTTATTTTGAAGGAAATGTGTCCCCTTTTTCCATTCCAACGGGGACCTTACCTAACTGCCTATTAGCCCAGCACCTCTCAAGATCACCTGGGCTGCAGAGCTTGGGTTGTCAAAATCCAAGAGGGAAAGCCTTGGGTTGCAGCAGGTAAAACTGCCACCTGCTACGTTGCTCCACTTCCAATACAACTCCTTGCTAATGTTCCTGGGAAAGCAGTGGAAGATGGTCCAAACATTTGGGTTCCTGACACCCATGTGTGAAATAAATGGAGTTCCAAGGTCCTGGATTTGGCCTGGCCCAGCCCTAGCTGTTGCAGTCATTTGGGGAGTGAACAAGTCAATGGAAGATCCCTCTCTTTCTCTCTCTTTTTTTCTCCTCTTGTAAGACTGCCTTCCATATGAACAAATAAATCTATAAAAAACCAATAGAGAATGAAGATGTAGGATTATGAACCCAACATACTGCTGAATTCTTTATTTATTTATTTATTTTGTTTGGAACCACTTTCTTTTTTTTTTTTTTTTTTTTTTTTTTTTTTTTTTTTTTTTTTTGACAGGCAGAGTGGACAGTGAGAGAGAGGGACAGAGAGTCTTCCTTTGCCATTGGTTCACCCTCCAATGGCCGCCACGGTCAGCGCCCTGCGGCCGGCACACCGCGCTGATCCGAAGCCAGGAGCCAGGTGCTTCTCCTGGTCTCCCATGGGGTGCAGGGCCCAAACACTTGGGCCATCCTCCACTGCACTCCCTGGCCACAGCAGAGAGCTGGCCTGGAAGAGGGGCAACCGGGACAGAATCCGGCGCCCCGACCGGGACTAGAACCCTGTGTGCCGGCGCCACAAGGCGGAGGATTAGCCTAGTGAGCCGCGGCACAGGCCCTGCTGAATTCTTAAGCCGGCCCTTAAGCCATGCCAATTAAAAGGCAAAGAAAGCAGCAGAAAAGGAATGAAAGCTAGAGTGAAGTTTCCCATGGATAGTGTCACATTACTAAGTCCTGTAGACAGCAGAGGAGGAATCATGAGCTTCACCTTCTGCTTAGAGAACTACAGTGGAGCAGCCTGGACGTGAACCAGTGCCCATATGGGATGCCGGCACTGGAGGTGGTGGCTTTATCTGCTACACCACAGCTTCGGATCGGCCCAGCGCGCCAGCCTTAGCGGCCATTTGGGGGGTGAACCAATGGAAGGAAGACCTTTCTCTTTGTCTCTCACTGTCTAACTCTGCCTGTCAAATTAAAAAAAAAAAAAAAAAAAAAGGAAAGAAAATGGCCCAAGTCCTTGGGCCCCTGCGGAGACCTGGAAGAAGCTTCTAGCTCCTGGCTTTGGATCAGTGCAGCTCCAGCTGTTGTGGCCAATTGGGGAATGAACCAGAGGATGGAAGACCTCTCTTTCTCTCTCTCTCTTTCCCTCTCCTCTTTCTGTGTAACTCTGACTTTCAAATAAATGAATAAATATTTAAAAAAAGAGATAATATCCAAGCACTTAAAAAAATACATATTTAGAGAAATCCACAAAGTACAAATTGAAAAAAAAATCATTCATAGACACATGTTTAAAAAACTAGAAAAATCTAATATATATCCAAAACATCAAGAGAAATGGAAATGCATTATAGTGAAAGGGTTAAGACTTGGAGAGGAAGTCTTAAAAGAAATAATTCAAATGTGATATAGGTGAATTAATTGTCTTGTAAGCATGAAAGGTGAGCCTAGACAGTTGCACTCCCAGGAAATATCTTCTTTACCCAAAAACTCACTAATAATGACTCTCATTTCTTGGACAACATATCTCAAAGTAGAGAAATTCAGAAAGATCTTATTTCAAATCTACTGCAATGAACACAAAAGAAAAAAGATATAATGGAGGAGGGAGAATTTGAATGGCATATGTTCACAACTGAAGCAAATTTTAAACTGATTGATTTTTTTTTTTTTTTTTTTTTTTGACAGGCAGAGTGGACAGTGAGAGAGAGAGAGAGAGAGAAAGGTCTTCCTTTGCCGTTGGTTCACCCTCCAATGGCCGCTGTGGCCGGCGCGCTGCGGCCGGCGCACCGCGCTGATCCGATGGCAGGAGCCAGGAGCCAAGTGCTTTTCCTGGTCTCCCATGGGGTGCAGGGCCCAAGCACCTGGGCCATCCTCCACTGCACTCCCTGGCCACAGCAGAGAGCTGGCCTGGAAGAGGGGCAACCGGGACAGAATCCGGCGCCCCGACCGGGACTAGAACCCGGTGTGCCGGCACCGCTAGGCGGAGGATTAGCCTAGTGAGCCACGGCGCCGGCCCGCTGATTGATTTTTTAAATGTTGTGAACAGATAATGTGAAATTCCTCATTGATCACTCAAAATTACTGCATCCATTACTACAGTCAGATTGAGATTTTTTCCTTTGACTTTCACCTTTACGGTGTTCCAAATCTTTAAGGATTAATGGTGAAGTCTGAAAGAGCTTGTAATCAGGAATTCTTCTTTTCCTATATTTCTCCAAATTGTCTTGGTCAGAGTCCCCATATTATCTGGTTTCTGTCTCATGCCATGTTCTCAGCATTTTTGTTCATACAACCGTGCAGCCAAATAGTTTTCATCTATTGCTTCTAATCTGCGATGATCTGGCAGGTGAGGAATAAGTAAGTAGGATAAAATTGGGATGAGGGTAAATACAGGCTATTGTGAGCACCTACAAAATATTTCATCTGTACTCTCCAGAGATATGGCTATCTCCAGGAAATGACCAGATAAATAGAATCTTTCTCTAACCGATTTGAACATGCCTGAATCATTCAATTTTAATAAGGTCTAGCCAGAAGATAATTCTTGAACAGAAGTCCTTAAGTTTATTCATTTTTGATCTTCCAATGCCTGTAGTTTACTAAACTTTTAATGAATTTCAGTAATTCCAGAGGTTTCACTATTTACTTTCCTATTTTTGCACTGAAAATCACACACACACAGACACACACAAATGTGAAAAGAAACTGACCCTGATATGTTTCTCTTTGTTCAAATGCAGTGTTTTTTTTTTGTTTGTTTGTTTTTTGATTTTTTTTTTTTTTTGACAGGCAGAGTGGACAGTGAGAGAGACAGACAGAGAGAAAGGTCTTCCTTTGCCATTGGTTCTCCCTCCAATGGCCGCCGCGGCCAGCGCACTGCGGCCGGCACACCGCGCTGATCCGATGGCAGGAGCCAGATGCTTCTCCTGGTCTCCCATGGGGTGCAGGGCCCAAGCACTTGGGCCATCCTCCACTGCACTCCCTGGCCACAGCAGAGAGCTGGCCTGGAAGAGGGGCAACCTGGACAGAATCCGGTGCCCCAACTGGGACTAGAACCCTGTGTGCCGGTGCCACAAGGCGGATTAGCCTAGTGAGCCGTGGTGCCGGCCTCAAATGCAGTTTTAAAACCACATGGGAAGGGCTGCCATCGTAGCATAGCAAGTTAAACTGCCCCCTGTGATGCTGGCATCCCACCCTGTAATTATAACTTTGATCACTGAGAATTACATTTACACAGAAGGTACTGCTTAAAGAATTATGAAACACTTTTCAGATTTCATATAAGAGAAAAATAAATTTAAAACAAAAACAGACAAGTAGATAGAATTGCATTCCACTTTTTTTTTTATATATATTCACTCAGGACAAAATTTCAGTTTTCAGGTTTCCAGCAATTGCTATGTAGGGTTCAGGGTTTGAGATTTGGTCCTTTGCTCCCTAGACTGATTCTCTTGTGGCTGGTATAAGAATGATCCCTCCAGGATAGCATGGATTTCAACCATACATCCTCATAACTTAACATTGCCTGAAGTAAGAGAACTAACTCATTCTATTAAAAAAGTTTGCTTCAATCTTTCAAGTTAACTGAAATAAAAAATACAGATACCGGATAAGTCATTGGGTAGAAAGATGAAGAACTTGAATAGGTAACCCATAAAAAAAGATGCAACAAAACCCTCCATACCAAACATATACTTATGTCACACACATATATAGACATATATTTAAATATTATACACATGGAAATTTTTGTGTAGATATAATTATGTATGAAAGTATCCTTTCATTATAAAGTAATGGCATCAGGAATATTTACACATTTTATGGTAATACAATTTTATGGTAACAATCTCTCTGGAATAAAATCTGCAAATGTTTCAAAATTTTTAAGTGGTGAAAACATTTGATCCATCCATTTTACTCACAAGATTTAGAAACAAGAATAATCAGTGAAATGTGAAAAGATATATGCAAAATTAACCTTCCCAGAGTTTCTGTAATGGTCAAAAGGTGAATAATCCACCACATAACCGCTACTAGGGTTTGTTTGCAGGTGCTGGAAGGAGGGTCTCTCAAGCCATAACCATAGGAAAATATTCAAAATCTGTTGATGAAAATGTAGCCTCACTAAGGTTACAAAGTCAGCTTTTCCTTGTAACACATTGCATCTTTTCTGCAGGACCAGGGGATTCTCGTCACTTACTGGGCAGACTATACCCACCTGCTGCAGAAGTCACAATTAGAATATTGTGTGTCATGATCAATTTTCTCAACATTGGTGGGAATAAAAAAGTTTCTTTGGATAGTCATTGCGTTCCCCATCTCTTTATAGAAAAAAAGGAGTCCATGTCGCAGTGTGTGTCACGAATTCACATTTTTTTTTAACTTTTACCACTTGACCATTTGCCAAAATCAACAAACTATAAATTACATTTGGCTGTTTCAATGAGGACACCCTAAACTCCTTGGATCCCTTCCTCATCACAGAGAGGTTAAGTAGGGAGTGGGGTTATCTCTGTTCTTTCTGTCTCAAATCATTTCCAGTCTAGGACGGGGCAACCTGGTTAGTTCAGGGACACAATTTTATTTGGTTCCCTAGATATCCAAGGAATCAGAAAAGAAGTCACTCTACATACAGTTTCATTCTGAAGCCTATATGAAATTTCCCATGGCCTGCTCAAGAACAAACAAAGATGATAAGGAACTTTGACATTCATATTTCTTTTTTCTTGTAGAATTCTTTGAAAATGACTTTCTCATGCACTTTTGATTTGAAGTTACCTGTCTCAGCTTCTCAAATTTCACTATGCTAACTTACAATGAAATTTGATTTTCAGATTTTCATTCTTCTGATGTGTAATAGAGCATTCACAATTTTTACTTCAGACAAACCTGGATAAAAAGTGTATTGTTCCATTGATATGTTTTTTTCTTACCATGATTGATGAAATTTATGTTTATGATTAGTGATAATTAGAAAGGTACTTTTCCAAACACACCAAAGGAAACAATATGTATCATGCAATTTTTGGTGAAATATTCAAAAATTAAAACATAAAATAGTTTGAACAGCCTACACAATTCTTCTTAAGTGCTGAAACTGAACTGAAAAGTAATCGCTGTTAAATATAAGAGTGGGAATAAGAGAGGGAAGAGATGTGCAATTCGGGACATGCTCAAGCTGAATTACCTCAAACAGTAGAGTTAGAAACATACCAGAGGATTCCAATTCAATCCCATCGAGGTGGCATGTACCAATGCCATCTCACTAGTCCCAGTGATCAATTTTTATTCACAATTGATCATAATGATAGGACTAAGAACCAAAGGGATCACATAAAGAAGAATAGTGTCTGCAAATAATAGCTGATAGAATCAAAAAGGGAGAGAATGATCCAACATGGGAAGTGAGATACACAGCAGACCCATACAATGGCGGATGTCCTAAACAGCACTCTGGCCTCAGAATCAGCCCTTAAGGCATGCGGATCCGGCTGAAAAGCCCATGAGAGTATTTCAAGCATGGAAAGCCAAGACACTCTGCGGGGGGGGGAAAAAAACCTAAATGAAAGATCTCCACGAGTGACATCCCAGTGGAAAGAACAGGTCTTTAAAGAAGGAGGTACCTTTCTCTGAAGGGAGGAGAGAACTTCCACTTTGACCATGGCCTTGTCTAAAAATGATCAGAGTCAGTGAACTCAGGGAGCTTCCATAGCCTTGGCAGCTCATGACAAGAGCCTAGGGTGATTACTGATGCCATAAACAAGAGTGTCAATTTGTTAAGTGAACAACAGGAGTCACTGTGCACTTACTCCTCATGTACGATCTCTGTCCTTAGTGCGCTGTACATTGAGATTTAATGCTATAACTAGTACTCAAACAGTATTTTTTCACTTTATGTTTCTGTGTGGGAGTAAACTGTTGAAATCTTTACTTAATGTATGCTAAACTGATCTTCTGTATATAAAGAGAATTGAAAATGAATCTTGATGTGAATGGAAGGGGAGAGGGAGTGGGAAAGGGGAGGGTTGCGGGTTGGAGGGATGTTATGGGGGGGAAGCCATTGTAATCAATATTCTGTACTTTGGAAATTTATATTCATTAAATAAAAGTTAAAAAAATAGTTTGAACAGATGTAAGAACTCACTGGGTAAGTTTTACATATACCACTTGGGTTTTAGTCATACAACCTCTATACATCTAATAAAAATAAACATAAGGCAGTCAGTTATTAAATAATTTTATTTGTATTTCTTTAATATACTCTGAGTTTGATGTGGGCTACAAAGAGGCATACACATTTTCCTCTCAAATTTTCATAGTTCAAAGAAAGGAGAAACTTAATGGATAACTGTTGGATAAATTGGCAAAATTGAAAGGCACTAAATAATACAACATCCAAACTATTTTTGAAGAAATATATCACCATCTAATCACTCTACAGTTTTAACTGCTTGATCAGAACATTGAGTGGTATTGACATTAAGTATCTAATAGAAAATTTAGGGGACTTTATTAAAATACATATCATTGCCCTTACTCCATGGAACAATGTGCCAATACATTCATCTACTCCCCATACTAAATGATGTGATCAGACATTGAAGATTATAAGATCTGTCAATTACTAATTGGGTGCCTATAACCAAGATATGCAATCTAATTTTTTTCAATTTCTTTCTTTTCCAAATTGGACCAATAATGCTAATAATACAAATTGGCATGTAGATTATGAAATATTGTACAGTAATGTGCTTAATTTTAATTTTGTTTATTTTTATTTATTTGAAAGACAGGCCGAGAGAGGCAAAAAGAGAAAGAGAAAGAAAGAGATCTTCTATCCATTGATTCATTCCCCAGATGCCAACAACAGTTGGGTCTAGGCCAAACTGAAGCCAGGTGCCAAGAATTCTATCTAGTTCCCTGACATGGGTGGCAGGGACCCAAGGACTTGAGCCATCACCTGCTGCCTTCCATGGTGTACATTAGCAGAAAACTGAAATCAGAAGCAGAGTTCAGAATAGATCACAAGCCCATTAATATGGGATGTGGGGCCAGCACCGCGGCTCACTAGGCTAATCCTCCACCTTGCAACACCAGCACACCAGGTTCTAGTACCGGTCAGGGCGCCGGATTCTGTCCCGGTTGCCCCTCTTCCAGGCCAGCTCTCTGCTGTAGCCAGGGAGTGCAGTGGAGGATGGCCCAAGTGCTTGGGCCCTGCACCCCATGGGAGACCAGGAGAAGCATCTGGCTCCTGCCATCGGATCAGCGCGGTGTGCCGGCCGCAGCGTGCCGGCCACAGCGGCCATTGGAGGGTGAACCAACGGCAAAGGAAGACCTTTCTCTCTGTCTGTCTCTCTCACTGTCCACTCTGCCTGTTAAAAAAAAAATGGGATGTGGGGATCCTAAACAGTGGCTTAAGCTTCTGCCCAACAAATATTTGCCCCTTTAACTTTTAAAATGGACATTTTCTAATGTCAAGTATGTTAGGGATCAAATTACCTTCCTAATATGGCAAAATACTTTCAAAAAAGTTGGCTTATGAAGTGCAAGTCTTCTTGCTCCACACATAATTCACTTGGGCCATCCCCCACTGCCCTCTCGGGCCACAGCAGAGAGCTGGACTGGAAGAGTAGCAACCAGGACTATAACCTGGTGCCCATATGGGATGCGGGCGCCACAGGTGGAGGATTAGCCAAGTGAGCCACGGCACCAGCCCCTACATTTAGTTTTTAAATGTCTTGTCAGTATATGTTTTTCATCTAAGACATTAAATATTTTACAGTAAAAAAATGATGTTTAACATGAATAAAATGAACCAATAAATTTCAGTTTTTATTAGATTCAGTTATTCTTTCGAAGATCAGTTCCAATTCCACACCAGATAACTAAGGCATTTGTTACTGTGAAGAAAAAAATACCATTTAATAGAATACGCAACACAACTGTGAAACATTTAGTTTTGGCAAAGTGTTCATTGTTTTACATTTATTATCATATTTGAATACATATTTTGATAAGATCTATTTTTAGTATCATTTCCTAATGCTAATAATTTAGTCAAATTTCTCTATTCATCAGCATAACAAGATGAAATGTTAAGATAACCAAACACTCTTATGTTCTTGCTTGGTTTGGTTTTGTTTGCAGTGTCGCAGAATAATAATTCAGACTTGCTGAATGCTGAAAGTGTAATCAAGAAGAGATAAAATATTGTGAATTATGCTTTATATGTAACAGAACATAGTGGCTAAAAAACATATCTACAAGCATGTACTAGGAAATTGCAGATCTTGTCAGATGACTGAAAACCACACTTGAAAATAGTCCATTAATTGTTCTCCATTGGCCAAAGCATTTGACAATGTGACTCTGTATCTATTAAATTTTCCTAAAATAATATATTTTCACAATTTGTTGGCATTTGTAAAGAAAGTATTATTGGTCTTGTTTGTGTAGAAGAACTATTTGAAAAAAGATCAAATATTTAATTATAAAATAATATTTAAAGCCAAGCAAAAGCACATAGTTTTTGAGGAAGCTTTACTTACAAATATCTCTTGCTCTTGTAAAGGCAAATGGAAACATCTTAAATATTTATCGTATTTATTTCAATTTCAAATGCAATGCAGAAGATTAAAAAAACTCATTAATTTTGTTGACACTGTCATTTATTTGTACAAAGTAAATGTAATGAAAATAAAGAGACTTTTCATTTATGAATTCCTAGTAAAGCTATCAACATTCATAATTAAAAATAATAAGGGCAAGGTATTGTATAAAGAAACCTCTGCATAGTACTACAAGAGCATTAACACTTCCAATAAAATAACCAGCATAACACATACATAATTTTTAATAAATTCCCCAAAATATAAGCACAGATATATTTTCAAAACTGTGAAAGCCACATTGAATCTGTGAGAAACTAATTAAGAATTTAAAATTTTTAAAAATCATTATGTTCTTATAATTGTATCTATAAATCACATTGAATATGTTAAAATTAATTTAAAATTATTTTTAAAATATGTCAAGGCAGCTTGGTGAATTGTTAGACATAAAGGTAAAAATTTAAAAACAAATGCAGTAAATACATCTAAGACCACATACCTTTTATTTCTTGTTGAAAACTCCTCCCACTTACTTACATTCATGTAATTTGTGCTCAGTTGCCATTACTAAGTATTGCATCTATTATTTACACATTGCATGAAGGATAGTGCCCAAGCTAAGAGACGGCTAGATTAATAGAACTAAGGATGTAAATATGAAATACTAAATAATGGCTCCAGGAAAATTACAGCCTAGTGCAGAAACAGTTTGAGCTTCCCTTGTCCAAAAGGTTTGGAAGCAGAGGTATGTTGAATCTCAAATTTTTTTCAGATTTTAGAAAATTTGCACATACAATTGAGGTAACTTAGAGATGGACCCATGTCTAAATGCAAAACTCATTTCTGTTTTGAATAGTTCTTATATACATAGCCCAAATGTAATTTTACACAATGTTTTAGCATGCCTGAATTTTAACTGCAATGCGTCATCTGAGTCCAGGTGTGGAATTTTCTATATGATATCAGGTGGACACTGAAAAATTCGAATGTTGGACATTTCTTATTTCAAATATTTGGGTTAAGGATGATTGACTCACATGGTGAAATTATATCAAGATACTGTATATCTATCTACCTATATTCATATGTATACATATTTTTAAAGATTGATTTATTTCTATTTGAAAGTTAGAGTTACAGAGAGAAAGGGAGAGACAGAGACAGACAGACAGACAGACAGGTCTTCCATCTTCTGGCCCACTCCGCATATGGTAGCAGTGGCCAGGGCTGGGCCAAGCTGAAACCAGGAGCCAGGAGCTTTCCCCAGGTCTCCCATATGGGTGGCAAAGGCCCAAACACTTGGGTCATTCTCCACTGCCCCTCCCAGACCATCTGCAGTGAGCTAGATTGGAAGTGGAGCAGCTAGGAATCAAACTAGCACCCACAGGGGACCCCGGCATTGCAGGCAGTGGCCTCACCCACCACACCACAACACTGGCCCCATGTATAACATATATTCATCTATCTTTATGCAGTTATTTTCTATATTAATATATGACCTAGGCCTCTAACAGTATCTAGGCCTGGAAAAGCCCATAAGTGGCTTAAAAATGATGTTGACATAGCAATTCATTTTTAAGAATAAATTATCTGTTTATCTATATTATTCTAATCCTGGGTTGCAAATGCTCTATGGCTACTGTGAAGTTGCTTCTGTATCCATAACCAATCAGGCATTGAGAGGTTACCAACTTCCACTTTCTGTCTCTGGTTACACTCTTCCTGGAAGCCTTATGAAGGTCTCACTGTCCTTCTAAAGGGATGGCATAGATACTAGGACTAAATAGGAAGAGTTGAATTGAACTTCCCACTGTTTTCATCAAGGTGCCAGGCATGTGAGTGACTCCACATTGGACCTTCTACCCATCAACTGGATAAAAACAAGGAACTACAGTCAGAGACATGTTAGCCTCAGCGAAACCCTTGACCAAAACATCACAGGATACAATAAAGTAGCTTTTCTTAAGCCACTAAGTATTGGGATAGTTTGTAACATATCAAGTAGCAGATAAGTATGGTAATTACCACAGGCTGGAGAGTAGAGGAGGCAGGGGAAATGGGAGACATTAGGCAGAGGTATAAAGTTAGCTAGATAGGAAGAATAAGTCCTGGTGTTCTGTAGCACAGTAGGGTGAATATTATTAATTAACATCATGATACGTTTTTAAATACCTAGCAGAGAGGACTGTGAATCTTTTCGCTACAAAGAAATAATAAACATTTAAGTCAAAGAATATGCTGATCATCATGATCTAATCATCACAAGATGCATATGTATATATATATATTGAAACACCATATTTGCATAATTAGTAGCCAATGTTAATAAAACTAAAATAAGTAAATAAAATTATTCAGTAAAATAATCATCATTTATGTAGAAGTAATTTTTTAATTTTCAATTAATGTTATAATCTCCAGTGACCTGCAAATATGTCATCAAATAATTTCCCTTAAGCTATTATACCATCTTCTTGATACAGAAATAGATGCTTTGAGTTACAGAGGAATATAAAATATACAGTGTTGCAACTAATAAATCAGAATATACCTGAAAACACACCAAAGGTCACATAGACCAGACAAATTCATTAGAATTATAAAATATATTTTCTGGAAGAAATATACTGACATAGTCTAATGGAGAGCTCAAAATACTGCCTTTCAATAGCACTATCCAATTGACCTTAAACTATCACTTACTGAATTTAAATTATATACAGCCTTGAACAAATTTAAAGGTGTTTTGTCATTTCAATATTATCATATTTCTATTTGATATGCAGTACTTCTGATGTCTCTATGGTACATTGGGAAAGATAGGATTTAAAATTTTACTCCCCCACACAAAATGCAATTTTGATTCCATATATTCACACGCACTTGCTGAGCTGATTTTATGTTCAGCACCAGCTTAGTCATCAATCTCCTGTAAAACGTGAAAGTTGCAAAGCAAAACAGAAATTCACATTATTTTTATACTTACTTGTTTTTTGAGTACTCTATGAATTTTTTGAAAATATTTATGAAATCTTGACAGATATAAGTAAGTAATATTAGTTTAAAATAGATCTTTTCTGTTAGTTAGCTTGGGAGAAAAAAATGAAAACTGCCTCTTTCTCCAAAGCTATACACACTACAAGCCAAGTAGTGAAAACAATCTAGCAAAGATAATCTCCCTGTGTTAACCTCTTTCCTGCTAATGTGCTCATATTTCCAAAATATGTAGATAAAAAGAAAGCCATGTAACTGATTTTATCCTTCTTTTAATTTAAAGCACTTCTTAAAAAATAAAATTAAAAACATTAAATCTGTTAAAAAAAGAAACAAAAGAATTGCAAAAACTCATGCACATTGTAGAAAAGTTGAAAAAGAAATGAAAATGGAGAAAACCCCATTATTTCATTAGCCATGTTTTCCAACAATAATCATCTGCTGTAAATGCTATCAGAATTTTCCTATGCAAAAACAAAATTTACTCAAAAACATGTTTCAACCCTATAAGATATTATATCTTCTCCATTTAGCATTACTTTTTTTTTTTTTTTTTTCTGGACAGGCAGAGTTAGACAGTGAGAGAGAGAGACAGAGAGAAAGGTCTTCCTTTTCTGTTGGTTCACCCCCTAACGGGGTGCCGGCACTGCAGGCGGAGGATTAGCCTAGTGAGCCGTGGCACCGGCCAGCATTACTTCTTAAATATTTACTTTACTTGCTCTAGAGACATATTCACAAGGACATAGAGCAGGAGCTCCCATCTAATGCTTCTGCCCTCAGATGCCTCCAGTGGGCAGGGTAGGACTGGGGGAGCTGTACTCAAATCCAGACACTCCCATATGTCACCTGGGCAGCTCCAGCACTGGCTTAAATCAAGTATCTTTCAATAACATAACCTTTAGTGGCCAATATATACAAATTCATGATAATTATGTAACATAGGCTAAGCTATTGGATACATTTGTTACTTTTATAGTGGACATGTTTTAAAGAACATTGTCATGGCTGATTCTTTTTGGGAAAAACCCATGTATATCTTTTTAGAATCCTAAAAATGGAAAATCTGGAACAAAGTGATACATATTTTTCCAGTTTCTCAAACATATTACCCAAATGATCTCCAACATGGGTTTTAATTTTTTCTTTTATGTTTTTAAACAATCATTAAATATTTTACATATAATTTTATCTACATATTTCATACTGCAAGTGTGTTATATAAATGCTCTTATTAAAGCTGCAATAAAACCTTATAAAATAGATACCATTCTTATCTTTCTCTTATAAAACTGAGGTACATAGAGTCTGTCCATGGTTATGCTGTACTGTAATTGGAAAGTGAAAAACTTGTCATTAAATTTTTGCAGTTACTCTAATGTATATATGTATAATTACAGATATTTTTACTGTACAACATATTTAAAGGTTATAACAATTTTTAAGATTAATTTTATTTTATGTGAAAGGCAGAGTTAGAAAGAGAGGAAGAGATCTTCCATCTACTGAATCACTCCCCAAATATTCACGGCTTCTAGGACTGGGCTGGGCTGAAGCCAGGAGGCAGGAGCTTCATCTGGGTATCCCACATGAGTACACGGACCCAAGAACTTGAGCCTTCTTCCACTGCCTTCCAAGGTACATTAGCAGGAATCTGGGTTGGATTGGAGCCAATACTCAAACTGGGGCCCATATGGGATGCTGGCATTGCAGGCAGTGGCTCAACTCACCATGGGACAATGGCGCCCCCAATGTATTAAAAAAACATTTTATAGGGCAAGAATAAGTTGATGGCAATGATATGTGAAATCCTTGTACATTATGCCTCATGAACAATGCTCTTCTGTACCATACTACTGTTACACGAATAGTGTATCTCTAAAGGAGAAATGCATTACCACAAGCTAACAAATATTACTAGGTGATTACATGCCTCTTGGATATTTTGTGCCCTAACACTTAGAGAAAAAATTATTTTAATGAAGGATATGTGCTAAACATTATTTCTAATATAAATAAAATATTTTTTCCTAAGGTCAAGCATACATGAGCATTTCTTTCCTCAGTTTATGTCCTTAGAATATTTTATCAATATTACTATCAAGTATTTCCTTTCCACTGCCCTGGAAGCTACTCAGTGGTAAGAACCATGTTTGTTGATCATTGAGTACATAGTAGTGAATAGACTGCCTTTCAAGCATTCATATTTTCATATATTGACCCAATACTATGCCTACTATGGAGTCAGATGCTCGCCATGGGTATTAAGAAAAGCACAAAACAAATAAATCCTCTGCTCTTGCAGATCTTGCTTTTTAGTGGAAACAAGAAATTAACTCCTAAGTAGTTGAGTTACACAAATATACTCTTAGCAAAAGACAAAAGATTTACATGGTCTAAAGAGAAACCAGAGTATTATAAATATACTCTTAGAATATACTGTTGCCTTAACAAGTAAGTTGGTAGCAAGACCATTAAGAATTTTGTGTATGAGCTGAAAGCTTTTGACCATATATCCTGACGCTGCATTGATTGACCTGATGTGCAGCCTGATAACCATGTGCTAGCCTAATTGAAGAGTCAAACCAGCTTTCTGTAACATCTATAGTTCTATCAGAGTCCTGGAGCATGCTAAGCAGTTCTGGCTAAGAAGCATTCACATCAAAGAAAGGGAAAGCATAAAAGCCCTGAGGCATAAAAGAATTTGAGGAAATTTAGAACTAATGAGAGAAGACAAAGAATACCGGAAAGTAGCAAATATTTACACTAGATGAGGAGATTCCGAGATGAGAGACAGAGGTTGGCATTTTAAGCAGAAGCCCTGTCAAATCTTGGGGCTAAGAAATTTAGATATTCAGAAAAGTAAAAATCCAGTGGAAAGTTTTAAACTGAGATGAAAAAATGGTGTTCAGATTTTTCAACTTTCAATATATCACTCCAACTTCACCATTTAAGCAATTAGAGGTAATCAGGCTGGTTGAGAAGGAAAATCATTTGAGAAGCTGTTGCTTTAAACTACACTGAAACAAAGCAACTAAAATGAAAAACTTTTTTTTTCAACTTTTATTTAATGAATATAAATTTCCAAAGTACGGCTTATGGATTACAATGGCTTCCCCCCATACCGTCCCTCCCACCTGCAACCCTCCCATTTCCCACTCCCTCTCCCCTTCCATTCACATCAAGATTCATTTTTGATTCTCTTAATATACAGAAGATCAGTTTAGCATACATTAAGTAAAGATTTCAACAGTTTGCTCCCACACAGAAACATAAAGTGAAAAATAATAGATGATTTTTTAAATGATGATGAAATCAGATCAGACCTATTGTCATGTTTAATCCCAGTGAGAGTCAAGTTGGGAATTGATAATTTCTTTTTTCTTTTTTCTTTTTTTTTTTTTTTACAGATCAGTTTAGTATACATTAAGTAAGGATTTCAACGGTTTGCACCCCCATAGAAACACAAAGTGAAATATACTGTTTGAGTACTCGTTATAGCATTAAGCCTCAATGTACAGCACATTAAGGACAGAGATCCTACATGAGGAGTAAGTGCACAGTGACTCCTGTTGTTGACTTTATAAATTGACACTCCTGTTTATGGCATCAGTAATCTCCCTATGCACCAGTCATGAGTTTCCAAGGCTATGGAAGCCTTTTGAGTTCTCCAACTCTTATCTTGTTTAGACAAGGTCATAGTCAAAGTGGAGGTTCTCTCCTCCCTTCAGAGAAAGGTACCTCCTTCTTTGATGACCTGTTCTTTCCACTGGGATCTCACTCACAGAGATCTTTCATTTAGGTTGTGTGTGTTGTTTTTTTTTTTGTTTGTTTGTTTGTTTTTTTGCCAGAGTATCTTGGCTTTTCATGCCTGAAATACTCTCATGGGCTTTTCAGCCAGATCTGAATACCTTTAGGGCTGATTCTGAGGCCAGAGTGCTATTTAGGACATCTGCCATTCTATGAGTCTGCTGAGTATCTCACTTCCCATGTTGGATCACTCTCCCCTTTATTTATTCTATTGGTTAGTATTAGCAGGTACTAGACTTGTTTATGTGCTCCCTTTGACTCTTAGTCCTTTCATTATGATCAATTGTGAACTGAAATTGATCACTTGGAATAGTGAGATGGCATTGGTACATGCCACCTTGATGGTATTGAATTGGAATCCCCTGGTATGTTTCTAACTCTACCATTTGGGGCAAGTCAGCTTGAGAATATCCCAAATTGTACATCTCTTCCCTCTCTTATTCCCACTCTTATGTTTAACAGGGATCACATAAAATGGAAAACTTAAAGATGGCATGGAAGAGTTCATTCTGGCCCAGGACAGTAGTGGAGGATGTCGCAAGTGCTTGGGTCCTGCACCGGCATGGGAGACCAGGAGGAAGCACCTGGCTCCTGGCTTCAGATTGGCGTAGCACACCCCAGAGCAGCCACTAGTGGGGTGAACCAACAGAAGGAAGACTTTTCTCTCTGTCTCTCTCTCTGACTGTCTAACTCTGCCTGAGCAATAAATAAATAAATAAAGTATACTTTGGAGTTAGAAATGATAGAATTTCAGCAGCCTTAAATGGTTTCCTTTGTTCTTTATAAATATTAAGCTCCTTGAACGAACAGACCATTTTTAGCTATCTTTAATGCCTCATGTCTATGAGAGGAACTTACCAAATGAAATGTTTAAAGATTTTTGCAAACAAATAAATTGTTTTCTTACAGAGTAAATATTAGAATTTATCTTTAACTGTATTTTTAATATAATGTTACTTGTTGGTGCTCAAAGGTTAAAAAAACTTTTTTTCAAAGAAATTATAATCCAAAAAGAAAAAAATGTAAAATTTAATAATTACATGTACTATTTAATATTAAACCTGATATATTTCAAACTAAAATTCTCTGGACAAAAGTTGAGTACTTAAAAATAATACACTTTAATTTCCTGAATTGATGCCAAGAAATATAGGAACCACATGAGATGAAATCTTAGGGAAATTTCTCAGAAAGATGAGCCCAATAGTGATTTATTCAAAAGCCTGAATTAACATGGTCAGAAGCATAACACAAAGAGGTAGCATCTGATGAACTGCAAACTAGGGCACATTGAGCAGAGCTCTTGATGGTTTCATGCCTACTGTGGATGGAATAGCTATTCCCCAAAACTCAGGGATTCCACCCCCGAAATCTTTTGTTAACAGTACTAAGAACATGGAGACATAATCCAATTAACAGTATTTGGAGGAGGAGACTTTGGGAGGTGACTGATGAAATCCTCAATTCCCATCCCAGAGTCTTACTTTATGGTACTAAGAGTACACAAATCCAATTACAGAGTCTGGAGGAGGGGCCTGTGGAAGGTGATTGGAGTGAATTAGGTCCTAAGGGTGGAGCCCCCATGATTTAATACCAGTGGCATTGTTGGTAGCTGCATAGACTTAGGCGCATTCCCTTTCTCTGGCAGTGTGACAGTTCCTAAGGGCAACTCAAGGCTCTGGCAGGAAAAAAGCCATCACAGGAACACTGTTTTGCACTGTGAACACCTAGTGCCATGAAACCATGAGCCAAAATAGATTAGATTGCCTCTTGTATTTCACCACAGTGGTAAACGTGCTGGCTTTCAGAATGCTTCTTGAGGTGGGGACATGAAAATTGGAGTTCAGTGTATCTGTAATAATGAAATGATTCACCTAATAATAAAAGTGAATCAGATATTTACAAGTATTAATTCATCCTTAGATAGTTATCAAAGTACCCCAAATATTGATTGCTCAAAAAAAGAAAAAAGAAAAGAATATGTGAGTTGGCAATGTGGCTGGTTCTGCATGGGCTTAGTGCAATCAGTGGATGGTTTGCTTGAGTCTGCATATTCATGCAATCTGATTGCCAACAGACTGTCTGCTTGGTTGACTAGGGTATTTTCCAAAAGACTCTAATGAGCTAATCCATGCTTCTTATACAGTTATCACTAAATTCCCTATAGCCAAAAAGGCAAACGCACTTAAAGTTCTTCTTATAATGTATTTACTAATCTTCTCATGGTTCAAAGCCAGTGATACTGCCACTTCCAGAATGAAGAGTTAAAAAAAAAAGAAAGAAAGAAAGAAAAATAAGACTCCATAAAGTGTTGGATTGCAAAGAATTTGAATTTTTTTATAATCTATTATATATCACATGTCACAAGGATTAAGCCCAGGTTCAAAGCAGGTTAATCCCTAAAGATAATCTCTGCTAAGTGCATGGAATAAAAGTAAATGTTCGCTGGGTGAAGATAACCATACGAAGAGGACTGAATTACGTCCACAACTCTTTGTGCCTGGTGTTTGACATGACATCAGCAAGAGCATATAATTAAGGAACGAATATATGGTGTTACTATAAACATTTCTCGTTATTCTACTTGTGTAAATTCCCCCGAAAGATGAGGTCAAAGGTGTGATTCTTTTTTCTTTTCTTTCTTTCTTTTTTTCTTTCTTTCTTTTTTTTTTTTTTTTTTGACAGACAGAGTGGAAAGTGAGAGAGACAGAAAGATCTTCCCTTTTTCCACTGGTTCACCCCACAGTGGCCACTGTGGCCAGCACACCGCGCTGATCCAAAGCCAGGAGCCAGGTGCTTCTCCTGGTCTCCCATGCAGGTGCAGGGCCTAAGCACTTGGGCCATCCTCCACTGCACTTCCCAGGCCACAGCAGAGAGCTGGCCTGGAAGAGGAGCAACCGGAACAGAATCTGGCGCTCCGACCAGTACTAGAACCCGTTGTGCAGGGGCCGCAGGCGGAGGATTAGCCTATTGAGCCAAGGCGCTGGCCATCTCTTCCTTTCTATGGTCCAAGCATCTCTAAAGACTGACTGTTGAAGCAACAGTCAAAAAAATTTTGATCACCAGAAATTTTTATTTTGTGCTCAGATGAAGAACTTGAGCATTCTATATGCTAATATTATTGTTTTGTAAAATCTTTAAAAATCCAACCTGAACAAAATAATGCACTTCACTAAAAGTTATATGAATGTGATATGTGGAGATTTTTATATCAGTATGAAAAGGGACATCAAATTTAAAATCTGTTAGTGGCAGATTCACAAAGGACATACATAAATGTTCATGACATATGAAAATATTTTCAGTTTCAGAATTTATCAGGAAAAACAGAATAATCAGAAAAATACCATTTTCTCCTTCTGAATCTGCAAAGAATTCTGCCAGAATGACTGTAGTTTGAACATTGGTTCAAGTTTGAAAATTGACCTAAGTGGGGATAAATCCCTTTGCAAAAATATTTAATTTTTTTAACTTTTATTTAATGAATATAAATTTCCAAAGTACAGCTTATGGATTACAATGGCTTCCCCCCATACCGTCCCTCCAACTCACAACCCTCCCCTTTCCCACTCCCTCTCCCCTTCCATTCACATCAAGATTCATTTTCGATTCTCTTTATATACAGAAGATCAGTTTAGCATACATTAAGTAAAGATTTCAACAGTTTGCTCCCACACAGAAACATAAAGTGAAAAATACTGTTTGAGTACTAGTTATAGCATTAAATCTCAATGTACAGCACACTAAGGACAAAGATCCTACATGAGGAGTAAGTGCACAGTGACTCCTGTTGTTGACTTCACAAATTGACACTCTTGTTTATGGCATCAGTAATCACCCTAGGCTCTTGTCATGAGCTGCCAAGGCCATGGAAGCCCCCTGAGTTCATGGACTCTGATCATATTTAGACAAGGCCATGGTCAAAGTGGAAGTTCTCTCCTCCCTTCAGAGAAAGGTACCTCCTTCTTTGATGACCCATTCTTTCCACTGGGATCTCACTTGCGGAGAGCTTTCATTTAGGTCCCCCCCCCCCCCCAGAGTGTCTTGGCTTTCCATGCCTGAAATACTCTCATGGGCTTTTCAGCCGGATCCGCATGCCTTAAGGGCTGATTCTGAGTTTTGAACCAAGATATCTAATACTCATTTGCACAGATTTCTAGATTTTTTTTTTTTTTCTTGTGGGGGCTTTCCGGTGAAAACCGGAAAACCTGCTAGACAAATTCGAAAAGAGCTGTAACACTGTCAGATTTCTAGATTTTTAAGAAGGAAAATTTAAATCTTTTGCATTCATACATGCAGGGCATGGGAAAAGTTGGATAATATTATGACAAAACCGTTACTACCATAAAAGAGAATCAGAGGATTCACGTTGCAGTGCAGCTGGTTAAGCTGCTGCGTGCAGTGCCAGCATCCTTTAGGAGTGGCTGCTCAAGTTTCTGCTGTTTAACCTGCCACCCAGCACAGGTGTTGTGCCTAGAAAAACAGCCCAAGCTGACCCAACTGGTGGGGCCTGTCACCCACATGGGAGGTCTGACTGAAGTCTCTGGCTCCTGGCTTTGGCCTGGCCAAGCCCTGGCTGTTGCAGCCATTTGGAGAGTGAACCAGTGAGTGGCAGATTCTCTCTCTCTCTCTCTCCCCATCACTTTCTCCCTCTCTCTCTCTCCCTCTTTATGTAACAGTCACTCTTTCTTTCAAATAAACGCATAAACCCTTTTATAAAAAAAGAAATAAGAACAAGGAGGGAGTTCCAGATATTTGAGGTGTTGGTCCCAGATTTTTGCTTGTCTGAGCCCATCTTGAATTTTATAACTCTAAGCCATCTCCATTTAATCGTTATATTAGTTGTTTACTTTATTTGCAAAAAAAGAATATGCAAATAGCTAGTTGTTAACAACAATTATGGCCCCCTCACAGCTCACTAGGCTAATCCTCTGCCTGCAGCTCTGGCACCCTGGGTTCTAGTCCCCATAGGAGTGCCAGATTCTGTCCTGGTTGCTCCTCTTCCGGTCCAGCTCTCTGCTGTGCCCCGGGAAGGCAGTGGAGGCTGGCCCAAGTACTTGGTCCCTGCACCCACATGGGAGACCAGGAGGAAGCACCTGGCTCCTGGCTTTGGATCAACTCAGCATGCTGGCCATGGTGGCCATGTTGGGGTGAACCAATGGAAGGAAGACATTTCTCTTCTGTCTCTCTCTCTCTCTCTCACAAACTCCGCCTGTAAAAAAAAAAAAAAAAAAAAAAAAAAAAAAAAAAACACTGTGATATAAAATTGGCATAGAAACCTTCACAATATATATATTGCCAAGTTAATAACTCATTGTAAAATAATTGTAGAATGGGCATTTGAGGGGCCAGCACTGTGGCGCAGTGGGTTAACGCCCTGGCCTGAAGCGCCGGCATCCCATCTGGGTGCCGTTTCAAGATCTAGCTGCTCCACTTCCTATCCAGCTCTCTGCTGTGGCCTGGAATAGCAGTGGAGGATGGCCCAAGTCCTTGGGCCCCTGCACTAGCATGTGAGACCCGGAAGAAGCTCCTGGTTCCTGGCTTAGGATCAGTGCAGTTCCAGCCATTGCGGCCATCTGGGGAGTGAACTGTTGGATGAAAGACCTCTCTCTCTGCCTCTCCTCTCTCTAACTCTGACTTTCAAATAAATAAAATAAATCTTTAAAAAAAAATGGGCATTTGGCCTAGCATTTAAGATGCTGGTAAAGCACTTCTGTCCCCCATGGGACTGCCTAGGTTTGACACTTGATACTGGCCCCGAATTCCAGGTTCCTGTTAATGTAGAGCCTGGTACGCAACAGTGATGCCTCAAGCAGTTGGTTTCCTGCTACCCATGTGGGAGATGTGCAGTAAGTTCTGGGATCCCAGATTTGGAACTTTATCCTTTTCAGGTTATTAGGGGAGTAAACCAGTGAATTGGCTGACTCTTGCTCTTTCTCTCTCTCTCTCTCTCTCTGGCTCTAAAATAAATAAAATAATTAAATTAAAATAATTTGTAAAGCTTGATGAATTATAGAATTTGGATATTAAAAAACAATACAAATGGATGATAACAATTTATTATTGCTTTTCTAGTAATACAGAGAAGTATATTGAATTTGTTATAATTTCTCTGTTATCTGAGTCATTTAATATTTACAAAATATGGAATTATAATAGATTACAGAATTAATTTGTGCATGTGTGATAATTCAGGAAAATTATTGTTTTAAACAGAAAATTTAAACTAATGAAAACAGAGAATGTTATCCAAATATGATTTCATTCTCCACAGTTTTATAGAAGGAAATGGTAGTAATCATCTCTGTGAAAAAAAATCAGAATTGCCCATTTTTTCCCTCTGATGGAACATCAGCAATTATTACTAGTTGTATTTCGTAACTTTAAGAAAATTTAATTAGTATTCACAAGGAAGGGTTAACTTTGAGTGACTGGTCTTGGTACTTTTTCAAAAAATGAAAGCTGCACAATGCACTCTAATTAACTAAAAATCCTAGCCCTCAGTGAATGTCAGGACTCATTAAATGTTTCACTGTTATATTTATAGATGGGCCCCAATTTACAGTGGTTCAACATGATTACATGATTTTCTAATTTTATGATGGTATCAAACTGGAATGCATTCAGCGAGACCACATTTTCAGGGCTTGACTATTCACCTCTCCCAGGTGGAGTACTTGTGTGTGTGGTCATAGGTTTCCTTCCAGTGTTGGGCAGCCACAGTCAACTACAACTCGCAGTAAGCCATGCACTCTCAAGGGTAAACAACTAACACTCTACAATGTAGTATGTCCCTAAGCTATGATGCTTGGTAGGTTGGGTCTATTACAAGCATTGTGACTTGATATTTTCAACTTGGAATGGCTCCATTGATTTGTAGGCCCATTGTAAGTTTAGGAACACCTGTGTATTATTTTCATAGAATTCATGACAGAGTGACATATATAATAACTCTAATATATATATATATCATATAATTGCATTACTTCGCATATACACTTTATGTTACTTTGTATAATTCTGTCATCTTTGCAAAATTCTGTCATCTAGGCCGGCGCCACAGCTCAATAGACTAATCCTCTGCCTTGCAGTGCCGGCACACGGGGTTCTAGTCCCGGTTGGGGTGCCGATTCTGTCCCGGTTGCCCCTCTTCCAGGCCAGCTCTCTGCTGTGGCCAGGGAGTGCAGTGGAGGATGGCCCAAGTCCTTAGGCCCTGCACCCCATGTGAGACCAGGATAAGTACCTGGCTACTGCCTTCGGATCAGCGCAGTGCGCTGGCCACCGCACGCCAGCCGCGGTGGCCATTGGAGGGCGAACCAACGGCAAAGGAAGACCTTTCTCTCTGTCTCTCTCTCTCACTGTCCACTCTGCCTGTCAAAAAAAAAAAAAAAAATTCTGTCATCTATAAGATTATAAGGTCCATGGAGCCAGGAGCTGTCACACATTTTGCCTAGTGCCTCTTACATTGTCTCACAGAATTTTGACTTATTGAATATTTACTGAACAACTGAAATAAGATTTCTATTTATTTGCTTTAATATTACATGGTAATATCTTGCATAATATCCTACCATTATTATTCAATACATAGTTTAATTGTCAACTCCCTAATTTCAAAAATTTCCTTATTATATTTCTCCATTTTTTAAAAGAGATTAAACCTCTGAGGACATAAATGTTTGACACTCTCCTCAATTCCACTTCACTATCTCAAAGATAAATATTATAATAAAAGTAAATATATATTGATTTGATGATCTCAGATTTTTATTTCAAAGCTTTGGAATCCTTGAAATCCTTGGAATCCTTTCTATTTATGTTTGTTTTTCAGTATGCTTTTATGCTAAAAATGGTATGATTAACAGTATCTTGCATCAGAGGATTTACAAAAACATCATTATAGTGCTCACATATGTCTGTTATTTTGTTCTGTGCTGCACACTGAGTGTCAAGCTGCTTTTGTTAGTCAGGTTTCTGGAATGTTCCCCAAGGTGTTAATAATACCACTCTCAATAGAAATAGCAGGTGGATCAGCTGGATGCTGCTGGGTTTGGTGTTCTGCCAGCAGGGCACGATCCCAGCATGTCTACATCTGTGGTCTGTTGCCAAACTCAGTGGTGCCCCTTTCAAGAAATAGAAGACAGATCTTATAGTCATTCACTGCAAATATGGACTTTTCCTGTGCAGTTGATAAGGAACTCAAAGACATTGTTTTCTTGTGTTAAAAAAAAAGAAAGAAATTTCCATTTTTAATAGATTAAAAAATTGGAAAATAAATTACTTTATTTGTATTCTTGATACAAGACCCCTTGTGCATAGGAAACTAGAACTTCTACTCAACAAAGATCTTTAAAACACGTGGAAGCTTTTTCTTTGTTGTTGTTATAGGATTTATTTCACAATCAACAAACATAGGAAACTGCTAGGCAAAAAATTCATTAAAGCCGTATTAGCATAAAAGTAAGAAGACTGAATTTATTTTTGAGACATGTGAAAGTGCTTTGTTTTACATTTGAAATGTATGTCCAAGGATAGGTGTTTGGTGGAGTGGTTAAGATACTCCTGGGGGCTGACGCTGTGGCGCAGTGGGTTAAAGCCCTGGCCTGAAACGCTGGCATCCCATATGGGCACCGGTTCTAGTCCTGGCTGCTCCTCTTTGATCCAGCTCTCTGCTGTGGCCTGGGATAGCAGTGTAGGATGGGCTAAGTCCTTGGGCCCCTGCATCCACATGGGAGACCTGGAAGAAGCTCCTGGTTCCTGGCTTAGGATCACCACAGTTCCAGCCATTGCGGCCATCTGGAGAGTTAACCAGCGGATGGAAGACCTCTCTCTCTCTGTCTCTACCTCTCTCTGTAACTCTGTCTTTCAAATAAATAAAATAAATCTTTAAAAAAAGATGCTCCTGGGAATGCCTGCATCCCATATCAGAATGTGGGGTTCAAGTTCTGGCTCCACTTCTGATTTAAGCTTCCTTCTTGTGCACCCTGGGAGGCTGCCATCATGACTCAAGTAGTTGGATCCTTGCCACTGATGTAGAACAGAAGATCCAGACTGAGTTTCAGGTTGTGGCTTTGGGCTAGTTCTGCCCTGTCTGTATCAGGCATTTTAGAGAATTAACTGGCAGATGGAATCTCTCTCTCTCTCTCTCTCTCTCCCTCTCCTATTCAAATAAATATAAAATAAATAGTCCAAAATATTTTCAAATAATCATATAATATATGTTGTGCTTAATGCATAATAAAATCTTCCTAATAAAATAGAAACCATTTTACTGTAAGTAAAAAGTTAACCACATATATGGGAATCATGGATTCAGTATCAGGATGTGGATTCAGTCGAATAAAATGGTCCAATGTCATTCTCCTCCCTTTTAGGGTATTATCCAACCAGTAGGATATCAGAGGCTTTATCCTCATTCCATAGTCCAGCTAGGAAAAAAGGCATAAAAATAGAAAAGGAAAGTTTTCTCAGATCTAGGGAAGTTTTATCTGAAAATCAAAGGGAGAAATTGGTTTTAAGATTGTGAGATTACAGTATATTCACAAGAATTGTAAAAAAAAAAAAGTTCACAGCAAGTGCTGTCATGGATTTCAAAATATTTGCATCAAAATAAACATCTTTTAATTCCATTTTTCTGTAAACTATTTGAAATATTCTCATATTAAATTCACAATTGATCTGTGTCATTATAAGAAAGATAGAATACATACTGAGATTACAAGAAACAGAAGAATAATATTTGATATATTTGGATTCTTGGTAATGTGGACTCTCAATGCTTCTGAAGTATATTTGGAAGAAAAAGATAAAAGAAACTTCTTTTCCATTCTAAATCAGGCTATTTGGGTACTGATTGAAGACCCGGTAAATAATTTATTTGAGATAGCAACTTTACAAGAGGATATCAGTCTTTAAATGCCCAATATCTACTATCCTTTTTGCATCCAAACTGCTGTTAAAGTTCAGATTGACACAGATGGACACGTATAAAATCCAAGCTCTGATCAGATTGGTATGCCAATATATTTGCAATACATTTCAGACTTATTGTTTTTGGATTATTGGGAGCTTGTGTGGAAATAGATATTCATGGGACTGAATCTTGATGAAAAAGATGATACTGTGTTAGACTCAATATCTTGGTACAGTACATTTGTTTTGTAGTGACTCTGGATTGGATTGCTAGTAAATTCAGCCAAGAGTATGTCTCAATATTTAGTTGGTGATTGACTGAAACGTGAATTTAATTTCAAACTAACTCAATCCAAGATGTAAATTATATTTTTAAAAAGATTTACTTATTTATCTGAATGACAGAAGTACAAAGAGAGGGGAAGAGACAGAGAGAGAGAGAGCAAATCTTCCATCTACTAGTTCACTGCCCAGTTGGTCACAACTGTGGAGCTGGGGCAAGGAGCCAGGAACTTCATCTGGGTCTCTCATGTGGGTTGCCGGGGTCCATGCCCTTGGGCTATCTTCTGCTGCCTTCCCAGGAGCATTGTTAGCAAGGAGTTGGATCAGAAGTGGAGCAGCCAGAACTTGAACAGGTGCTCATATAGGATGCCAGGTGGAGGCTTAGTTGGCTATGTCCAAGGCTAAGTCCCTGAAATATCTTTTGTTTTTGTTTTTGTTTTTGTTTTTGTGGCAGGCAGAGTGGACAGTGAGAGAGAGAGACAGAGAGAAAGCTCTTCCTTTGCCGTTGGTTCACCCTCCAATGGCCGCCGCGGCCAGCGCGCTGTGGCCGGCGCACCGCACTGATCCGATGGCAGTAGCCAGGTACTTCTCCTGGTCTCCCATGGGGTGCAGGGCCCAAGCACTTGGGCCATCCTCCATTGCACTCCCTGGCCACAGCAGAGAGCTGGCCTGGAAGAGGGGCAACCGGGACAGAATCCGGCGGTCCGACCGGGACTAGAACCCGGTGTGCCGGTGCCACAAGGGGGAGGATTAGCCTACTGAACCGCGGCGCCGGCCTGAAATATCTTTTAATAAAAAGAAAATAATGTAAAGTATTGAGAAGATGAGAGAGTTAGAGCATATTTAAAATGCTGTACCCAATCACCAGATTCTCACCTACCTCTACTGAGGAGGCTCAAATAACTGTATTCCACATTCATGGAGATCGTCATTGGTGAAGAAAGCCCCAGACTCTTTGAAATGTTTTGGCGGAATAGCTCTCTTTAAGGTTCCAATGAAGATGGAGATGATGGAGATGGAGGACGCTACCCCTGAAATGATGCACTGACTGCAAAGAAGTAGAGGTCCCAGAATATGTGAGAGAAAATAGCATCTGTTAACAGCCAGAGACACAATAGAAATAATGACACATTGGAAATATGACTCAGAATACTTAGCAACCCAGCATCCTTGGTGTGGTTAGGTCATATATAAATTACTAGGACTTAAATATAAACATATCTGTCCTAATGTGGAACCCCCCAAAACATGGAACTGAGACAAAAGTTTTGATTTTAATTCTTTATCAGACAATGCTATTCCAGAGAAGCAAGAGCAAAGGGACAAACAGTACAGAGACGTCCATAAAACCCAAATGGTCCAACACCTAAGAACTAGGACATCCTAATGATTAAACACTGAAGAATTTAGGGGAAACCAAAGCAGTAATCAGGGCTACAGTGCGGGCTAGACTGCCAAAACTACTGATGCCATAAACAGGAGTGTCAATTTGTAAAGTCAACAACAGGAGTCACTGTGCACTTACTCCTCATGTAGGATCTCTGTCCTTAATGTGCTGTACACTGAGGCTTAATGCTATAACGAGTACTCAAACAGTATATTTCACTTTGTGTTTCTATGGGGGTGCAAACGATTGAAATCTTTACTTAATGTACACTAAACTGATCTTCTGTTAAAAAAAAAAAAAAAAGAAACTATCAATTCCCAACTTGACTCTCACTGGGATTAAACATGACAATAGGTCTGATCTGATTTCATCATCATTTAAAAAAAAATCATCTATTATTTTTCACTTTATGTTTCTGTGTGGGAACAAACTGTTGAAATCCTTACTTAAGGTATACTAAGCTGATCTTCTGTATACTAAGATAATCGAAAATGAATCTTGATGTGAATGGAAGGGGAGAGGGAGTGGGAAAGGGGAGGGTGGTGGGTGGGAGGGACGGTATGGGGGGGAAAGCCATTGTAACCCATGAGACGTACTTTGGAAATTTATATTCATTAAATAAAAGATAAAAAAAAAAAAAAAAAAAAAAAAAAAAAACTTCATCCCCCTGTCGAAACAGTGTATTACTGATATTTGCAGGCAGTGTTATGGGAATTAAATTAAATTAGGTTGTGAAGGTAGGGTCTCATAATAGCACTGGGCAAAGAGACCCAAATTAACAAGCTTGTTCTCACATGTGATCCATGTGACACCCTCTGTCACATCATTACCCAGCATAAAGACCCTCATCAGATGTACTGTCCAGAACTATGAACTAAATAACTCTTCCTTATAAATGTTCCAGTCTGGTATTCCATTATAACAACATAAAATGGTTTAAGAGGTTCATTAAAGGACAAGGAAAATGAGGAGAGTGTGAAATCTATCAATGCCAGCGAGTTTCAAAGAAAACTAAGTGATCAAATAATTATATATTTCAAATTCTCCTTATATTCCAAAAATACTTGGGATTTTAGCAAGATGGAGCTCACAAGGTAGAAACACAAGTAATCCACTCATAATAATTATAGCAATAAAGTACAATGTTAGCACACATACTGCGTTGCAAATAGATGGTGGTAAAAATATGACAGTTTTCAGTAAGGTAAGAACATATTTCAACACCTAATAATAAATAGTAATTGATGTATCCCATGTAGCAAATCTTACTATAGTAAAATTTGTGATCACCATTACAAAATTAGAACCTAGCTGTCACTATTAGGCAAATAACATTCTCTAAAAAGAAGGAAAAACAAAATAAAGTTACACTAGAAAAATTGTTGTAATGTATGGGACTTTTATGAAAAATAACATATAAGGAAAAGGGTAATATTGCTATAAATATATGAAAGTCACAATAAACAATGCTAATAAAAATTGTGTATTATGAAATATACTTAATCATACTAGCAAATTACATTTTCTATAATTCAAGGAAAAAATAAAAATACAATAACACTACAAAAATATTGTAATATATTGCACATTTTTACTTTTTTGAAATAATCTTTTTAAATTTGCATGATAGCCAAAGGCTTAATGACTCTAATAAATAAAGTATTTATATAAGTAAAACACCATAGTTCAGTAGAGAAATAGGCAAGAGCTTCAAACAATAATTTCATGATATGATGTTTAACTTCACTCACATACAGTAAATTTTTTAGTCCCAAAATCATTAAAACTATAGTGGTATATAATTTCTAGCAACTTATTTGACAAAAAATTAATGCAAAGTTTGACAACACTTTATTTGTAAAAAAAAAAAAACCTGATATTCACTAGCATTTCTTTCCATTTTTTAAAAAATTTAACTCACACATAAAAGAGAATATTTGTCTTTCTGCATGTGGCTTATTTTATTCAACCTGATGTCATCCAGTTCCAACCATTTTTATGCAAATGATAGAACTTTATTCTTTTTTGTAGCTGACTAATTTCCATATATACATATATGTATAAGCATACACACACGTGCATATATATGTCTTTATGCATTCCTCTGATTATGCTGATGATGGACACTTCATCTGATTCTGTATTTTGGTGTACTATTCATTTTGGTGAAGAGTACAATTATAAACATGATGGGCAATGAGTTCATGTCTTTTGACTATATGTCCAGTAATGGGATTGCTGGATCCTTTGGAGGATCTATTTCTGCATTTTTAAGAATCTTCATACTGTTTTCCTCAGTGGCTTTATGAACATACATTGCTACCAACAGTGTATACATTTCCTTCCTCTTTCTCCACATCTTCTTCAGCATTTATTACTCTCTGTCCTTTTGTTAATAGCTATTCTGTCAGGGATTTTGATTTGTATTTCTTTAATGTCTAATGATTGAGCATTTTTTTCAATATTTGCTGCTAGCCATTTGTATTTCTTCTTTTGTGATGTCTCTATTCAGATCCTTTGCCCATTTTTAAACTTGCTTTGTTATTTTTTCATTGTTGAGTTTTTTTGAGCTGCTAATATATTCTGTATGTTAATCCTTTGTGAAATAAATATCGTGTAAATGTATTTCCCATTCTGTGGGATGCCCTTCCACTCTAATGATTATTTCTTTTGCTATGTAGAAGCTGTTGAGTTTGAAACAATCCTTCTTTTTCTATCTTTATGTGTGTTGCCTGGGTAATGGAGGGTTTTTTAAAAAGATTTGTTTATTTATTTGAAAGGCAGAGAGAGAGAGAGAGAGGTCTTCCATCCATTGATTTACTCCCCAGAGGGCGGCTACAGCCAGAGCTGTGCTGATCCAAAGGCCAGGAGCCAGTAGCTTCTTCTGGGTCTCCCAGGCTGGGGCAGGGACCCAAGGACTTGGGCCATCTTCTACTGCTTTCCCAGGCCATAGAAGAGAGTTGCACTAAAACTGAAGTAGCTGGGGCTGGAACCGGTGTCCATATGCAATACCAGCATTGCAGGTGGCAACTTTACCTGCTACGCCACAGTGCCCTTCCCTTAAATCAATGTTTTGAAGTGTTTTTTCTATATTTTATTCTAGAAATTTCATAGATTCAGGTTTTAAATTTAGATCTTTTATCCATCTTGGGTTGCTTTTTTGTATACAATGAGAGGTAGGTAACTAAATACATTCTTCCACATGTATACATCCAGTTTTGGCAGACCCATTTACAGAGAAGAGTATCCTTTCTCCATTTTATGTACTATACAAGTTTGTCAAAAATCAGTTGACTTTATGTACATGCAGTAATATTTTCTGTAAACTGCTTTGATTATAGGATACAGACACAAAGAAAACCAGTGAACTTCTAGAAGGAAATTATACCTAAGAGAAAATTTCTCAACATTTGGCAGTAACGTTCATACATTTGATTCAGTAAATTCACAAGGAATTATCAGAAGGATTTTTGTGTTTTAAGAAAGTGATCTTAGACATACACAGCTGGTTCTATTTAAGGAAATTACTGGACTGTACAATTGTGAGAAATGTTAATGAAATCGCATTTTTAGTAACAGAAAATTGAATACATAACTACATCAATGTATTGCATGTTATGCAGTTTTAAAATATTAAATAATATAGGAAAATGTTTCTGCATGCTGGTAAAATTATAAGTGGATTAGACTACATGAGTATGTAATAAAATTGTATTCTTTTGAGCTGCCTATACCCAGACTGATGTATAAATTGGTGAATAGAAGGAAGGAAAGAAGATAAAAAGAGAAGTTCGAAGAAGCAAGAGAAAGAAAGGGAAGGGAAAGGAAAGGAAGAGGGAGGAGAGAGAAGCGAAGGGAAGAGAAGGGGAAGAGAAAGAAAGAGTAGGGCATGGAAAGAAGTTTTCCTATTTTGCCCATGGAGGCTAGTTCATCAATTTCTTTTATTGATTGATTGATTGATTATTTATTTATTTATTTACATAAGGGAACAGATTTCATGTATTTCATATACATATAGTTTTAAGAACATATTATTTCCTACCCTCCATCCATCATTCACTTCTCTTTCCTTTCTTATTTTTTTAATTTTTGTAATGAAATGCTTTTAATTTATTTGATAATCAGAAGCTTAGTCCTCCACTAAATAAAAATTCAGCAAGTAGTAATTGGAAAGACCACTGTTCCTCAGGAGTACAGACAGGTCCATAAACAACAATCAATTCCCAGGATGTCAGTTTCACTCATGCACATTACTACTCAAACATAAAAAAAGAGTGAGATTCTGTCTTTTGCAACAAAATGAATTCAATTGAAGACAATTACACCTAGTGACATAAGCCAGTCCTCGTAAGACAAATGTGTTTTCTCTGATTTTGTGAGTTCTAACATATAGGTTTCAACAGTTCCTTTGTTTGCTTACTTAACGAGTGTTGGTGTATTGCCCTTTATGCCTGCAGTAAAATGAATAATTTTTATAAAAATTTCAATATATAGTCTAGTAATCTATATTCTCTCATTTATGTTTCTAATATTTTGAATGCCTTCTGTAATGAACTTCAAATGCCAATCCTATTTTGCAACCTAAATTCATTATCCAAAATAACACCCCCCCCAAAAAAAAAAAAAAGAAATAGAAGAATCAGCCTGAAAAGTACAAATAGAAAATATGGCATCTGACAGTTCCATCATTCTAAGATATGGTTTTATGATGTTCCTATATTTAATAATGATTCTTTGGAGCCTCATAACCCTTTTGGTGATTTACTGGGGTTATCTTTCACACCATGAGTACATGATTTTAATTAAGAACTAGGGAGACAGTGTAATAAAAATGAAAAATTTTCTTTGTCATGGGACAAAAGGCACTGGGTATGTTCTTGGCTCATCCAAGTTTGATGGCCCCACTGCTTGTTCCAAGGCTACAGTTTTTTTTGTTGTTTTTTTTTTTTTTGTTTTTTTTTTGGTTTTTTTTGTTTTTTTTTTTTTTTTTTTTTATCTCCACAGCTGGAAGCAAAAGATCAGCTGAAAGACAAAGCCTGCAAGGTGTATAGTGGGCTGGATATATGACCGTGTTTTGTCCACTTAAATATGCTATAGACCTGAATGTGGTATGTGCATCCTTTAAAGCACAAGATGTAAGCAAACAGCGTGAGCCTAGCAAGATGCCATGTGAGGTGTTAAGCTACTAGGTAGTCCTTTAGTATCTGTCATTTTGGATTAATGGAGTTTTTATGTTCATCATGGGTTTAAACACATTGATGTATCAATTGGATTTATAGATGGATTAAACGTTTATTTTCTAATATCCAGAAAGGATCCATCTTGAGAACTTTATAAATTCACAGTATTTTTTAACTTTTATTTAATAAATATAAATTTCCAAAGTACAGCTTATGGATTAAAATGGCTTTTTCCTCCCCATAATTTCCCTCCCAACTGCAACCCTCCCATCTCCCACTTCCTCCCCCCTTCCATTCACATCAAGATTCATTTTCAATTATCTTTATATACAGAAGATCAGTTTAGCATATATTAAGTAAAGATTTCAACAGTTTGCACCCACACAGAAACACAGAGTGAAAAATACTGTTTGAGTACTAATTATAGCATTAAATCACAATGTACAGCACATTAAGGACAGAGATCCTACATGAGGAGTAAGTGCACAGTGACTCCTGTTGTTGACTTAACAAATTGACACTCTTGTTTATGGCATCAGTAATCTCCCTAGGCTCTTGTCATGAGTTGCCAAGGCTATGGAAGCCTTTTGAGTTCACCAACTCTGATCATATTTAGACAAGGTCGTAGTCAAAGTGGAAGTTCTCTCCTCCCTTCAGAGAAAGGTACCTCCTTCTTTGATGGACAGTTCTTTCCACTGGGATCTCACTCTCACAGATCTTTTTTCATTTAGGCCCTTTTTTTTTTTTTTTTTTTTTTTTGCCAGAGTGTTTTGGCTTTCCATGCCTAAATACTCTCTTGGGCTCTTCAGCCAGATCGAATGCCTTAAGGTCTGATTCTGAGGCCAGAGTGTTGTTTAGGACATCTGCCATTCTATGAGTCTGCTGTGTATTTCGCTTCCCATGTTGGATCGTTCTCTCCCTTTTTGATTCTATCAGTTAGTATTAGCAGACACTAGTCTTGTTTGTGTGATCCCTTTGAGTCTTAGACCTATCAGTGTGATCAATTGTGAACTGAAATTGATCACTTGGACTAGTGAGATGGTATTGGTACATGCCACCTTGATGAGATTGAATTAGAATCTCCTCTACTATCTGGGGCAAGTCCTATTGAGCATGTCCCAAATTGTATATCTGTTGATGAACAACTTAATAATTTATCCCTTTTAGTATTTTTTGTTCTACTTAATACTATTGGTTGAACTCTGTAATTGACACAAGATTATTCTTAGGTGTTGAAATTTACTGAAAGGTGATCTCTGTTAATATAAGAGTGGGAATAAGAGAGGGAGGAGAGGTACAATTCATAGTATTTTTTGCACATTAAATCTCATTAAATGAACATTTCCATCATACTTCCTTACCTAAAAAGAAGAGCTTTTAACTTCTACCTCATAGTATTTAAGAAATGCAAAATTAAAACAGAAAGTCATTTAGAAGAAATTGTACCCAATTAATTTTTGCTACTTATTAGCACTGCTTTTATATACTTTTGGTCATTCAAACATCTCAATTCCCCATACTGAAACACTATTCATTAGAGTCTATATTTCACTTAAATAATTCAAAATTTAAACATGATCCTTGTAACAATATAAAAAGAACTAAAATATATAAAAACAAAAATAGCCGGCACTGCAGTTCATTAGGCTAATCCTCCGCCTGCGGCGCCGGCAACCCCGGTTCTAGTCCCGGTTGGGGCACCAGATTCTGTCCCAGTTGCTCCTCTTCCAGTCCAGCCCTCTGCTGTGGCCCAGGAGTGCAGTGGAGGATGGCCCAGGTCCTTGGGCCCTGCACCCGCATGGGAGACCGGGAGGAAGCACCTGGCTCCTGGCTGCGGATCAGCGCAGCGCGCCAGCCATAGTAGCCATTTAGGGGGTGAACCAAAGGAAGGAAGACCTTCCTCTCTATCTCTCTCTCTTGCTCTCTAACTCTGCCTGTCAAAAAAAATACCCTTTTGGGGCTCCCACTGTGGCACAACAGGTAAAGCCACTGCTTTTAGTCCGGCATCCCATATGGGCGCCAGTTCAAGTTTCAGCTGCTCCACTTCTGATCCAACTCTCTGCTGTGCCCTGGGAAAGCAGTAGAAGATGGCCCAACATCCCCTGCAGATGCATGGGGGACCCAGAAGAAGCTCCTTACTCCTGGCTTGAGATCAGCTCAGCTCCAGCCATTACAGCCAATTGGCGAGTAAACTAGTGGATGGAAGACTTTCTCTCTCTCTCTCTCTCTGCCTCTGTAACTCTGTCTTTCAAATAAATAAATAAATCTTTTAAAAAAAACTTTTTTTGATCTCCTCCAACTCCTCATCCCTTCAAGTAATAGGTATGGGCAATTAGATATCTAATTTTCTGCTTTTTATATGTATAAGGAAAAGTATATTTATTTAACAACACATTTACAGAAAAAAAGGCCAATTTCATTTTAACAAAAATGTCATCAAACTATATAGACCATTGTAGAAAACTTTTGTAGTAAATGTATCTCACCGTATGTTTCAACAGCAACATGATGCCCCATAGTTTATTATCAGCAGCATTTTCTATCCATTTATAGTCACATTAGAAACAATGTTTCAATATAAAACATATGTGTGCATGTATAAATATTTATGCATATTTATGTTGATCTTTCTTTATTTCTGCAGATTAAAATAACCAGGTTGCAATTGATTGGTTAAAATTACATATATAAAAGGAGATACTTTCGAATAATTTCTAAGTATATTGAAGCAATTTACATGTCTACAGCATTACTTTGAAAACTCAATTTTTTCATATACTCTACAAAACTGAAAATATCAATAATTTTTCCATACTCTTGAAACAGTTGAAATTGTCTTGCAAAAAAAGTAATTCTTCTGATTGTAAATTGAGACTAAAATTTTAAAGAATTTATAATATCTAAATTATACACATCATATGGAACTTTGTTTTGCAATTTAAATTTATACACATTTTCATAATTCTACATTGTCTTAATTCAAAAATGGAGGGGGCAGAAATTATTTTAATTATTTTCCCATATGGATTCTGGGAAAAGACACTCTTAAGAATTAAAAATAACAGTGTTCACAAACTAATGAGAGACATGTCATTAACAAGACTAATGGCATTCACAACAAAAAAATATATGACTATGCATGATAGACTTGAAACTGTTGATAAATGTGAGTAGAATAATACCAGCAGCAGCATTGGAACCAATTACTTTATAGAATAATACATCCTGTGGAGCAGTTTTCATAATTCTTCTTTAAAATGTTACTACAGGGTTCTCAATTATAATAGAGAGCAGCTTGATTATAATTATAGAACTTTGTACAGGAAAATTCAGACAGAGGTCATCAAATTTGTAATTAGAAGGTAATTGTATTTGACATTGCATTGAAGTCAATAAGGATAATTATTGCCATTAGAATGACATTAAAATGTCACAGTTTTAAAGGTATTATTTCCAAACTTGAACATTTTGAGATTTTTTTCTTGAGAGTTGTACAAAAGTATCATTTTCTTTTTAATTCAGCATATCTAGTAATATGCAAATATATGTCTATATATTTCTGCCAATCATTTTATGAAATTCAAGATAATGGAAACATAATAGTGATGGGTATCCAAACTTGTAATTAATTTATTTAGTTTTTAAGGGGAACAAATTTCATATATGTCATATATACAGTATTAGGAGATGAGAGTGACACTTTTCACATTACCTTCCCACCCACCCAAGCTACCATCTCCTCTCTCCTTCCTTTATTATTCTTTCTTTTAACAATTACCTACTTTCATTTATACTCATAAGTATATAAGTGTAAGTATTATACTCACAAAATAAAAAATTCAATAAATAATAAGCAAGAATTAAAAATCCTCAACAGTAGTAAACAATTAATGAATCTCAAAATTTCAGTTTTGCTCATAAACATTTTCATTTCTTTACTGCAATGTAAATGAAATTTGTCTTGCCAATATTCTCAAATGCCCTCAGTCCCTTATTATGGGGGAGTAAGATATTATGACAATATAAACACAATTCAGTCTTTCCCTTTCATAGGTTGTTGTCAGTACTCCTTTTAAAATAACAACTGAAGATAAGCTGAAATGACGTTGTGACTCTCCTACATAAAAGAGTTACTTGTAGAGTTGCTCATCCTAATTCCAAATTGGCATAAGTAAACACTAACAGTGAAGTAGAAGAATAGATGAACATTGTGTCCTATTTTGAAATTTAAGGAGTGCATCTTTCAGAATATGGTATCTATGGAGGAATTTCTGGTTAAAGTGTAGCTGAAGCTTTAACAAAGGAAGCACTGAATGTCAAAACAAATAAGATGAAAATAGCAAACAACCCTTCTAACCAATTTAGAAGGAGCCACAACTAGATCAGAGTGGAAACCCTACAAAAGCTTCTATGACTATCACATTGAATGATTTTCGCCAATGTAATTCCACATATTTGAAAAGATTTCTCCTGAGAGCTATAAAAGCCAAGCAAAGATTACTTATACACAGTGCTAATTTGGTAGGACTGCTCCTAGATATGTCAAAATTTTGTCATCTTTTTTGGGAAACATAATGGCAATACAAGCCAGATAAAACCTGGCATTATATATGCATGGCAGGATATGGTGAAAGAAATGTTAGTGTATACACTGCTTCCCAGAGAAGCTGTTATAATTATCTCTTCATTCTTCAGAGCCTAGGCTTAGGTTCTATAAAGCACACTTGTAGACTTTAAGAAGTTTGATGTCTCTTCAAGACTGATGTCCAGTAAATAACCAACAATTACTAAAGACTTATTTTGTTTGTGTACTCAATATATGCAGGGAAAAGAAGTGTAACCACGTGTCAAGATCATACTCTCTCTTTTTTAAACTAAAAAGGAAATTGTGTATTAATAATTCCAGAGATTAATTTGTAGCTCCACCACTTACCAGATGTTGGATCCTAATTAACTTCCCTGTGCTTTGATTTCAACATATATATAATAATGACCACAATAATATATACTTTTGAAGGTTGTCATGGAAATCATGGGTTGTCATTTGTAAATATTGTAGAAGAATTCTTGGAGTAAGACTTGCCAAAGAATGAGAAAAGAATAAGAAACAAACTATAGATTACTTGCTAAGTGTTATTTTGTTTCAGGTATAGCAGAAATAATAGACAGTTATGTGCTATTCCTAAAACACACACACACACACACACACACATTCACAAGCACGCAATTCTCTAAGTGGATCTTAGCAAAAACCAGAAAATTATAGTATAGTTCCCCATATGCTTTCTTCTAGTAGATTGATAGTCTTACATTTCATCTTTGATACTTTTAAAAATGGATTGGGCATAGGATGTAGAACAGAGTCAATATGCAGTTTTCCCAGGATAATTTAATGACGACATTATCCTTTCCCCAGTGTGATCTTGGCACGTTTGTTGAAGATTAACTACCTGTATAGGTGTGCATTAATTTCTGAGATCTCTAGTCTGTTCCATTGGTTTGTTTTTATGTCAGGTAGATGTTGCTTTGGTTACAACTACTCTGTAATATGTCTTGAAATCTGGTATTGTGATGCCTCTAGTTTTGTTCTTTTTGTACAAAATTGTTTGTCTATTCAGAGCCTTTTGTATTTCTACATGAATTTTAGTATTGTTTTTTCCAGCTCTGAGAAAGATGGCATTGGTATTTTGATGGGGGATTGTGTTGAATCTGCATATCACATTAGAGAATATGCACATTTCTAAAATATTATCTTTACATTTATGCATTCAGTTTATTTATTTTACATTTTTAAACTTTTATTTAATGAATATAAATTTCCAAAGTACAGCTTATGGATTACAATGGCTTCCTCCCCCCCATAATTTCCCTCTCACCTGCAACCCTCCCCTTTCCCTCTCCCTCCCCCCTTCCATTCACATCAAGATTCATTTTCAATTATCTTTATACACAGAACATCAGTTTAGCATATATTAAGTAAAGATTTCAACAGTTTGCACCCACATAGAAACACAAAGTGAAAAATACTGTTTGAGTACTAGTTATAGCGTTAAGTCTCAATGTACAGCACATTAAGGACAGAGATCCTACATGAAGAGTAAGTGCACAGTGACTCCTGTTGTTGACTTAACACATTGACACTCTTGTTTTTGGCATCGGTAATCACCCTAGGCTCTTGTCATGAGTTGCCAAGGCTATGGAAGCCTTTTGAGTTTACTGACTCTGATCATATTTAGACAAGGTCATAGTCAAAGGGAAGTTCTCTTCTCCCTTCAGAGAAAGGTACCTCCTTCTTTGATGACCTGTTCTTTCCACTGGGATCTCACTCGCGGAGATCTTTCATTTAGGATTTTTGTTTGTTTGTTTGTTTTTGCCAGAGTGTTTTGGCTTTCCATGCCTGTAATACTCTCATGGGCTTTTCAGCCAGATTCCCATGCCTTAAGGGCTGATTCTGAGGCCAGAGTGCTATTTAAGACATCTGCCATTCTATGGGTCTGCTGTGTATCTCACTTCCCATGTTGGATGGTTCTCTCCCTTTTTGATTCTATCAGCTAGTATTTGCAGACACTATTCTTGTTTATGTGATCCCTTTGGTTCTTAGTCCTATGATTATTATCAATTTTGAACAGAAATTGATCACTGGGACTAGTGAGATGGCATTGGTACATGCCACCTTGATGGGATTGAATTCGAATCCCCTGGTATGTTTCTAACTCTACCGTTTGAGGTAAGTCAGCTTGAGCAGGTCCCGAATTGCACATCTCTTCCCTCTCTTATTCCCACTCTTATATTTAACAGCGATCATTTTCAGTTAAGTTTCAGCACTTAAGAAGAATTGTGTATTGATTACAGTATTCAACCAAAAGTATTAAGTAGAACAAACAAAAAAAGTGCTAAGAGGGATAACGTATTAAGTTGTTCGTCAACAGTCAGGGCAAGGGCTGATCAAGTCACTGTTTCTCATAGTGTTCATTTCGCTTTAACAGGTTTCCTTTTTGGTGCTCAGTTCGTTGTCACCATTCAGGGAGAACATATGGTATTTGTCCCTTTGGGACTGGCTTATACACTCAGCATAATGCTTTCCAAATTCCTAACAGGGATCACTTTTCAGTTAAAATTTAAACACCTAAGAATAATTGTGTGTTAATTACAGAGTTCAACCAATAGTACTAGAACAAAAAAAATATACTAAAATGGATCAAGTATTACATTGTACATCAACAGTCAGGACAAGAGCTGATCAAGTCACTGTTTCTCATAGTGTCCATTTCACTTCAACAAGTTTCACCTTAATATTTCATATTTATTGTGGAGATATTTTATTCCTCAATTAAATTTAATCCAGGGTATTTTTGTACATACTGTGAATGGGATTGAGGTGTAATTTCTATCTCAGTGTTGATTTTGTATACTGTGACTTTACTTAATTCACTCATCAATTCTAATAGTCTTTTTTTTTAAAAAAGATTTATTTATTTATTTGAAAGGCAGAGAAACAGAGATGCAGAGGCAGAGCGAGAGAGAGATAAAAAGAGAGAGAGAGAGAGAGAGAGGTCTTCCATCCACTGGTTCCCTCCCTAAATGGTAGCAAAGGCTAGATCTAGGCCAATCGGAAGCCAGAAACCAGGAGCTTCTTCCTGGTTTCCCACATGGGTGCAGAGGCCCAAGGACTTGGACCATCTTCTACTGGTTTCCAAGGCCATTACAGAGAGCTGGATTGGAAGAGGAGCAGCCAGACTTGAACTGGCACTCATATGGGATGCCAGCACTGCAGGTGGCAGATTTACCTGCTATGCCTTTCTGTTTATTTGAGCTCTGCTCTGACATTTGTATCTTTTCTTTTACAACTTTATTTGATTTGCTTTCATTTTCCTCAGATCTTGAGATGCATTATCCAGTCATTGCATATCTATGATTTTGATGTAAACACTTATTGTCATAAAGTTACCTTGTACTGCTTTTGTTAAAACCTGTAAGTTTTGGTATGTTTTTCCATTTTTATTGGTATCAAGAATTTTTTAAATTTCCTTTTTGATTTGTTCAGTGACATATTGTTTATTAAAGTACATCTTATTCAATTTCCATATATTTGAATAAAATATATCTTTTGTTGTTGATTTATCATTGTATTTCATTGTAGTCATTGTGGTATGATTTTGATATTTTTTTTAATTTGTTTAGACATATGCTGTATTCTATAATGTGATCTATTATGGAGAATATGTCATGTGCTGATGAAAAGAATGTGTATGCTCTACTTGTTGGGTGAAATGTCCTGTAAATGTTTGTTAAGTGCATTTTTCCTATTGGGTAGATTTCAAATTATTGGTGATTTATTTTCCTTTCCTGCCTGACCCTCTTAAGGAATTCAAGCCCCAGAATCCAAAGAGGAAAAAACAGCCTTAAAGATACATGTTCACTATCTTTCACAGTTGTATAAATACATTCCATATAACATTTCTTATAGACAAATGACATGTGAATGGATACATAGATAATAGGTAGATAGATATGTATGTCTCTTACTGGTTCTGCTTCTATATCAAACTGATAAAAACATTTTAAAATAATAACACAATAATATTGTTTATATTCCTAAATTATACTTTAAAGACACATTACTTCATTTTTTATTTGTATGCGTTTCATAAATAGAACTTTAAGAACATAGTAATTCTTCCCATCATACCAACCCTCCAACCCACTCTCTCATCCCTTTTCCTCCCCACGCTCCTGTACCTGTCTTGTTTTTTACTAAGATCTATTTTCATTTAACTGAATACACAGAAGATTAACTCTATTCTAAGTAAAGAGTTCAGTGCTTTGTATGAAAAAGAAAAAAAAAAATCTATTCCTTAACTGTCCAGACAAGGGCTGTTCAAAGTCATTGCATTCCAAAGGTAATTTTGCGTTTTTTTTTTTTTCCAGAAACTTAATTATCTTTAAGGAAGAAACCAATTATGACACATCTTTTGCAAGTTCTTAGACATAACTATGATTTATGAGACATAAGACTATTCTCCACTTAATACCCTAAAATGAAGTAAATTTTTGAGATCAAGTTTTACTTAATTCTCTTAATACAACTCTTTGAAGACTAAGGTCCTGCATTAGAAATTATTGTGCAGTGACTCCTGTTGTTAATTTAACAATTTACACAATTATGTATGATGTCAGTGATCTCTTGACATGAGCTGCCTTGGCTATGGAAGCCTTTTGTATCCACAAACTCAAAAAAGGCCATAATCAAAGTGGCAGTTCTCTCCTCCCTACAGAGAAAAGCACATCATTCTTCGTTGGCTGCTTCATTGCACTAAGGTCTTACCCACAGTGGTCCTTCATGTAGAGCATTGTTTGCCTAAGTGTCTTAGCTTTCCATGTCTGAAATGTTCCCCTGGGCTTTTCAGCCAGACCTGAGCACCTTAAGGGCTGATTTTGAGGTCAGATTGCTACTTAAAGTGATTGTCATTCTTTGACTCTGCTGTGTGGACTGCTTCCCAACTATCAACTGTTATTAACCAACACTTAGTCCTATCTATATGATCACTTAAACACTTAAACATATCTATATGATCTCTATGCTACTTTTATCATCCAACTTAAGGGGATTTGAGGTCTCATGGCAAGTTTTTAAACTGTATCTTTGAAGTAAGTCCATAGGAATTTATGCAGAACTAAACTGGTTTACATAACTTCATTTGTAATTTAGATCTTGAAATGAAATGCTTGGAAAAAATTGCAGCAAAAAAAAAAAAAAAAAAAAAACTCCAGAAAATTCTAATGAGTAAAATAATACAGATGTTGAAATGCAAATTTCAAAGCACAGAAACTTAAAATTACATTCAAACCTGTCTGACTATAAAAATGTGATTATATGCATGTGTATGCATGTATATTCATAAATCTCAGTCAATCTAACACAAATATGACAGATATTTTCACCATCATTTTTGTCCCAAAGTACTCTGAACCTGTTAATAAACAAAACGATCACAGGTGCTCTTTTTATTCTCATAAATAGTCTGATACTCTAGAATGCATTTGTCAGGCAAATGCATGTAGAAGGATATATGCCAATATAGTTAAGCATTATTCAATGAGATTTAAAATCTTCTCTATAACCTTATCAATAGCTAATTAAAGGGAAGTTAAATTATGTTCAGATGAAATACTCTGCCACTGTATATTTATCATAAGCCAAAGATGATTTTTATAGTGTCATTTTACCTTTTATATATTTGGAATAAACAGAGAGACTAATACTCAAAGTTATGAGTAAAAGATAATATCAGCTATATATACCCACAGTAAATGACTCATCTGTGAGTTAAATGCCAGAATCTTAACACTGCCTGATATCACATTCATTAAATCCTTGCTTGTAAGTATGAAGGATAATAAAAATAATTGTGCTCTATCCTTTCTCATTTGCCTCACGGTATTCACTGTAACTAAAGCTGTAAAATTATAAAGATAAAAAAGAGAGAGAGAGAAGGGGGAACTACTCATTATATTCAGTTTCAGAACATGTTTGAGTAATTACTGAGATAAATTAATAAAGTTTTACAGTATAGTATAATTCTAATCTGGGAATAAATGTAATGCTTTTTAGATTCTATTTTACTTTGCTTAGCCCAGTATTATAATTCAGATATCATAGCAACTTTATTTATTTCAGAGGTTGCATTGGGTTTGGTGATCTTTCAAGTTTAAGTTCAGAAGCCATCAGGACCTCTGTGTTGCTCTTATTACATATTTGGGGTAATTCTGATTAATTATAAAAAGGGAGTAAAAATAACCTAATTAAGTAAGAGGATATAGTATTACTATAAGAAATATCCAAAGAATTCTCACAGGTCCAGTTCATGTAAATTAAATCTTAAAGCTTAGGAAAAAGATTAATCGCAAATCTAAAAATTAGTTATAGAATGAATACAGACTCATATCATATTGTAAAAAATTCCACATAATCAAGGCCTAATGATCCTTTTGAAAGATAGAAATATGTATGTATTTGACTCTTTGATGTTTCTATTTGTATACCTAATACGTAGCTCCCACTGAATATTTTAAAAACCAAAACCTTAATTAACATGTCACTCTACTCTTTGACTAATGATTTTTCTTTGAGTCTTTCTCATATCAATAAATGTCCACTTTCTCCAAACTCAAGGATTAAAAACACTCAGTGGAGATATTCTGGACTCTTCTCTTTCCTTATACACTCAGTGTCCAATCTAATGGAAATTTCTTTTGACATCATCATTAACATGTATTCTGAATTCCACTGTTTTTTCTTTAAAGATTTGTTTATTTTATTTGAAAAGTAGAGTTACAGAGAGAGAAATCTCCCACCCACTGATTCACTCCCCAAATGGCTGTAACGGGTAGGTTTCAGTCTGGCTGAAGCCAGGAGCCAGGAACTTCTTCCAGGTCTCTCATGTGGCTGCAGGGGATTGAGCACTTTGACCATCTTTTGCTGCTTTCCCAGGCACATTAGCAGGGTACTGGATCAGAAGTGGAGCATCCAGGACTCCACTGGACACCCTTATGGGATGATGGCATCACAGGCTAACTCACTATACCACTTTGCCAGCCTTACCATTAATTTTTTATCAAGTGAACATTTGCTACTCAAGTCCTAGTCATCATCACTTGTAGCATGAATCTTTACAGGATTCCAGGTTATATCTCTACTTCAGGACTTGCTTCTTTACTTGTGGGCCCCTATAACAAACTATGATAGTCTTCCTGGCCAAAAATGACAGAGATGGATTTATCACTGTGCATGAAGTTGAAGGACCAAGACCAAAGTTGATGTCAGAGTTAATGTTTGGTGAGAGCTCATTTCCCTGGACCATGGATGACTCTCTTTTGTTGTGCCTTCATGTGATCAAAGGGGTAAGGGAGTTCTACAGGCCCTCTTCACAAAGGTGCCAATCTGTGGCAGATGTTTGGCCTAGCAGTCAAGACATTGTTTGGAACCTCCTACATTCCCTATTGGAGTGCCTGGGTGTGAGTCCTAGTTGTTCTCTCAATCACAGTACCCTTCTAATGCACAATTTAAGAGACAACAGGTGATGGCTCAAGTAGTTGAGTCCCTGCCACCTCCATGAAAGACCCAGTTTGAGTTCCTGACATTTGGCTTTGGCCTGTCCGAGCCCCTGCTGTTGTGGGCATTTGGGTAGTGAGCCAATGGATGAGAACCTTTTCTGTCTTTCTGTTTGTCTTTCACATAGATAAATAGAAATTAAGAGGGTACTAATCCCACTCATGAGAGCTCTACCTTCAAAATCTTACCACCTCCCAAAGGCTTCAACAGTAAATACTGTCACTGTCAAAATTATGTTTCATCTGTTATGGGGGAAATACAGCATTAAGTCTATAGCACTTGTACAAACTTCTGTAGTTTATTCTCAGCATGCATGCAAAGTAATTCATTTAAAAGTTATGTTGCTGGGGCCAGTGCTGTGGCGCGGCGGGTAACACCCTAGCCTGGAGTGCTGGCATCTAATGTGGGCGCCGGTTTGAGACCTGGCTGCTCTGCTTCCTGTCCAGCTCTCTGCTGTGGCAGTGGAGGATGGCCCACGTCCTTGGGCCCCTGCAACCACATGGGAGACCTGGAGGAGACTCCTGACTCCTGGCTTTGGATCGGCGCAGTTCTGGCCATTGTGTCCAAATGGAGAGTGAACCATCAGGTGGAGGAACTCTCTCTCTCTCTCTCTCTCTCTCTCTCTGCCTCTCCTCTCTCTGTGTAACTCTAACTTTCAAGTAAAATAAATAAATCTATAAAAAAAATTGTGTTCATTTCACTTCAACAGGTTTCCTTTTTGGTACTTGGTTAGTAGTCACCGATCAGGGAGAACATATGATATTTGTCCCTTTGGGACTGGCTTAATTCACTCAGCATGACATTTTCCAGATTCCTCCATTTTGTTGCAAATGACCGGGTTTCATTGTTTTTGACTGCTGTATAGTATTCTATAGAGTACATGTCCCATAATTTCTTTATCCATTTTACTGTTGATGGGCATTTAGGTTGATTCCAGGTCTTAGCTATTGCGAATTGAGCTGCAATAACATTAAGGTGCAGACAGCCTTTTTGTTTGCCAATTTCATTTCCTTTGGGTAAATTCCAAGCAGTGGTATGGCTGGGTTGTATGGTAGGGTTATATTCAGGTTTCTGAGGAATCTCAAGACTGACTTCCATAGTAGTTTTACCAGTTTGCATTTCCACCAACAGTGGGTTAGTGTCCCTTATTCCTACATCCTTGCCAGCATCTGTTGTTGGTAGATATCTATATGTGAGCCATTTAACTGGGGTGAGGTGAAACCTCATTGTGGTTTTGATTTGCATTTCCCTGATTGCTAGTGATCCTGAACATTTTTTCATGTGTTCTGTTGGCCATTTGGATTTCCTCTTTTGAAAAATGTCTATTGAGGTCCTTGCCCCATCTCTTAAGTAGGTTGTTTGTTTTATTGTTGTGGAGTTTCTTGATCTCTTTGTAGATTCTGGTTATTAATCCTTTATCTGTTGCATAGTTTGCAAATATTTTTTCCCATTCTGTTGGTTGCCTCTTCACTTTCCTGACTGTTTCTTTTGCACTACAGAAACTTCTCAATTTGATGCAATCCCAAATGTTAATTTTGGCTTTGACTGCCTGTCCTTCCAGGGTCTTTTCCAAGAAGTCTTTGCAGGGTTTTTCCAATGTTCTCTAATAATTTGATGGTGTCAGGTCGTAGATTTAAGTCTTTAATCCATGTTGAGTGGATTTTTGTGTAAGGTGTAAGGCAGGGGTCTTGTTTCATGTTTCTGCACATAGAAATCCAGTTTTCCCAGAACCATTTATTGTATAGACTGTCCTTACTCCAGAGATTGGTTTTGGATCCTTGATCAAATATAAGTTGGCTTTGGATGTTTAGATTGATTTCTGGTGTTTCTATTCTGTTCCATTGGTCTATCCATCTGTTTCTGTACCAGGACCATGCTGTTTTGATTACAACTGCCTTGTAGTATGTCCTGAAATCTGGTATTGTGATGCCTCCGGCTTTGTTTTTGTTGTACAAGATTGCTCTAGCTATTCGAGGTCTCTTGTGCCTCCATATGAATTTCAGCATCATTTTTTCCATATCTGAGAAGGATGTTTTTGGTATCTTGATTGGTATTGCATTGAATGTATAAATTGCTTTTGGGAGACTGGATATTTTGATGATATTGATTCTTCCAATCCATGAGCATGGAAGATTTTTCCATTTTTTGGTATCCTCTTCTATTTCTTTCTTTAAGATTTTGTAATTTTCATCATAGAGAGATCTTTAACGCTCTTGGTTAAGTTTATTTCAAGGTATTTGATTGTTTTTCTGGCTATTATGAATGGGATTGATCTTAGAAGTTCTTTTTCAGCCGTGGCATTGTCTGTGTATACAAAGGCTGTTGATTTTTGTGCATTGACTTTATATACTGCTACTTTGGCAAACTCTTCTATGAGTTCCAATAGTCTCTTAGTAGAGTTCTTTGGATCCCCTAAATAAAGAATCATATCATCTGCAAAGAGGGATAGTTTGAGTTCTTCCTTCCCCATTTGTATTCCTTTAATTTCTTTTTTTTGCCTAATAGATCTGGCTAAAACTTCCAGAACTATATTGAATAGCAGTGGTGAGAATGGGCATCCCTGTCTGGTACCAGATCTCAGTGGAAATGCTTCCAACTTTTCCAAATTCAAAAGCATTCTGGCCATGTGTTTTTCATAAATTGCTTTGAGTGTATTGAGGAATGCTCCTTCTATACCCAGTTTGCTTAGAGTTTTCATCATGAAATGGTGTTGTATTTTATCAAATGCTTTCTCGGCATCAATTGAGATAATCATATGGTTTTTCTTCTGCAGTCTGTTAATGTGGTGTATCACATTGATTGTTTTGCGAACATTGAACCATCCCTGCATACCAGGGATAAATCCCACTTGGTCTGGGTGGATGATCTTTCTGATGTGTTGTAACATTCTATTGGTCTGAATTTTATTGAGGATTTTTGCTTCTATGTTCATCAGGGATATTGGTCTGTAATTTTCTTTCAGTGCTGCATCTTTTTCCGGCTTAGGAATTAAGGTGATGCTGGCTTCATAGAAAGAATTTGGGAGGATTCCCTCTTTTTCGATTGTTCTGAATAGTTTGAGAAGAATTGGAGTTAGTTCTTCTTTAAATGTCTGGTAGAATTCAGCAGTGAATCCACCTGGTCCTGGGCTTTTCTTTGTTGGGAGGGCCTTTATTACTGTTTCAATTTCTGTCTCAGTTATGGGTCTGTTTAGATTTTCTATGTCTTCATGGTTCAATGTAGGTAGGTTGCATGTGTCCAGGAATCTACCCATTTCTTATAGGTTTCCCTGTTTGCTGGCATACAAGTCCTTGTAGTAATTTCTGATATTTCTTTTTATTTCTGTGGTGTCTGATGTTACGTTTCCTTTTTCACTCTGATTTTATTGATTTGGGTCTTTTCTCTTCTTTTTTTAGTTAGTTGGGCCAATGGGGTGTTAATTTTGTTTATTTTTTCAAAAACCATCTCCTCGTTTGGCTGATTTTTTAAATTTTTTTTTTGGATTCAATCCTATTGATTTCTTCTCTGATTTTAATTATTTCTCTTCTCCTGTTAGAATTGGTTCTGGTTTGCTGCAGTTTTTCTAGATCCTTGAGATGCATTGAAAGCTCATTTATTTGGTGCCTTTCCAATTTCTTAATGTATGCAACTATTGCTATAATCTTTCCTTTTAACACTGCTTTCCTGTATCCCATAACTTTTGATAATGTAAGTATTGTTATCCTCATTTACTTATAGAAAGTTTTTGATTTCTCTTTTCATTTCTTCTATGACCCGGTGTTCTTGATCAGCCCTTGCCTGACTGTTGATGTACAATTTAATACTTTATCCCTTTTAGTATTTTTTTTTCTACTTAATATTATTGGTTGAACTCTTTAATTAGCAAACAATTATTCTCAGTCATTTAAATTTTAACTGAAAAGTGATCCTTGTTAAATATAAGAGTGGGAATAAGAGAGGGAGGAGATGTACAATTTGGGACATGCTCAAGCTGACTTGCCCCAAATGGTGGAGTTAGAAATATGCCAGGGGATTCCAATACAATCCCATCAAGGTGGAATGTACCAATGCCATCTCACTAGTCCAAGTGATCAATTTCTATTCACAATTGATCACACTGATAGGTCTAAGAGTCAAAGGGATCACACAAACAAGACTAGTGTCTGCTAATACTAACTGATAGAATCAAAAAGGGAGAGAACAATCCAACATGAGAAGTGGGATACACAGCAGACTCATAGAATGGCAGATGTCCTAAACAGCACTCTGGCTTCAGTATCAGCCCTTAAGGCATTCGGATCTGGCTAAAGAGCCTATGAGAGTATTTCAGGCATGGAAAGTCAAGACACTCTGGCAAAAAAAAAAAGAAAAAAAAAGAAAAAAAAAAAGAAAGAGGACCTAAATGAAAGATCTCTGCAAGTGAGATCCCAGTGGAAAAAACGGGGCCTTAAAAGAAAGAGGTACCTTTCTCTGAAGGGAGGAGAGAACTTCCACTTTGACTATGACCTTGTCTAAATAAGATCAGAGTTGGCGAACTCAAAGGGCTTCCATAGCCTTGGCAACTCAGGACAAGAGCCTAGGGAGATTACTGACGCCATAAACAAGAGTGTCAATTAAGTCAACAACAGGAATCACTGTGTACTTACTCCTCATGTAATATCTCTGTCCTTAATGTGTTGTACATTGTGAATTAATGCTATAACTAGTACTCAAACAGTATTTTTCACTTTGTGTTCTGTTTGGGTGCAAACTGATGGAATCTTTACTTAATATATACTAAATCAATCTTCTGTATATAAAGATAATTGAAAATGAATCTTGATGTGAATGGAATGGGAGAGGGAGTGGGAGATGGGACAGTTGCCCAAGGGAGGGATGTTATTGGGGGAAAAGCCATTGTAATCCATAAACTGTACTTTGGAGATTTATATTTACTAAATAAAAGTTTAAAAAATGTGTTGTATTAAAACCCTCAGGCACAAATCAAAATCAAAATCTGATTTTTTTTTACTGAATGCAAAATAACAGTTCTATCTATGACATAGAAGGATCTATCTAGCCTGTTATCTTCCTATGATGACTTCACATCTTATCTGCCCCTGTACTTTTCAATGTTATATATGAAATCCTTGAATAAGGGCAGTTCCACACTTAGACTGAAAATATCACCTTACACTTATTTGCTGAATAGCTCACAAACTACTCAGTTTACTGTTCTAAAACCACTTATTTGTGCTACCTCTCTCTCAGAAGTCTTTGCCCTATTTTCTTGTTCTTATTCATATTGCTTTTCATCACATCAGGGACTATATCAATTTTTTTAAAGAATTAATTAATTTTTTGAAAGGCAAAGTGACAGAGACAGAAAGAAATTTTCTACCCTCTGTTTCACTCTTCAATTGGCCACAGCAACCAGGGATGGACCAGGTCAAGGGAAAGAGCCTGGACTTCCATCCAGGTCTCCCACATGGGTAGCAGAGGCCCAAGTACTTGAGTCATCCTCCACTGCCTTCCCAGGTGTGTTAGCAGGAAGGTGAATTGGAAGTGGAGCAGCCAGAACTTGAACTGGCAGTTAGATATGGGATGCAAGTGTCACAGGTGATTGCTTAACCTGCTGTACCACAACACAGCCCCCTGGACTATTTGCATCTTTTTTTTTTTTTTTTTTTGTATTTTTGCACTAACAGGCAGTATCAGAGTGATGAATATTGGCAGTTTCATTCACATTTGAGTTTCCAGGAACTCCACAGTGCTTAGAATATGTTTAATATTCTATACATATTTTTAAGTAAACCTTTAATTAATTCATCTCTGAATACAAAATAAAGGTGGCACAATATTTGGAAAGACTTTTGTTCTAGAATTTATAAGACCTATCTTAAAAGCCATTGCTCTGTTTTAACTTAATTGCACAAAGTTTCAGTTTCCTCATCGGAAGCAAATATAAATAGCTATTTTGCAATTTTGAGTTCATTGTCATGATGATTAAACTGGTCAAATGAATTGAAAATTACTAAGTAATGTGAAATAACATATCGTGAAAATGTAAGCTACTGTTTCTAAAAATAAATAAACCTATAATTTACTTTCCTTAGAAATTGATTGGAAAGTCATTGCGCTGATTTAATTTTCTTTCAGCCATCCAAATAAATTGATGTGGTTCACAAAATTAAAGATGAAATATAAAATTAGTACTCTATATCTCCATTTTAGAAACTACAAAAATAACAAATTAAATCCAAAACTAAATTAAATAAAAATTAGAGCATTAAATCAATGAAGTTGAAAAGATAAATACAACACAGAAACCAACAAAACCAAAACATGGTTCTTTGAAAAGATCAATAAAATCAACAATATTTGATCCAGGCTACAAAAGAAAGAGAAAGAAAGTAAAAATCATAAAGGTCATAAATGAATGAGAGGTCATCAGCACAGATCCCATGGATTTTCAATCTGAGTAGTTCTGTGTCTACTAAAGAAATCAAGCCAATGATCAATAGTTTCCACAAATCAGACAGTACCAAAGCCAAATGGGTTCACTGGTGAAGCATACCACTTTAAAATTAACTATGTGTGAGTGAAATGGTAATTTTTCCATTCAATTATTGTTTATAGCTATTGTCTACATTCTTTCTAAACTAGAGTCTTTTTGCTCTCACAAAAGTTCTTATTTGCTGAAGTATTAGGACTTTCCACTGTAGTGTGAATTTAAAATATGTTATCTCAAAAACCAAAAAAAAAAAAAAAAAAGGAAAAAGAAAGAAAGGGAAAAGGAAGGAGAGTAGGAGGAAGGAAGGGAGAAGAAGGGAGGGAGGCCACGATATCATTGCCTCCTTAGGATTGTATCTACAAAGCACATTGCATCTGTTAAAAATTAATCAAAGGCCAGCACCGCGGCTCACTAGGCTAATCCTCTGCCTGCGGACCCCGTACCCCGGGTGCTAAATTCTGTCCCGGTTGCTCCTCTTCCAGCCCAGCTCTCTGCTATAGCCTGGGAAGGCAGTGGAGGATGCCCCAAGTGCTTGGACCCTGCACCCGCATGGGAGACCAGGAGGAAGCACCTGACTCATGGCTTTGGATCGGCACAGCGCATTCGCTGTACCGGCCATTTGGGGGGTGAACCAACGGAAAAAGAAGACCTTTCTCTCTCTCTCTCTCTCCCTCTCTCTCTCTCTCACTGTCTAACTCTGCCTGTCAAAAAATTAATCAAAATTAGGGCCAATGCTATGGTGCACTGGGTTAATCCTCCACCTGCAGCGCCGGCATCCCACATGGGCACCGGTCCTAGTCCCTGCTGCTCCTCTTCCAATCCAGCTCTCTGCTATGGCCTGGGAAAGCAGTAGAAGATGGTCCAAGTCCTTGGGCCCCTGCACCCACATAGGAGACCTGGAGGAAGCTTCTGGCTCCTGGCTTCAACAGCTCCAGCTGTTGAGGCCAATTGGGGAATGAACCAGCAGATGGAACACCTCTCTCTCTCTCTCTCTCTCTCTCTCTCTCTGCCTCTCCTCTCTCTCTGTAACTCTGACTTTCAAATAAATAAATCTTAAACCACCAGCAAAGTGTGTTCTAAGTAGAAAACGAATCCAGGAAACTATAGTTTGTAGATGAGAGTTTTTCCATCAGAAAAGCTCTTTAATCTGAAGCCAAAAAACAGTACAACCTAGTCATCTGAGAGGAGCTGAAGTTTTCATGTTGAAGGGATTCAGCAAATGTAGACTTTGGGGCGAGATAAAGCATGGTGCGCATGTATACCATGACCAATTGGGATTTACCTCAGACATACAAAACAGATCCAGCAATCAAATATTAAGTAATGTATTACATCACAACAAGAAAGTAAAATCACATCTTAACATCAATAGATACAGAAAAAATAATTTCATAAACTCCAACACCACTTTAGGATAACAACTGTTAGCAAGCTAGGATGGAGGGGGACTTCCTCAACCTAAGAGGGAGGATCTTTACCAAAAACAACTAAGAGTATGAAAAACACACACACCATTACTTTTTTTTTTTTTTTTTTTTTTTTTTTTGCCAGGCAGAGTGGACAGTGAGAGAGAGAGAGAGACAGAAAGGTCTTCCTTTGCCGTTGGTTCACCCTCCAATGGCCGCCGCAGCTGGTGCGCTGCGGCCGGCGCACCATGCTGATCTGATGGCAGGAGCCAGGTGCTTCTCCTGGTCTCCCATGGGGTGCAGGGCCCAAGCACCTGGGCCATCCTCCACTGCACTCCTGGGTCATAGCAGAGAGCTGGCCTGGAAGGGGGGCAACTGGGACAGAATCCGGCGCCCCGACCGGGACTAGAATCCGGTGTGCTGGTGTTGCTAGGTGGAGGATTCGCCTATTGAGCCACGGTGCCGGCACCATTACCTTTTAATATTCTGGAAGTCCCACGTAATTCAGTAAGACAAGAAAGAAAAAAGAAATACACATTGGGAAGGCAAAATGGTATGTTACTGCTTCCAGATGACAGGATCATCTATGTGGACATGTGAGTAAAGTTGGCTTGTTAAGGTGAAGCATAAGAACAGCTGGAGGGCTGAATTCCTGGTCTGCAAGGCTCTTAATAAAGGTTCAGTGCCCAAGAAAGTATGGCTTGGATGAAAGGATTGACAAATAGATCAGTGAATAAAGAACACTAAAACAGGACAAAATAAAGCACACTAAAACACACTCACATGATTACAGCTAACTGATCTTTGAAAAAGGATCTAAGGAAGAAGTCACAAAAGAGCAAAGAATCTCTTCAACAAATAGTACATGGAAATCACATGCAAAAGCACAAATTCAGAAACACCTAACATCCTTCTTCAGTTGAATTCAAAATGATTCTTAGACCGAAGTATAACAGATAAAACCGTAAAATTCTAAGAAAATAACAAAGGAGAAAATCGTGGTGACATTGAGTATAATGAGGACTTTTACGATACAACATCAAAAGCATGACTCATGAAAGACACTGTGGGTAATCTGGATATGGTAAAACAAAAACTTCACTGTGAGGGACAATGTCAAGAAGTGAGAGAATAAACTACACAGCTGGAGGAATTATTTAAGAAGACATCTGAAAAGGCAGTGTTCTACAAAATACATTTTATAAAAATACTCACAACTCAATGGAAAACCGTATTAAAAATCATTAGTAAAAGGATATTCAGAACAGTAGTTAATGCTACTACTTGGGATGTCCACCTCTCACCTGACTTCAGGTTCTCCTTTCAAATTCCTGCTAATATGCTCTTTGGAGTCATCAGGTGACAATTCAAATACTTGGATCATTGACAGCCATGTGGGGAAAATCGAGTGTCCATATATAAATGCAAACTAGTACTGAAACAGTATTTTACACTTTGTGTTTCTGTGTGGGTGCAAACTGATGAAATCTTTACTTAATATATACTAAATCAATCTTCTGTGTATAAAGATAATTGAAAATGAATCGATGTGAATGGAATGGGAGAGGGAGCGGGAGATGGGAGGGCTGCGAGTGGGAGGGATGTTATGGGGGGAAAAAGCCATTGTAATCCATAAACTGTACTTTGGAAATTTATATTTACTAAATAAAAAATGGAAAAAATACAATATAGTATTTTTCAGCCATAAAATCCTGTCATTGGCTGTAAAATGGGGGGAACTGGAGGACTTCCATGTGAACTGAAATCAATCAGATGAAAGAGATAGACTGCATGTTTTCCCTCATATGTTGGAGTTTTTAAAAAAACTCAACTTGAACATAGGATGATGAATCAAGTCTGTAAAGCTGTGAAGGTGGAAGGACTATACAAGGTTTGGATGATAATCGTTGTTGTTCATGAATTGTAAGAATAATACTAATCTAAGACATTAGTAATGTGGAAAGCTGAGTGTGGGATATATGGGGAATCCTTGTGTCAATTCACATTTTGCTTTATAAATTTAAAATTATACTGATATAATTTATAATATAATATAAAAATTTATAATATAATATAAAAATTTATCTAAACAAGTAACTGAATATGTAACCCAACGTTTCTGGATTAGCTCAACACTGCTTTGCTATTACCTTTCAGTGATTTGTTCAGTGAAAAAGTCAACTTATTAAACAGAAGAGAAATACTAATTTATTGATGGTAAGAACCTTTGTGAAGTGAATGAGAAACTTGAATGTCTTCATTTACCTAAAAAAACAAAATTCTATCTCTCATATCTGCTAGTAGACAAAACATGTGGACCTCCCCAAAAAGCATAAAATGAATAGATGAGACCAATGTTAAAACCAACAAATATAAACATCTCATGCGAGAAATTTGCAGTATATTGCTTTTGTCCTCTTTCTTGTTACATTTTGGCACACTCATTAATCTCTGTATTCACACATGCACTTAACACGCATTTACTGTGTTCCTGGTTTAGGTGTGACAGAGACATTGAGAGGATAAGGAAGCGCCAGTGTGTCTGTTTATAACTGGGTGCAGAGCCCCTGAAAATGAAATGTGTTTGCCCAGGGGAATGCAATTTATTGTTATGGGAGGAGTAAACAGTAAAGCTATGATTTTCAAATGCTTTCAATTACCATTTTAAAAGTCATTTTATAGTTCATAATGTAAAAATTACATACATATATTTCACAATTTTTTCATGGAATTCACAAATTTTATACCTAATAAGCATATCTTCTAAATCTGTTTCCTATGAACTTTTTGAAGTACCTCACATTAGAACACTGATACATTTACAAATATATGTACATATATATATAATGTGTGTATATATATAATGTGTGTATGTATATACATATATATACAATAATTCATGTATAGGGAATTCCTACTTTTTGTCTTATGATCATACAAGTTGATTCTTAGGTTATGACACAGAAATAAAACAAGCACACAGTACACATAAATTCCAATTGTGAAAGATTCAGTGAATGCAAAGCACAGAGTGTTTCTGGAGCACTTGCGAGTGTACAGCAGTGTTCCAGACATGTAGGAGAACACGTGCAGCGGATCTGAGAGGGACCAGCTCTGCATGCTGAGTGAGCTGAGACGCAGGCATTTTTTCCCTGATGCACAGGGAAGGGTTACAAAGAGGCTGAACGAGGCTGGTGAGTCAGGGAGTAGACAGATCACATAGGCTTCGGTAACAAACTTCAGTTTGGTGCTAAGTAAAAAAACACAGGAGTAGACATGTTTTAAATATATGAAAGACAGAGAGAGCAAGAGAGAGAAGTAGAGACAAAGAGAAAGAGGAGGACTTGCCATCCACTGGTCGGTTCCCCAAATGCCAGCAACAGCCAAGCATGGCCAGAACAAAGTCAAGAGCTCAAACTCCATCTGAAATCCCCATGTGGGTGGCAGGGCCCAGGGACCTGCTACTTACCAGAGTGTGCAGCAGGAAGCTTGAATAGAATCCAGAGCGAAGACTCAAACTGGGGCAATCTGACATGATCTGGTTTTGTTTGCAAAGCATAACAAGCAGCAACTTTACCATTGCACCAAATGCACACTCCCCAAATAAATTATTTTAAACAATGGCATTATCCAGTTTATTTATGTACAAGACAATCTGATTCCTCTTTTTTTTACACAAATTTGAGGGAGACAATGGAAAGAGCCAGGGAGTCTGAGAGACACAATGAATTTTGTTAAGAAAATCTCACTGGACAAATCTCCCCCGCCCCGGAAACATGACATAAGAATAACTGATACAAAACTGTGGCGTCCTAGGAGCTGGTTAAGCTTTTGTGCTCATCATTTAATCAATTAGTAACAAATGGTGTTGATGACTCCATCTTTGCACAAATATGTGTCAAGAAGTTTAACTTCAAATTCATGCATTAAAAATATGTATGTTTCCCCTAAGAAAACCAAAATAAATCAGAACAGAATAAGGAAGAGAAGGAGAAAATGGCAAGCAAATGTTGATGAAATTCATACAAAAATGTGCAACTCTGAAAGTTTGATATATAATTTTATCTAACATTAACTGTTTCTAACAGCAGACTTTACTGCTTGTTAACGTTCGTTTGACAAGTAGGCTTATTGTTTTAACGAAAACCTTGAATTTGGTCTTCGTTTTTGGGTTTAAGAATCTCTTTCTGTTATTTATTTATTTATTTATTTTTTTGACAGGCAGAATGGACAGTGAGAGAGAGAGACAGAGAGAAAAGTCTTCGTTTGCCATTGGTTCACCCTCCAATGGCCGCCGCGGCCAGCGTGCTGTGGCCGGCGCACCGCGCTGATCCGATGGCAGGAGCCAGGTGCTTCTCCTGGTCTCCCATGGGGTGCAGGGCCCAAGCACTTGGGCCATCCTCCACTGCACTCCCTGGCCACAGCAGAGAGCTGGCCTGGAAGAGGGGCAACCGGGACAGAATCCGGCGCCCTGACCGGGACTAGAACCCGGTGTGCCGGTGCCGCAAGCGGAGGATTAGCCTATTGAGCCGCGGCACCAGCCTCTTTCTGTTATTAAAGTAGCTTATATTATTAATATCAAATTTACTTGTAGGGGCAGATATTGTGAAGCAATGGATTAAGATGCTGTTTGCACTGCCCGCATCCTGTATCAGTCCTGTCTACTTACCTATGATCCAGTTCCCTGCTAATATGCCTGTGAAGCAGCAGAAAATAGTTTTTCTGTTCTTCAAAGCTATCTTTATAAAACAGAACATCACTTGTTCTCACTTTTTGTAATTAAAAGGCTATACTAAGACATTAAAGAATTCAGGATATGATAAAACAAGCTATAATCTCTCACGAAGTTCACGTACACAGTTCTGGTGGCAGGCATTCACAGAAGTGGTTAAGATCCCCATTTTGATGTCTGCATCAAATTCCAGAATCCCTGGGTTTTGAGCTACAGCCTCTCTTCTGACCCAGTTTCCTGATAATGTGCACCCTGAGAGGATCAGGTAAGGGTCCGAGGACTTGGGTCCCTCTTACTCATGTGGGAGACCTGGAATGAATTCCTGGACCCTTGCTTCAACCTGTTCCTGCCTTGGATGTTGTGAGCATCTGGTGAGTGAACCAACAGATGGATGATACCTCTCTCTCACTATCCTCTGTCCTTCTTCTGCTCCACATCCTACTCCCAATCTCTCTTTCTTCCTACCTCTGTATATTTATTTCAAATAAATGGATAAATATAAATAAAAATTCACTTTTTCCCTAAATTAAGCTCAGATGACTGTATTGAAAAAAGTAGATAGATATTATTTATGTATTTTTCTTTCTCCTATCTTTCTTCTTTCTCTCCTTCTCCCCTTGCTCAAAGACTATAGAAGTCAGGGTGGCAAATGCTCTTATTTGAATTGTAGTCTGGGTGGAGAGTTTTGAAGACTAAACACACCCACATTCATGCATGCACAGGCACATGCCCACACACAATAGTGTATTGCTTATTTTTACAATGAGGACTGAAAACAGGTCACCACCTCAATCTGCTTTATCAAGCATGCAATCTTTGGTTAGGTGTTTGATTTAATGCCTCCGCTAAGACCTCACTTCACATCATGTTTCTTAAACATTCCCGGGGCTTTGAATTTACAGGAGAAAAATACCTTTTCTAAACTGCTCTCATACGAAGTCTTTGTGTCTCCTTTCTTGTAATTACAAACAACATTTTTAAATTCCCAAATTGAAAAGAACAGTCTTGGCACGGATTTTTTTTTTTTTTCAGTTTGAAAGACTTCACACGTCTGATCTTTGATTATTCAACAGTCTTAATTACTTTGACTAAGGCACGATATTAATCCTCTCATCCATGAAGCATCCGTAAATTATCAGTCACTAGATTCAAACTTTCCTCTATCTGTCTTGACTCTCTTGTAGGAAAAGGTATATGTTTTCTGTATCTCCTATAAGCATTCTAACTACAACATATATCTCAAATTTTTAGTTATTGGTTGCTTTGCTTTGACATAAATTTTTTTCATTACAATGAAGTTTATTTGGCACGTTATTCTGGAAAAGAAGGTCTGGGAAACCAGACAAAAAACTTCACAAGTTGCCAAATTTTACCTCAGATTAATTCATAAGTGATTTTCAAACATCGTTATATTTGGAAAACTGAAAGTAAATTTTAACAGGTTTTAGGTCATTCCATGATTTTAGATTAATACCACATTAACCTAAATGCCAATTTTGTTGGAATTGGGTGGAAAATGCAGGATTTGGGACTGGACAAAGTTCCTTACCTCCTGGTCCAGCAACTTTCTAGCTTGGTTATCTGGGAAAATAATCATACCCCTGAAGGTCTCAGTTTTGATTATGGAAACAGTTGACATTTTCAAGCAGGTAGGAAGAAGGAATGGAGTCAGCTGTGATACTGTGAATTACTGTAGCACACATCTGTAACAGTAGCTCCTTCATTTGCAATCCCCTTCTCTGTGTGGAAGCCCGATACTGTAGACATTCACTCCTCTGTTCATGGAAACCCCACCTTTGTTCATAGAAGCCCCATACTATACACATCCACTCCTCTGTCCATGGAAACCCCACCTTTGTTCATGGAAGCCCCATACTATACACATCCACTCCTCTGTCCATGGAAACCCCGCCTTTGTTCATGGAAGCCCCATACTATAGAGACTTCCACATGCCTCCACAAGGCAAAGCGCTGCTGAGAGTTATCCCTTTACTCCAGTCTCAGAGGTAGTTCCTAAATGATCTCTTTAAATGACGGTACTCCCAAACAAAAATCAGAACTATAGCTGGCAATACGAAGTCTTCCCTTTGACTTTATTCAAAACATTTAGAAGGCAAAAAACACCTCCCTTTAAAGGAAGGAAGACTTTGACAGATGAGAAAATTCACTCACATGGATTCTTGACAGCAGGCTGCCCTGAGTAAGTCCTGGAAAGGAGTTATTTTACATTTTGTTAACAAAAATAGGGTGAATTACAAAAGAAAATCCTAACTAAACACAGGGGGAGAGAGAGAGAGAGAGGATTTGGATAAACCAATGACAATTAAAGAACTTATCCTGGGGCCGGTGCTATGGCACAATGGCTTAACGCCCTGGCCTGAAGTGCTGGCATCCCATATGGGCGCCGATTATAGTCCTGGCTACTTCACTTCCAATCCAGCTCTCTGCTATGGCCTGGGAAAGCAGTGGAAAATGACCCAAGTTCGTGGGCCCCTGCACCAGCGTGGGAGACCAGGAAGAAGCTCCTGGCTCCTGGCTTCGGGTAGGTGCAGCTCCGGCTGTTGCGGCCATCTGGGGAGTGAACCAGTGGATGGAAGACCTCTCTCTCTCTCTCTCTCTGGCTCTCCTCTCTCTGTGTAACTCTGACTTTCAAATAAATAAATAAATCTTTAAAACAAAGAACTTATCCTTGTTTCAATTCTTTTACTAATTACTGTCTGAACCACATTTATGATGTGTATTTTAACTGTGTTCCTTCAAACTTTTTTACTTCTTTTATCAATCTTAATTCTAAAGAGCTGAGATACAGCCTCTGTCCTTGCTTTTCCTAGTTTTTTTTTTTTTTTTGTATGTGTGTGTGTGTGTGTGTGTGTACAGGAAAAAAAGTTCATAAATACTAGGCTTTTAATAAATTTCTTAGATAACTAAAGGATAAAACAGAACTGTAGTTTATAATTATGGTTACTTTCAATTCAATTTTTTATAACTTGTTTGTTTTGTGTTATGCTGACATGTTTTAAAAGAAAAAAAATTGTACCTTGAAAGTCACATCCATACTTTATACTCTATTATAAATATACATCCAAACTACAAGCCTACTAAAATGTCACTGCTTTTAATGTGTCCTATTTTCAAGTATTTTTTATTCACGTATTTAACAGTCAGAATTGCAGGGAGAGTGAGGGAAAGAAAGAGATCTTCCATCTACTGGTTCACTCTTCTGTGGCTGCAACAAAGCCAGGAGCCTCATCTGGGTTTCCCACATGGGTGACAATGTACCAACCGTTTGGGCCATCTTCTAGTGCTTTTCCCAGGCCATTAGCAGGGAGTTGGATCTGGAGTGAGGTAGCTGGGACACTAACCAAGGCCCATATGGGATGCTGACCTCCTGGGCAGAGACATTATATGCTGTACCAGAGCCCCTGCAGGTACATTTTTTAGGAGACATAATTTCTAATGGATGAAATTACAAGGGAAAATCACTCTACTTCTATAACTTTTCCAAATGATTATCATTAATTCCCAGGGATAATATGAATCTCTATGGGAACAAGAAGCTGTTAAATTAACAGAACATACAAACCTCACTGATAGTCAGATCTCCCCACTGAGAACAAACTTTTATGCAGCAGACAGCAATTAGAAGGAAACTTGAATAACCAGATCAAGAGAAAGAAGTGGGCATTCTTCATTTGTTTTTTCAAAATATATCCTTCACATTGTATTTCTTGCTTTATATATTTAAGGGCTGAGTAACTGCCAAACATGTTTTTAAAGAAACAACTGTATCTTGAACAAAATAAAAGAAATAGTGCCAATATTTTGACACTTCTCCAGAAAATATCCTTTATTCACCAAAAGATGGTCAAATTCTACCCACTTGATACATAACTCCAAATTTAAATAATAGGATGAAAAACTCATCAAGAGCAGCTGCAAATAAGATGTTCAGGAATGATGAAAAGCTTTGACAAACATCAGAGTCAGAAAAAGAAGGGACAAATTCTAAGCAAGTCAACTAGTAAGAAAGACACTGAAGAAAGAATCAGAGTGATGGTGAGAGAAAGACATTAGGCAACTGCAAAAGACATTAGGCAACTGAAAGCAAGCTAACAAGTATCTAAAGTCAGACTCCCCAGCAGTGAAACCACCAACCAGGTTTAACTTTAATTCAGAGAAAGACATTTTTGTTTCTTCCATCTGTTCTAAATTCTCCTCTTGGCATGGACAGCACTAAGATCATAACTGTGGACTGTGAGGCTGTCATGATGCTGATTTAAGAAAAAGAAAAAACAGCACACTCAGCAAACTCAATGATAATATCCTATTTCATGACCAAAAGATTTTTTGAAGTCTCTTCCAGACATTTTATTATGCATAATATTATGTAAGTAGTTGTTTACTGCAATGTTTAGGAAACAATCACAAAAATATTTTATATATGTTCCATACAGATGCAAGTGTTTTGCTCTATGATTGGTTGAATCTGGATGCAGTACACATAAATGCTTCTAAAATTAGAAAAGGAGATATTTCCCAGTTATATTCTAACAATATAAACAGCAAAATAGAGTACAAGAAAATAAAAGCATAGAGCAAAAATCATTATAAATCTAAGCGCAAAGATTCTCAACAAAATACTTATAAATTTTATCTAGTATAATATGGAAATTAATTACTTCTGTGTCTCCCTTATCTTAGTTGTCCATAGAGAACCACTGGCAGAAAATTGGTTAAAGTGAAGGATAAGCATGAACCAAACTTATGCAGTTCCCATTTGGACAGGTGGAATTACTCACACCCTCTAGATCATCTGGTCATCAATCAGAAGTGTACCATTGTTTTCTAGTGGTGGACTGCTATTCTACCTGCTCAGACTTGGGTTATGTAGATTTGATAACACTCACTAAAGGAGGACTAGCTCTAGTCACATCAACATTTCTTATTTCCTGATTAAATGCTCGATGTATCCTAGGGTTCGGTACTGTATCAGGAGTGATTCTTTAAAAAAATTTCATTTATTTATTTGAAAGTCAGAATTACAGAGAGAGAAGGAGAGGCAGAGAGGAAGAGAGTTCTTCTATCCGTTGGTTCACTCCCCAATTGGCCACAACAGCCTGAACTGTGCAGATCAGAAACCAGGAGCCAGGAGCTTCCTCCAAGTTTTCTACTCCTTTCCCAGGCCAGAGCAGAGAGCTGGATCATAAGTGGAGCAGCTGGAACTCGAACCGGCACCCATATGGGATGCTGGCACTACAGACAGCGGCTTTACCCACTACACCACAGCACCGGCCTCAGGAGTGATTCTTTTTAAAAACAGCTTGATCAAGAGAACATAGCCTAGGTTATAAAGCTAAGGACTTGTTTAGAAACCTTTGCTTCTCAGAGCTCCATTACAATCTGGAAGCTTCTGAGTTGTCCAGTAAATGAATCTGAGAAGAACTACCGTTGTATAAATGCTGATTCCAAAATTCAAGGAAGCCAAATAGTCAATGCAAATGTTTCCTATAATTAATGTGTGTAAGAAACACTAACTTGCTTTTTCTTTAAGAAAGGATACCCCAGTATTACTCATATTACTAGACTCCTAAAATGTGCCCCTATGTCAAGGATATGTGGGACCACATGTGCAGTGACTGAGCAGTTTGTACTGAAGCTCACCCATTTTCAGAGCCCTCTCTCATCTGAGTTCCACCGAAAATGTCGTGCCGCTGAGGTACACACTGGGGCAGCCTAAGCAATAGCATCCCAGAGATGCCCAAGTCCCTAGGACCTCCAAACATAGTATAGTGCAAACCAAAGGGACTCTACTGATCCTTCAAGGGGGCCTTAATGAAGAGATTATCCTGATTTTCTATGAAATCACAAGAGCTCTTATGGGAAGGCTGAACGAGAAGCAGTCAGCAGTAAAAGTGCCTGTGATGGAACCAAGAGAGTCCCCAAATGTGTAAGAGCCAGGGAATGCAGGTAACCTTGAAAAACTGAAAAAGATGAACAACCACATCCTGCCCTCTAGAGCCATGCAAGGAACTATCGCTAGGAATTCAGCGACTTTTGCCCTGTGGAAACTATTGGGGGCATTAACTGTGAACTAATACATTCATACTGTTTTAAACTACTACTTTTGGAGTTAGTTTTTCGAGCACAAATAGGAAATGCCTGGAGATTTCTCTTTCTAAATAATACAGAAATTGACCTCCAAAACTCTTAAGAGGACTTCAGAAGTCATGTTGTTTTTCTGATGTTTGGAGAGGTGTTCGTTCTTCTCCATGGAAGAGGTGTCATGGAGAAGTTGGATATTTGGGTACCCACAATTCCATCTCGAGTGGAATGTCTAGATTTATGACATGTGCTCCAGAAAATCCAGAGAACTTGCCTAGCCCAGCTGTAGCTGCTTTGGGCATTTGGGGGTGAACCAATGTGGAGTGGAAGAGCTTTCTCTCTCTCTGTCTCTACGTGTGTGTTTGTATGTGTGTGTGTGTTTCTGATTATCTGCCTTTCAAATAAACAAATAAATACAAAAAAACTGAAACTCATAAAGAATAGTAACTTAGATACTGTATTTCATGAGTCCATAGCTCTTCTACTGTACTACACTACACTGTTTCCCCTGTCTATAAGAGATCTGGATGGGAAAAAGATATGGTTGCTTATCTATCACAGTAAAGCCAGTTACTCACTCTCAAAATCTAAATGCAGCTTCATTATTTCCAACCCAATACATCATTTACAAAATTGTTGCAGGCGCTTTCCAGTATTTAAATTTTTTGGAAGGCTATTAGTGAAATTATCCCAAATTCCAGTTAACTTGGACCGTTGGACATCACACCAAAGGACATTAATAATTGAAAATGCCTTTACAATGATATTAATTACAAATGCATATTTAGAAAGACATTAAAGACAGTTTTAAAAGCAATGTTTCAGAAAAGTGATTTAAATGTGAACCATGGTTGGAAAGATCAAATACGTAGCATCACAGGATGAAGTTCTAAAATTACACACTTTGGAAATCAATGCTGGATCTCACTTTGCTTCCTAGACTTAAGAACAGCAGTTTCTGCCTGTAGATTGCTGTAATTAGCACTAGCCTCAGATGCTCATTTACACCTTTGGCAGTCAAGGATGGGAAATCTGACTTTCACTGAGGGTGTGTTATAATCACGCTAACTTAGAGCTCTTTCTTCTCTCTGATTTTTGTTGATAACATTCACAGCAACCTTTAAAAAAATAAAAATGAATTTCTCTTGAGTTAAATGCTTTAATGTAGAGAATCGCAGCAGTTCATAGATAATTCATAATAACATTTTTAACATTTTGAGAGAAAGGCAGGGATAGAATTTTCATCTAATAGGTCACTGTCAAATTCCTACAATGGCCAGGGCTGGGCTGGGGCCAGACCCAGGAGCCAGCAATGCAGTGTCGTGCTGCCTGCCAGTGTCCACGTTGGTTGGAAACTGGAGTCAGGTGTAGAGATGCTGCGTAAGTGCCTCTCAGGAGTCACATCCCCCTGAAATTAGAGGCAGGGCCGCAATTTCTGCTCACACCAAAACAGGCGGGTTATGGGCACACCCTTACCAAAGGAATGTGGCAGCAGGAGTGGCAGGGGGCTAACGGACAATAATTGATACCTGGAATGTTTTCCGAAATTTGTAAAATTGCATGAGCATCTAAATGGACCTGTCTCTGAGGATTTACAGCACAGCTCTAATCCCTATCTTAAATCACCAGGTTGAATTCCTTTTCCCAAATCCTTAAGTTGTGTGTAAGCTTGCCTACGTGCCTGCTGGCTTGTAGACTTGCTGGTACCCTCTAAATAAAAGTGGGAGCACACAGCTATCCAGAGGTGCACTCTTAGAATGGACGCTCCGGGTCCTGTCTCCCCATTTGAAAAGCCTCTTCAGTCAGGGGCCAGAGCTGGTAATTGAACCCAGGCTTTTTGATACGAGTTACGAGCATTCCCTAACCTAAATGATAGTTCTACATAATAACATTTTAGTTGATCGCCTTTTGTTGTTGCTTTCACAGAGATACTAAGAACAAAAAATAAAACAAACCAAAGTAGCACATGATAGAACGGTGTTCTACACACATAACCTAAGAATTTGCCAAAAAAGCAGGCTAAGATGAAGTTTAAAAAAGCTATTACAATCTGCAGGAAAAATTGAAGAGACACTTCACCACAGTATGTTATAGTATATAGAATTATCTATGTCAGTATTATACTTTATGCAAGTGTTGCAGCTGATAGAGAACCCTGGGTACTTGCTCCGTATGTGACAACATTTGAAGCAGATGAACAAACCAAGAAGGCAATTAAGCAAAAGGATTTTATTGCAAAGAGATTGAAAGAGCAGAGTGAAAGCTCCCAGGAAACAGCTGGAGGGCCTTCTTCAGCAGGAGAAGCCATCTAGAGGAAGTGACCTGGGGCTTCTGTACTCATTGGAAAGTGTGCAAGGTCCTATGAGAAAAGTGCTTCTTGTGTGGTGAGCTCATCCCGCCCTCTTGTCTCCCATCTCTCCATGTCACTGTGACTTTCACAGGGCAGAGAAAAATTCTTCCTTGGGTGTTGTCAGGGGAAGCTGTGTGTTCACCACACTCCTGAGACTGCTCATGGACAGCTCCAGCCACCTGGGCCACTGTATGACCTTGGCACCGGAGCCTGCTTTTCTCCTGACTACACGAGGAAATTTCCTTTGTCTCTTTGATTATCACACTTGCTTTCCAGCTCAGGTTGCTTTCATAGCTAGGTTAAGAAAATGTCCCACATTACAGGAGGTGCCCCTTGGTTCTCTCTACCTTTTTGCCATCCCTTTTCTGACTCATTCACAATAAATGTAGTTATCACACTACATTTGCAAGTATGACCCAGGGTGTGTGATAGTAAGACTCTCAGAAGTAAAGGAGAAAATGAAATTGCATTGCATAGTCAAATCTTAAATAGAATACATGTATGTTTATTAGTATGTATCAATGTACTGGCATATTTGCTCTATACACTGTATTTGCTAATGTATGTTCAATATATATCCTTGTTCCCTTATTTACAATCATGAACATAAACATTTCTAAAGCTTTAAAGATAATTTTAACTATAAATACTAAAACTTCTTATACATTGGTAAATTTATCTTATTTATGCCCATATAATGTTATCTGTTAACACATATGGGTGTTGCTTTTGCACTGGAATATGGTATGTACAGTCAGGTGGGCTTTGCCAGAAGCAAATATTTGTAGATGCTCTCAACAATACAAGATTTGTTACTTAAAACAGATATAGATGATCAAAAGAATATGGATCAAAATACCAGAAGAAATAACATCATGATCTATTTAGTAAATACCACATTGCTTCCTTTTTTTTTCCAGCTTGAACAGGTCAGATTTTTATCGCCTTACATCACAAAGGTGCTCAAACCTGAAATAGAAGTAAAGGGTAATATTGACTCCCACAATCTACACCTCTTCATTTTGACCCATCCAACAAAACACAGTTCAACTTAGAAATACTTGGCTTTCCTATTTGATAACTGAAACTCTGAGTAGGGAGGAAAAAAAAAAAAAAACTAAAGCACCATTTTCCATTTTAATTTCTATTCTCGACGTTTTCCTGTTTTGCCAATTGAACTAAGGAAATTACTGTTTTAATTTCCATTATTTATTTGATTGTATTTTTTTAAAGAATTATTTGAAAGATAGAGTAACAGAAAGAAATAGAGAGAGAGAGAGGTCTTCCACCCACTAGTTCACTCCCCAGATGGCTGCAATGGCCGGAGCTGTGCTGATTGGAAGCCAGGAGCCAGGAGCTTCTTCTGGGTCTCCCACGTGGGTGCAGAGACCCAAGGACTTGGGCCATCTTCTACTGCTTTCCCAGGCCATAGCAGAGAGCCAGATTGGAAGAGGAGCAGCCGGGACTAGAACCAGCGCCCATATGGGATACCAGAGCTTCAGGCCAGGGTTTTAATGCGCTGTGCCACAGTGCCGGCCCCAATTGTACTCCTTTTTATTCCCTCAAACGTGAAGTTCTTTTGGCAGGGCTGATACTGTGGTGTAGAAGGTTAAGCCACTCACTGTGGTGCTGAAATCCCACATGAGTATCAGTTTAGTCCTGAGTGCTCCACCCCGATCCATTTCCCTGCTTATGTGCCTAGGAAAGCAGCGGTAGATGGCACAAGTCCTTGGGCCCTTATGACACATATAGGGGACCCAGTAGAAGCTGCTGGCTTCTGGCTTCTCTCTGATCCATCCTTGACCATTGTGATCGTGTGGGGAGAGAACCAGTAGATGGAAGATACCTCTCTTTATGCCACTTCCACTTCTCTCTCTCTCAAACTCTACCATTCAACTAAATAAATAAACCTTAGGAGTTATTTTGCCATATTTAAAATAGATAAGTGGTGTTATAATCATTTTCTCGGAATAAAATCATGCTTCAGAAAGGACAGTTATCATCCTGGGAGCCAAAAGGGGCTGAAAAACACTGAGACTTAAAAATGGAATCATCCTGGCACGTCACCTTAGAGGGGGTGCAACTGGGTGATGTGAAAATAGAGAATAAAGTGATCTGTGCACACCAAACACTAGAAAATGGACTTGAAATACTAGAAAAAATGATATTGAGAAGTGCACAGCAGGAAGCTGAAGCCCTTGAAGAGGAATGAGAAACTCTGAAAGTTCAGAGTGTGTTTATTGTCAGGTAAGGTAGACATTAGGCTATACGTGTGAGAGGGGCTGCAGAAAACAATAGGAAGTTGCTGTGGTTGACTGAAGGAAGAAATGTAGAAGCATGCCTTGGAAGCAGCCCAGCTTTTGTTCATCAAAAGTCCTGCCCTTGTCTGACAACCTGCAGGTGAGTCCCAGCTCTACTGCAGGGAAACCTGTAGGAGGAAGCTTCCAGTCCACTGCTGGAGGGAATATCACTATATTGATGAAGCCCTGGGAGGAATTTCAAGAATCCCAAGCTCAGAAAGTCCCCCACCCAATAAGGAGAGCAGAGGAGAAACAGTGAACGCATACCCAGAATAACTCCAGGCTGAAAGCAGGCTAAAGCAGACTACATCCCGTGTTTTGTGTTGAAATGCCCTCCTGGCTTGCCATGTGTGTTCTCTTTATTAAACCCCTCCAGACGCTTACTTCTAGTAATCTGAAGTTCCTCTCATGGAAAGTCCAGAATCTCCATTCCAACCTTCTCTGGTAATATTTATGCATGGTCTACAAGAGAAAGTACACAAAACACATGAATACATGCTGATGATAAAAGAGCTTTTCCATCAATAAATTGTATGGAAACTTCATTGAAGTATGGAGGACACATAACCAAGAATAAAAGACTGGATTAAATTTCTAAATAGTATAAGGAAACAACACTCAAAATAAACTGTTGTTTTGGTTCCGATCTTATTTTTAGAATGTATTGCTGCTTTCTTTGTTATTTAGTTGTTTTCGGAGAAAGAAATTTAAAGCATAAAAAGGCCATTGCTCTAAACTGAACATTTAATGCTGAATACATACAAAGTAGAAAGAAAATTCAATTTCCACTTAACATTTTCCTTATCTATCAAGAATGCAGTCATGCAAACTTAATAGTTTACTGGTAAAAACAAAAGTTGACTACAGTGAGGTCCCATCCCTAATATTAACCTTGTGGGTAAAGACAAAATATCTGCTGAAACCATATATTGCAAATCTTTATCTAGGTTATGTGAAGGAAGCCACTACCAAATATGGCTATATGGATGTAAGTTTTAATTAATTAAAAGTAAATAAAATACAAGAGTAAATGCCTCAATGATAGTCCCTATATTGGTTAAAGCTTAAAGACTCATTAGAATTTTAGGGCTCAAGGGGCCAGGGCTGTGGAATAGTGGGTAAAGCCTCCTCCTGTAGTATCAGCATCCCATATGGGCACCGGTTCAAGACTCAGCCGCTCCACTTCCGATCCAGCTCTCTGCTATAGCCTGGGAAACAGTAGAAGATGGCCCAAGTGCTTGGGCCCCTGCACCTGCATAGGAGACCTGGAAGATGCTCCTGTCTTCTGGCTTTCGATTGGCCTAGCTCTGGCCATTGTGGCCATTTAAGAGAGCAAACCAACAGATGGAAGAATTATCTCTGCCTTGCTTCTGCCTCTCTGTAACTCTGCCTTTCAAATAAATAAATAAATCTTTAAAAAAATTATTTTGGGGCTCAGTATTTCTAGCTTTGTTGTAGTCTTCCCAAACACCCCCTTCCTAACTTAGAGCATTCCATTCATTCTCAGTTAATGCCTTCATTTTAGCAGTAGACACTTTGTAAGACCAAGAGTTTAGTTTCAATTCAGTAAGTCACAGGATGTGATTTCACATCTGATTTTAAGCAATCTGTGAACTATAGCTGCAAGAGATGTGGGTCTCCTTCAGGGTACCCATAGAAACCTCAGAGCTATTTGAGTGGAAATTTGAATCCCCAAGGTCATGTTTTACCATCACCACTTTGTCCAGTTAAAAAATTAGGAGCAAACACCCAATCTCATTATATTTCTTAGTTTTCAAAAAATCTTTGAAAGTAATATACACTCAATCACTCCACTTCTTGCAACATGTAAATTATTAATAGGACTTTTCAGTGGAGATACTTTGTTTACCCTACCAGTAGATCCCTCCACATACTATAAGTATTTTCTTTATTATTAGAAATAGACTCACTCTAATCTTTAAATTGAATCAGACAAGGAAGTCAATTCAAGAAACTCCAAATCTAATTAAGAAAACTCATTTTTAAAATTCAGTTTTCCTAGAACCACTCATTTCAGTCAATGTTCTCCAGAAAATAGAACCAATTATTAGAAATAAACTCTCCTGATTATGGCTGATGAGAATTCTTGTGATCTATTGTCTGCAAACCAGAGACAGGAAAACCAATAGTACAGTTTCTGCACAAGTCTGAAGGTTTGAGAACACAGAGCACTGTTGGTCCAAGGGACTGAGGTAATATGTGTTGTGTTTAAGCAATCAAAGCAGAGAAAGAAAATTCTCCCTTCCTCTTCCTGTTTGTTTATCTTCAAGTCCTCAGTGGAACCTATAACCCTGAGGATGTCAGTCTGTTTTCCTGTTTACTCATTCAAACGTTGATCTCCTCCTGAAACAGCCCCCAGACACCTCAGGAATAATGTTTAACCCAAAGATTTTGATATCTGATAACTCAGTGAAGTTGGCATATGAAAGAAACCATTACACCACCCAGACACTGACTGTTCAATAACTACACATGCCTACTACTTGCAGTATTGGATAACACAGACATAGAACACTCATAACATCATACAAAATTATGTCACCCAGGCTAGTCTACACTATGCTCCAGGAAGTTCAGGTGTAAAATTTTGCATGCTGACATTCTTTCTTTTTAAGAGTACTTAATAACACATAGTCTGTTAGTCAATTTTCTGTAATATTTTGCTTCCTGGGTGCATAATGATGAATCGAAGTATTATTTTAAAAAGTGCTTTATAAATGAAGTCAGTAATTCCAGATAAGATTCTGGAATGTGTTATCACTAACTCAGAATTTCCAAACCTAAAAAGGAACCAATGTTCTTCACTCATTTTTTTTAGGTTTTTGTAATGCTAGATAAGGAAATAAATATTGTATTAAGAATTCAAGGAAATGGTAATATTTGTGGACAAGATTTATAAAATTAGGTTCTATGCTAGAACAACTTGTTAGTTCCTGTATTAACAACTCTGTCAAGGTAAAATTTTAATTATATATATGTTATCTATCTATCTATCTATATATATATATATATATGAGAAAATCAGCAAGATAGAGACAAGCTGATTTACTCCCCAAATGCCCACAGCAGGCCACTATGGGTCAGGCTAATGTCAGGAGACTGGGACCCATTCCAAGTCTCCCATATAAGTGACAGGTCCCTAATCAATTGAGCCTTCACCTAGTATCTCCAAGGGTATGCATAAAATAGTGATTATTGAATTCTTACAACTTCTTGGATTTGTTCATGAGTACAGACTGATATTTTCCCAGTTTTGAGTTGAGAAAACTCATACACAGCAAGTTGAAATAATGTGTTCAAAGACATATAGCTAATAAATAATGGGAATTATGTTAAAATTCATGATAGTTCACCATGGCATATGCTTTTGTGTATAATCCATAAGAACCTGTAGTTATCCCAACTTGTTCATATTTGTATTAATTACTTACACAACATGAGGAATATTAGTAGTCCTCATATAGTAATATGAATATTACTATTCATATCATACATGATAAGAAGCTTACTAAATAATTGACAGTCCCAAAGATCTTGCTAAAATAAAACCATGTTAAAAATAAGAAGAATGAAAAAGGAAAATTTAATGTGATGATACTGAAATTTAGAACAATTTTTTTAAATTTATTTACCTGAGAGGTAGAGTTACAGAGAAAGGGAGTGACAGAGAGAGAGTTCCTCCATCCACTAGTTCACTCCCCAAATGGCTGTAATGGCCAGAGCAGGGCCTGTCCAAAACCAGGAGCCAGGAGCTTCTTCCAGGTGCTCCATGTGGGTGCAGAGGCAAAAGCATTTGGGCCATCTTCTACTGTTTTCCTAGGTCATCAGCAGGAACCTGGACCAGAAAACGAACGGCCAGGATACAAACTGGCAGCCACAAGGGATGCAGGTGCTGCAGGCAGATGCTTAATCCACTACACCATAAAGCAGGCCTCAAAATTTCTTCTTTTAAATGAAATAAATTTTTGTTGTAGAGCATACTAAACAAAAAGTTAACCAAAAATGTAAACTTGGTATTTAAACAAACTATTATAAACACACACACACACACACACACATATATATATATAATAGTTTGTTTAAATATATATATATGTTTAGGGTTAGTCTTCAGATTAAGAACTTACATAGATTTCAATAACAAATAAACTAATTTATTTCATTGATTATAAGGAACAGGATTGCTGCCACCATAGTGCTGTAAGATTTAAGTTATTGTGTGAGCATACTGGGTAATATAGAAAAGGCTCAAAACCAGGCAGGAGGTTGGGGGCAGGAAGCCTTGGAGAAACATAAGAAAGCCAAGCACATCTTCACGTGACCATATGGAAACCAACAATTCCTTGAAGATAACTTGTTTGCCCAAGAGACACTTAAATGTACTCTAATCTTTACATCCTATTAGAAATGTCACAGTTATCTCGTCAAATACTTTTTTGTATTATGAATTTGGACAGAAATCCAAAATATAGTGCCCACCTCGATTCTTCTCACAGTGATGACAGCTTGAAGCTATCAGATCTGCCCCCAATTTAAATTATTCCCTTTTATTCAGTCTGATCTCTGTACCTTTAAGGAATCTAACAATCTTGCAAATCCACATGGGGTGAATGTATTGAAACATGTCGTGGTTGCTCCTTATTATTCAGAAAATTCTATCACTCAACACTAAAATGAAAGGTATTGATTATGACCTTTTAAATGTTTTTCTTTCTCTCAAGTATGAGCCTACATACAATTACTTCATCAAAATCCTAAAACCTTCTTTCCATAACTATTTGATGAGAAGCAGGTTTTACCATCTAATAATGCTGTCAATAAAATTATGTTAACTTCTTGACATAAAGTAATGACATTGCCATTGTTTTTTGCTAATGAGAATATAGTAAATTCCATTCAGACATTTCATATTCTGGGAACTAAAGAATCTCTTAATCACTTTAATATTTGAACATGTCATGAAAGAAATATTCTCTGTTCACTTCCCAACAAACTTTGCTAAATGGTTCTAAAACATAGAGGAAGATGTTTACTCTATTTCCATATGTTCATTTTATTTCTCTTGTTTATTTTTCTTAGGACTACTTATATAATTTTAAAACAAGCATTTTAAGGTGAGAAATTATGCCTATTTCTGACTTAATCTGCCATCAATTTTTATTTTCATTTCTGAGTTTTACCCAGGATTATGTTAAAGATACTATAAGTTAAACTGGCAGTCAGTTAAGTCTATATTTAAATAACATTTGTTAAAATCCCTATTGTACTTTTTTTCCTCAGGGACAAACATTTATTAAAGCACATGCAGAAAGGGAATGGAGAGAGTATTTGCCTTCAGCTTTCTCCCATATTCTGAGTATATTGGATGGAACAAAGACATAAGCCTCAGCCATTCTGAAATTGGAGATGACCCCTAAAATTCATACAAAAATGTGTCCCATTAAAGTTCCCCAGAAGTGCTGTCAGGGGTGCCATATGTGCTACCGGAATTTGGTATGCCATACGATTTCATCATATGCTTACTAATAAATCCCCAATATTAATAAGCCCAAGAGGATTCTTGCCTAATATTTAGAGAACAATTCTGAATACCGGCACAGATAAATGGGCAGCATGGTACATTTTAGGCTTTTATTTAGTGCAAAGGTATCTAGAAAGTGAAGAGAGGAAAGTCTGGGAACCAGGGTAGCATCCATACCAAGCAGAGAGCAAGCCAAAAGCCACGTGCAGCAAGCGCCTTGTGCTGCTATCCACCGCTTATCACCGGCAGCCAAGCAGAGGCAGAGAGCGTTTGGGGACACTCCTTGACGTTTTATATATTTTCTGGAAGGGAGTGGCTTGTGGGCAGGTGGGCGCTCAGGTAGGGTGTGAGGTCACACAGGAGCGTGGTGAAGGCGTGGTCTTCCAGCTCACAAACCTAATCAATTTTAGCCTGTAGGCCTGCCTACTTCAATTCTAGCTCATTGCCCAGAGAGAGATAGTATTGGAATTTATCCCTTGCCCTTGAATCTCAGTTGAGTCTCTGGCTCTATTGTCTCCACCTCTGCCTACCGCCCCCCACAACCCAACCCCTCATTCTTCCCCAGATTTGGACATCAGTGGGCCAGACTTGAAACACCAGTATGCAATAATTTATCTCTGCCTACTGCCCTCCCACCCACACCCCTAGCCTACCTAAGATAAGAAAGGGCCCAACCAGCTGGGATCTAGGCCTCGGCCACATGTTTGGTCTATGAGCATGATGGCAGTTGGTAGATCTCTGAGTTTAATTTCTCCGAATAAATTCAGTTTGACTGCGAGTCTGTACCCCGTCTCCTCTCTGTTCTGCACCTCCATTTTCCTTACATTTGGTGCCCCATGTGAGGAGACACTGATCTGCACTCTTTTCCTAAAAATATCTAAATGTTGTTTTGTTCAAGTATGCCTGTTTCTACGATCGACCTCATTATCTGGAAATTCAATGAAAACATCAATTTTTAAATAAAATATTATACTACTACATATAATATCTAATTTTTAAAACTTCTTCCTTTTTGAAATCTTGCAAAACGCTTATCAGAGTTTGACTTTACTATTGTGCTTTATCTTGTTTATGCAGATATTTGTATACTCATTTCAATTATTACATGAAATTTTCATGAAGGTAGATCCTTTGACTTTTCTTTCCTTTCCTCCTATTTTCTAAGCTTTTGCTTTAAATTTACCATATGCTCAGTGAACTTTCTCTAACTGAACGGAAATGCATATAAAAAAAGGTGTGAAAAATCACCATAAGCTAACAAAAAGCACAGACAGAATCTGCTTTTTGGGAGAATGTGTAACCAGTTTAGATGCAAATCAGGGTAAATAAAAGGTAGAGTGAGAAGTAGAATAATCAAGATTTTGGGACTTGATAATAATTGTGGACAAGAAAAAAATAGAGCCAAGTAAACTTATTAAGAGTATATTTAAATTAAGGACAATAAATAAATAAATTTAGAAATAAATAGAATGAGTTGAAATATGGTTTGTTTACTACTACTTCACAAAATACAAATGTTATACTTTTAAAATTTCTCAATAGTATATTCAAGATAACTTTTTATAAGTGGATTATTGATTATTTCTAAAGAAGAAACATGAAATATCAACAATGCTACAATACTCTTAGAGAAATACTGTATTGTTACTTTCAAAATAAATGTTACAAGAATATATAGGTGTTTGTCCTTCCAATAAGCTGCAGATTCTTTCAGGACATGGCTAAGAAAGGTTCATTTTGTCATTAGGGTGTCTATGCTAGAAAGGATGTGCATTCCTGAGTAGCATAGCAAAAAAATAGCTTTTTATTTTTTATGTTTTAAAAGATTGATTTATTTATTTAAAAGTCAGAGTTACAGAGAGAGATGTAGAGATAGAGAAAGGTCCATCCTGCAGTTTACTTCCACGTGGCCACAATCACACAATAGCCAAGGCTGAACCAGGTCAAAGTCAGGAGCCCAGGGTATCATCCGGGTGTCCCATACTGGAGGCAGATGCCCAAACACGTGAACTATATTCTGCTGTTGGTCGTAGGCCGTCGACAGGGAACATAATGGGAAGTGGAGCAATCCAGACATGAACTAGCACCTGTATGAGATTCGAGAGTCTCAGGCAACAGCTCTACCCAAGGCAGTGGACCATCCAGAACCTTACCCAGCACCCACATGGGATGCCAGAGGTAGCTTTACTCTCTATATCACAATGCTGGACCCAAAAGATACTGTTTATTAGGGTACTCTTTATGGGAAATTGCCATTAATTCATATTATTATAAATAATAATATAATTAATCATTAATAATATAATTAATCATTAATAATAGAATTATTCATATAATAACTGTTATGTTAATTATATTAATATATTTATAATTTATAAGACATCATTTATATTAATAATATAATTATTAATTAGTTTTTCAAGGAACTCCAGGAAATTCTGCCTAAAAGGTATAATGTTTAATTTTTTATGAAATATAATTTAGTAAAAAGTTATATCACAACTTGAATTGAAATTCATAATTCACATAGCTTAATAAAAATACATAAATGAAGAAAATTTGCATAACCGTAACTTTCCATATTCTAAATGGTATTGTGTTAGGATCGATCAAAGTAATTCCAAAATTAGAAAAGATCTTTTTTCTCTTTCCTAAATCAACTATGCTTTTTCAATATAAAGAAGTTTCAGTCCACCAATAATCAGGAATCAGAGCTCGCTGTTCACTTTTCCCTTATTAGTTTCCATTATGCTTTAAAGAAGATAGTCTTTGTGATATACAGCTTGAACACAGTTTTTCCAGAGCATTTTAGCAGGATCTTCCCTTTCAAAACAATAGTTCAGGAAGCAAGCTCTTTGGATTGATGCATTGAAACAAAGGACTTTAAACTATAATGAAGCTGAGCTTCATAGGTACAAGTAATACAAGTAATTGTTTTGAAGAAATGAAGTATTTTCTTTCACCTCTTACCTCTGTTGGGGTAGATATGATGTCTTTGTTAATATTTATGCGTGACTATGTTGCTGTCTTTGAAATAGTTATAATAAACAGGCTACCTCTAATGGATACCTCAAACAGTGAGAACAATTTCTATGCACAGATAGTCTCATATTTCCCAAAACAATTCCAGAAACATTGCATGTACACTGATGTAATAACTCTGTGATGACATTTGGAAAAAGGACCACCACACCAGATCTTACTGTTTTATAATAGTCAAAGATCACCATCTGCAAATCTTATTCTCACAAGAAAAGAAATAAATCATGAAGTATACTGTATTAACCAGGGAGATAAATGAGAATTGAACAAATATTCCTGCATAATCTACATTACAACACTGCTGTTCTAATTCACTTTGTAGTTATGTTTCCTCTTCAAAGCTTTGTTCTTCTCTTTTTTAATTACATGTAATAAATTCCTAATTATAAAATTCAGAAAGCGTTGTTTTGAGCCTGCAAATGTTAAAATTTCATTAAGAAGAATCTTCTTTACTTGTTTTCTCCAGAAACATTTCCCCAGATTACCTTCCAAGCAGTTTGTGAAACTGACAATGACCTCTCATTCTAATGTGAGTTTTGGTTGTGTGATATGTTTCCTCTGACATTGTCCTTCCCGTAGCCTTTTAATAACTGAACATACTACTGTTTTTCTATATTTCAATTGATTTTATATTAGAAACTCCAGAGGAAGACATGCTCTGAATAGGTGCATAATTCTCTTTCTGTTATATACTATTACATTTCCTTACCACCAGCCCACTGTAGTACAGGTGTGTTATGGTGTAGTCAGTTTACATTCAAGTACCGTGTGAAGCACAAAGAAATATTTGACATTATAGTACTTAAACAAATAATTAATTAATAGTTAATGAAATTTAAAATGAATAAAAATATGTATTTCTCTTATATTCCTAAAATTATAATTAAATTAATGAAGACTTATTTGTGGATTTAATAATGTGGCATTTTTATCAATAATATGTTACAGTGCTGAAGTGAAATTATCACATCTTTACTAGTTACAATGACCAAATCTCACAATTTAAAACTGAAAAAACGGGTTATCAGTTCTGTCTGTTGTCATATATTCAATAAAATTAGAGTAGGTTCTCAGGGAGAGATGTTTACCCCTTTGCATGGCAGCATTGCTCACAACTGTCAAGAGCTGCAAGCAAACAAGAATCCATCATTGGATGGGTGGATAAGAGGAATGTGGTATGCTTTCAGCTTTGAAAAGGAAACAAATTCTAACCCATGAGACAACCTGGATGAACCTTGAGAACATTTTGATAATGAAATAAATAAATCACAAAACACTAATACTGTATGACTCCATTGACAGTAACATGAACAACCCTGGATAGTCAAACTCATAGAAACAAAAATTAGAATTGTGGTTGTCAGGGTGCCATAGCAGGGGGAAATTGGGAGTTATTGTTTATTGATTATGTAGTTTCAATTCCATAAAAATAAAAAGCTCTGGAGATGGGTTGCACACAATGTGACTATGCTTACCAATACTGAACTATACACTGAAAAATGATAAAGGTGGTAAATTTTATGTTATACCTCTTTTTTGTATCATAATATTCTTAGGGGAAAATGAAAATATGTAGTTCAAATGTGTAATATAACTTCACAATATGTCAAATTTATGTGTACTTTTCTAAAAAAAATTGCTTGTTAAAAATTGTGCAATGTCAACTTCTCAGAACCAATTATTACTTAATTCTAAACTAATAGTCTAGCAAAATTTTAGGGATTACCATTGTGGCACAGTGGGTTGATCCACCACCTGCAATGCCAGCATCCCATAAGAGCAATTGTTTGAGTTCTGGCTGCTCCATTTCCTATCTTGCTGATGAAATTGGGAAAGAAGCAAAAAATGGCCCAAGTACCTGGGCCCCTGTTGCTCAGGTGGCAGATCCAGACGAAGTTCCTGCATCCTGACTTCACCTGGCCCAGAGCTAGCTGTTGTGATTCGGGGAGTGAATCAGCAGATAGAAGATCTCTGTCTCTCAGTCTCTCCCTCTCTCCCACTGTAACTCTGCCTGTTAAATAAGTAAATAACTATTTTTTAAAAAAATTATATATTTATTGGTACTATATGATGTTTTGATTCATGTATACATTGTGTAATGTCCAAATGATCAGTGTATCTCCTCAAACATTTTCCATAGCCAATTTCCTATCTTGTAGTTGTGTGTTTTATAATAGAGAAATAAATAATGTTAACATTATTTATAATTATTCTACAATGATATAGAACCCCATAACTTCTTTTCCTATAATTGTAACTTAGTACCTGTCAATCAACCCTTCCCCATCCATCCCCTCCCCAACATTTGGTAGCTATACATTTAACTTCTATGTGATTACATTTTTTAGACTCCGCATATAAATTTGATCATGAAATACTTTCTTTCATTGCTTAGCTTATTTCATTTAACCAATTTCATTGTGCACATGTATCATTTTTCTTTTCATCAGTGGATAAACACTTGAATTATTTACATTTCTTGGCTATTTATGAATTGTATGGCAATAAACTTAGGCATGTGTACATCTCTTCAACAGCCTGATTCCTTACTTTTGGATTCGTACACAACAGTGAAATTTCAGGAACCTATGGTAGCTCTAGTTAACATTTTGATGAGGTCCTATGTTGTTTTCCACAATAGCTATGCTAATTTAAATTCACACCAGCAGTATGCAAGGGTGCCCTTTTTCCCCACACACTCAACAGCGCTTATTATTTTTGTCTCTTAGAAAATATGTGATTTACTGGAGTGAGATGATATCTCATAGTGCTTTTGATTTGTACTGCTCTGATGATTAGTGATGTTGAACATGTTTCAGATACCTGTTGGCCATCTGTAGCTCTTCCTTTCAAATGCAATTATTTAGACTTGACATAGGCAGGGAGTTCACGCTAGCAAGAGGAGCAGTGGTTTGACACCATCACCCTGCTGCCCTACCTGTTGTAGCCCGGCCAACCCAGGCCTGGCTGAGCTTCAGCAGATGCAGCCAACCTAATCAACACTCAGGCCATTTCACACCGTAGTCTTGGCTGGCCTATGCAGTAGCTCTGGCCAACCATGTGACAACTGGGCATGCACTGCTCCAACCATCTCTCCTTTGTGCACCTTCCAAACCCCCTTTTTTTGCAATATCAAATCTCTCTTCTATAAAGCAAAAAACTATAAGTTCTACTGTTTTGGAAGTTAAAACCAGAGCCAGGTAGAAATCCAATGTAGCTGCACACTGAGTCCCTGAAATGACCATTAGATCATTATTAAGTAATTATAAAAAAAGTACCAGTGCTCTCACTCCCATCATATACCTGATTCTAAGACAATTCCTAGATTTCTAAAGCATGTCATAGAATCAAGCTATACTCAAGCCCAACCAGACTCCACCCCCTTTTAGTATTATACTCAGAAACCAGCTCCAAACTATAGAAAAGCATGGCCTCAAACCTTATTGATTTCATCTCATTCTCTGCAGAGTTTGTGAACCCTATTGATTACAGGTCATTCTCACCTTAACTTCTTCTTACTCATTCCTGAGGTATACTTGCTTTAAGTAAATCTTGCTCCATTGCTTAAAAGAGATTTGTTATTATCCTTAGGCATTTCCTTAAAATTAATTAAATTTCCCATACATGAATTCTTGGTTCCATGTCAGTCTCCCTGTAATATTCCTATTTCGCATGTTTTAAAACAAAACAGAAGCAACCAAATGGTGCCAGATCTAAGGGCTATTAATTAGGCAGTTGTTCCAATTCATCCTATTGTGCCAAATCCTTACACTACATTGACACATATACCCTAGGGAACTTCATGGTATACAGTTCTGGACCTAAAGGATGCTTTCTTCTGTATCCCATTAAGTCCAGAATCCCAGTTTTTATTTGCCCCTGAATGGACTGATCCATTCTCAAGAATAACTCGGCAATATACATGGACAGTTTTACCCCAGTGGTTTTGGGACAACCCGCATCAGTTTGGTAATGTACTTGAAAAGGAACTCAGGCAACTACATTTAAAGAATGGAACACTATTACAGTATGTAGATGATATTTTCATTCACAGCCCCTCTAAGGAGGTCTCTGATGCAAATATTTTCTAGGTATTAAGCTTCTTAACAAAATGAGGATACAGTTTCTCCAACAAATCTCAGGTATCTAAACCAGAGGTAGATAACCTGGGAAATATTCTCACTCCAGGAAAGTGCACTCTTTCAGTCAAAAGAAAGGAAGTTATTCTTTATACATATGGCCACCACAGATGAAAAAGCAGCTAAGAGCATTTCTGGGAAAGGCAGGATTCTGTACAAGATGGATTCCAGGATTTGGATTAATAGCCAAGCTTTTGTATGAAGCTTTCAAAGGCCCTGACACAGACCTGCTTTGCTGAACAGGGGAACTACAAAAGACATTCCAAAGAATTGAAAGAGGTTTTAATAGAAACTCCAGCTTTAGGGATTCCTAACTGAGTAAACCAATCAACTTGTTCCTAGCAGAAAAGAAGGGGGTTGCTCTAGGAGTACTACTCAAAAATTGGTTCCACTCCCACAACCAGTGACCTATTTTCTAAACAGTTAGATTCTTTGACTACAGGGTGGCCTGCATGTTTAAGAGCCGTTGCTGCTACAGCACTCTTGGTAGAGGAAGCCACCAAGCTGACTTTGGAGCAGCCAATTGAAGTTCAAACTCCACAGGTGTACAGGGTCTTAGATATTAAAGGACATCAATAGCTAACAGGAGGATGTATCACAAAATATCAAGCACTATTGTTAGACTCACCTGAGATAATTCTTCAGGTGTGCCAAGTCCTCAAACCAGCGACCCTGTTGCCACTTGAGGGTACTGAAGAGTTAATACATTCTTGTGTAGCAACTATAGAACAAGTGTATCCTAGCAGACCCGACCTACAAAATGAGCCTTTGTAAAATCCAAATGTTGAATGGTTACTGATGGCAGTAGTTACATAAAGGAAGGAGTTAGAAAGGCAGGTTAGGCCACAGTAGATCTTACCCAAGTAATAGAACTTGGGCATTGCCTAGTAATGCTTCAGCTCAAAGGACTGAACTTGATTCATTAGCTGGTGCTTTGCAATTAGGAAAAGGGCAGCCAGTCAATTTATATACAGATTCCAGATATGCTTTCCTAGTGTTACATGCACATGCAGCAATCTGGAGAGAAAGAGGTTTGTTGACTGCAAAGAATTCCCCTACTTAATATGGAAAGGAGATATTAGCTCTACTTCAGACAATACTAGAGCTTTCAGAAGTGGCTGTCATTCACTGTGAGAGACAACAGAAAGAAGATAACCCTGTTAGCAAGGGAAGTGCACTAGCAGAAAAGGCAGCAAATATACCTGCGGCACAGGAACTCTGGAAACGGCTCTAATACCTCATCCAGTAGCAGTGACTAAAGAGCCTCTCCACACTGAGTCTGAGATCAAGACAACAAGGTTTTACTAAAGATGCTAGTGGATGGTGGACTTCCGATCATAAGGCTGTGCTACCAATGGCCTCTCCGTGGAAAATCATTAAGGAAATGCATGACTCTACTCACTTGGGAAGAGGAGCTTTAATGCAAATAGCATTTGAAGGAAAAGAACTACATGCTGCCATCAGGGAAGTAATTCATTCTCGTCTCTTTTGTTTAGAAAATAACTCTGGTGATCATGAAAGTCTACCTCTTTTGCTGACTCCTTTACAAAGGAGAGGAACATACCCAGGAGAAGACTGGCAGATTCATTTTAGTAACGTGCCCCCAGCAAACAACTGCAAATATTTCTAGTTTTTATTGATACTTTCGCAGCAGCATGTATAGAGGCTTTTCTAACTCAAATGGAAAATGCACTAGAAGTATCCAAAGCCTTGCTTAAGGACAGTGTGCCACACTTTGGACTCCCATAGTCACTCCAAAGTGACAAAAGTTCTTCATTTGCATCTAAAATACCTCACCAGGCAGCTGCTGCTCTCAGAGTGTCTTACCATCTCCATGCCTCTTGGAGACCCCTGTCACTGGGTAAAGTTGTAAAAGATAACCGTAGTCTTAAAATATTCCAGCTAAAGTTTGCCAAGAGACTTTAGAAACATGGCTTAAACTGTTGCCTATCGCCCTCCTTAGGATGCGAATAGCACTCGAGAGGGCCTTAAAGCTTAGTCCATATGAGGAGCTATATGGGATGCCCTTTCTCACCTCTGACATCCTCTTTGATTCAGCCACTCAGGATCAGATAAAGCATATTATCAATTTAGGCCAGGTACAAAAAGGCTCTGTTAGAGTATGGTAATAAACTTCTCCCAGTGCCAGATCCCAAAGCTCATGTGCAGCCTGTTTCCCCAGGAGATATAGTTTTAGTAAAAACTTGGAGGGAAGGACCCCCTTCAGACCAATTATAGCCTAAATGGAAGGGACCTTACCAGGCGCTACTGAGCACAAGTACCTCAGTGAAATTACAGGGCAGCCCAAGTTAGGTACTTCTATCAAGTATTAAACTTCTACCTCTTGAGTCTTCAAAGGTGCACTTGAAAGATAAGTTTGCCTACTCCTGTGAGCCAATTGAAGATCTCAAACATCTCTTCAAAAAGCAAAAAGATAAGTAAAGATTTTGCTTTTGGCACATCAAGACCACTGCACTTTAAGGCAGACATATTGTACCTACCTTTTATTTTTATTATTTCTGGGAGCTTTTATTGGCTAAAAAACACCTTCCTGGTATCTTCTGTTGTAATACTAGAAGATCCCAGTAAGCCACATGAAGCTAATTTTGAAAACCTGACCATTGCTTTAGGCAATCTGGTTTATACTTCAGGCCAGCTTCTACAGCAAGTCTGTGGACACCCTGTCCAAGGTCATTGTGGACAACCCACAGGTCTTGGAATATATACTGATAGAACAAAGAGGAGTATGTGCTATGATTAGTGGGATCTGTCATCTCTAACACTAGTATGTTTACTGAAAGAGACACTAAAAACCTCTACACTCATCCTAAGTTCTTTTACAATTTGCCCAAGGGTAGCCTATCACCATCCACTATCTGGGAAAGAATAAAATATATTCTTCCCTTCTTAAGGTGCCCTCCACTTAAACTTTGTTTTGTTCCAGTTTTGCTCATAGTGATTGTTTACCTTGTGTTTCAGAATTCAACAACTTCTGAAAATAATAATGACCATGCAGATGACTCAGCCATGTGCAGTGACTGAAATTTCTCCAGCCCATGAAACTGAGTCATTACATGAGATAGGAAGAGATCTCCAGACCCAAGACAGGCAGGTCTTATGTCCAAGACCAGCAGACAGTAGATACAGGATATATGATGAGCCTACATCCTTCACCATCCCCTTAATATTAAGGGGCCGGAATCTCCAAGCAGGGAATGATGTGGTAATGCTTAGACAGATAATTTTAAGTTCATGAGCTGGAAGCCACACCTCCTTCACTGTGTGTTGCCATATTCACCTACCTGTCAATCAGGGGACCCCTCCCCCAGAAGTACATCCTTTTACCTAGGACGTGGGAGTGCTACCATGTAAACACTCCTGTTTTTCCAAGCAATAAAAAGCTAGGAAGAATGGAATTACTCTCTCTTCCTCATGGATTCAGGACAAGCAGAGTAGGGTATGGTAACTCCCTTTCCTTAAACCATTTTCCCAAAATAAAGCTGTAATGAGCCTGCATATTTTTCTCACTTTGTAAATAAAGTTCATCACACTGCATGCTATCTTTGGACCTATACTGAGAATTCTTCTCTAGGTAAAAGGCAGGAGTCTGGTAAATTAATTTAGGCCCAACTAGCCCAAATATCTTCACTTTGTTATTTTTTTTTCCTTTACTGTGCAAAAAGCTCTTTAGTTTGGTAAGATCCCCTTTGTCTATAATTCCTTTTGTCTTCTGTGCTTTCCAGGTGTGATCCAAAAAAACAAATCCTTCTCCATTTCAATGTCCTAAAATGTTTCTCTTATATTTTCTTCTAGTAGTTGCAAAGTTTTTGGTCCTACATTTAGGTTTTTAGTCTATTTTAGGATGATTTTTGTACATGATAAGAGGCAAATTAGAACCTTAAAACATTAGTTAAGGAAATTTAAATTGTTCTGTAGTATTAAGAATAGAAAATAGAAAACATTATGATGAAAAGTAATAGTAAAGCACCACAAAAGTATTTTAGGTGGCATTTATATTAGGGTTTTAAAAGTGACCGTGATATGGGACTAGTGCTGTGGCACTGTAGCTCTGGCTGTAGTGCCAGTTCATATCCCAATTGTTCCTCTTCCAATACAGATTTCTCCTATTGTCTGGGAAAGCACTGGGATATGGCCCAAGATCTTTGGCTCATGCAACCGCATGGGAGACCTAGAAGAAGCTCCTGGCTCCTGGCTTCAGATTGGACCAGCTCCTGCCATTGCAGCTATCTGGCAATTGAACCAGTAATAGGAGACCTTTCTCTCTGTCTCTCCCTCTCTCTGTCCATAACTCTACCTCTCAAATAAATAAATAAAATCTTTTTTAAAAGTGACTGTGATAATACTCGATTTTATTACTTTCTTTTTCAGCAAATTAAAAAAAAGTATGTATTGTGCTAGTGGTTAAATTGCTAAAAACAGGCATCTGGACAATTCTGACAATTCTTATAATTATGAAAATGTGTGAATAAATGTGCTGAATGAGAATTAACATTTGCAATTGTTTAGTTATGGTTGTTCCACATTTTCCATGTTAATAGCTGTGATTAAATAGGTCATGTCACATTCATTCACCTGTCAATTAAATATATTTTAGTTAGTTATAATTTAGCTTTCATCAGAATTTAATAAAATGTTGTGGAATGCTTATGAATATTTCCTTTGCACAAAGGAATCAAAATTACATGAATAATACAACATACATTAAATAAATAAAAAAGAATAATATTTTAAACACTTGAAACTAATTTGAATTCATTTTTAAAATAAAATTAAGTTTTCCTTTGTAATTCACATTTTATTGTAAAGACAAGTGCAAATAATTGAGAAAATAATCAAGTGTCTTCAATGCTTTAAAAAATGATAATTTTATTGTCTACAATAACTACTCCTATTAAACTCTAGCCTTTATGTGAGAGCCAATCACTAGATTGAAAGATAAAGTCTGGCAACAACTCATCACAAGTTTTGTGCAATTATATCATAACTGGGACAATCCATTTAGATTTCAGAGATGGTCCAGGAAGGCTTTATAGAAGGAAACACCAAAAAATCCCTCATATTTATTATTCCACAATCATTGGCAAAGATAATATTATTTCACAGTCTTTATACGCATGAATTGGAGGAAATATACAATTTAGTAAGTCAGTTATGACTTGTCAAAGAGACCTCAAAAACACAAAATACTTTATTTTTCTCTATGATGAAAAAGAGTAAACACTTTTGCTTTCTAATACTTAATCAGATTGTACCCATTTTTTAATAAAAGTTTACCCATATTACTTTACTCAAATATCTCAAATTACTTTAAATACATTGACTGGAAAGTATGATTAATTTCTCTAAATGTTTAAATCTTTTACTTTTAAAAAGGGCAAGCAAAGAACTCCCCCCACAATCTTTTCTCAGCTGGAAACCCTATATAGTATTGAAATCAAAGTGTACTGCATCTAAGCAAAGATCACTGAATTTCTGATTTATGGAAACTTTTCTAAAGCCTCCTATATGAGTTAGATTAATAAGGGAAAGCACTGTAAACTTCCAGACCCTTGAAGTCACCGCCAACACTGAAGTAACAGCTGTAACACTGTCTGTATTTAACTGTAAAATTTTCAGGAAGACTAAAGTATAACACTTATATTAAACAACAATAACTAAATGAAGAAATTAAATAAATATTGAAAAGCATTTTTAATGATTTAGCCCACATTCTGAGATTCTTGGAAGTCACATGACAACACATTAACCAACAACTAAAAGAAAGGGATAGTTTTTGGGAAAAAACAGGGATGGAAAAATAACACTTGATTTTACAAACTCTACATAGCTATAAAATAGAGAGTGGTCTTATTTTCTTAATGAGGAAATAGGTTGTACATGAGGATACTTAAAAATTCATGGAAATGGAATTAAACCCATGAGTTCATTTTTGATGAAATAATTTTTCTTTCTTTCTTTCTTTCCTTTTTCTTTTTTTTTTTTTTTTTTTTTTTTTTTTTTTTTTTTTTTTTAGGATTTTACTTATTCATTGAAAGGGAGAGAGAGAGAGAGAGAGAGAGAGAGAGAGAGAGATCTTTCATCTGCTGGTTTACTCCCAAATGGCCATTAGGTTTGTATGCCTATCTAGCCAGATGTTAAAAACATTGTTAGCTATGACTAATATCCAACAGGAGCTGATGTAGTGACACCTCCAATCCTTAGTCCCTTGCATAGCCCTGTGTCACTTTCTCCACACTGGTTCCCAGAATTCCCCTGTCGGATTAAGGTTGAAGTGTGCACAATGTTAACTGGGTTAACAATATTTTAGGGGGTTCTTGCCTCACTTCTATTGTTTATTTATTTATTTTTGACAGGCAGAGTGGACAGTGAGAGAGAGAGACAGAGAGAACGGTCTTCCTTTGCCGTTGGTTCACCCTCAAATGGCCGCCGAGGCCAGCATGCGCGGCCAGCGCACCACACTGATCCGAAGGCAGGAGCCAGGTACTTATCCTGGTCTCCCATGGGGTGCAGGGCCCAAGCACTTGGGCCATCCTCCACTGCACTCCTGGGCCACAGCAGAGGGCTGGCCTGGAAGAGGGGCAACCCGGAAAGAATCCGGCGCCCCGACCGGGACTAAAACCCGATGTGCTGGTGCCACATGGCGGAGGATTAGCCTAGTGAGCCACTGCACCGGCCCTTGCCTCACTTCTTTACTCTCCTATGACACTCCCACACACACCCAAAAAATTATTGGCACTGTAATCTTTGTCCCAATTTCTGCTTCCTAGGAGATTTTAGTCAATATAAGGCATGCAGGAGAAGAAAACCAGAGACAGATTAATAGACCTTTGAAGCAATCTGAATAGATGTAAAATGATAAGAAAGCATGGATTTAAATTGTGTGTGTGAAAAGTGATCCCTGTTAAATATAACAGTGGGAATAAGAGAGGGAGGAGATGCACAATTTGGGATATGCGCAATTGGACTTGCCCCAAATGGTGGAGTTAGAAACGTGCCAGGGGATTCCAATACAATCCCATCAAGGTGGCATGTACCAATGCCATCTCACTAGTCCAAGTGATTAACTTCAGTTCACAGTTGATCACACTGATAGGTCTAAGAGTCAAAGGGATCACACAAATAAGACTAGTGTCTGCTAATACTAACTGATAGAACCAAAAAGGGAGAGAACGATCCAACATGGGAAGTGAGATACACAGCAGACTCATAGACTGGCAGAAGTCCTAAGCAGCACTCTGGCCTCAGAATCAGTCATTAAGGCATTCGGATATGGCCGAAGAAGTCGTACATGAAAGATCTCTGCGAGTGAGATCCCAGTGGAAAGAACGGGGCTATCAAAGAAGGAGGTGCCTTTCTCTGAAGGGAGGAGAGAACTTCCACTTTGACTATGACCCTGTCGGAATAAGATCGAAGTCGGTGAACTCAAAAGGCTTCCATAGCCTTGGCAACTCATGACTAGAGCCTAGGGAGATTACTGACTCTGATGCCATAAACAAGAGTGTCAAATTGTTAAGTCAACAACAGGAGTCACTGTGTTCTTACTTCTCATGTTGGATCTGTCCTTAATGTGTTGTCCAATGTGAAGTAATGCTATAACTAGTACTGAAACAGTGTTTTACACTTTGTGTTTCTGTGTGGGTGCAAACTGATGAAATCCTTATTTAATATATACTGAATAGATCTTCTGTATATAAAGATAATTGAAAATGAATCTTGATGTGAATGGAATGGGAGAGGGAGTAGGAGATGGGAGGGCTGCGAGTGGGAGGGAAATTATGGAGGGAAGCCAATGTAATTCATAAACTGTACTTTGGAAATTTATATTTACTAAATAAAAAAATAAAATAAAAAATAAAGTGTGTGTGTGTGTGGACAAGGATTCTTATGTTTTTACATTTTCTCTTAAAACTCAACTCTCTTGAAAATTAAAGAACATGTATAGCAGTGTAAGCACTATTCTCTGTATAATATAGACCCTAGTGATTGTCCCTTTAATTATTTTGATATTTTTACAACTCCTTGTAGTAAAATACTCAGCAGTTCTTCTTGGGGTCTAGCATATCATGAGCAGTATTTTTGCTCCTTTTTATTTCATCAGCAGTTTCTTATCATCAAAGTTGCCTTCATTTAATCTAACTTCTAATTTTAATAAAATATATCAGAAAGGAGATACAAATTATACTCAAAATAGTGTATTTGGGTAAAGTTTAATTCCTGATAGAGAGTTCCTTATACTATAGCTATTAATATTAGCAAAGAAAAGAAGTATAATCTTGGAGAGGTTTCCATGATTCAGGCTACCAGAGCATCAGTGACTTCTATCTGATGACAGAGTGAGACTGATAGAGTAGAACAGTAAGGACAACAAAGGAAGAAAGTTGTGATTTCACTCTCTGTCCAGCCCACTGATTTCAAGGGGAATCAAGAGTAAAGAAGCCAGTGTGAAGTCCACAATCATCTTCAAGCACAGAGGTCTGCAAGAAGAGAGGAAAATGATGGGGCCAGTGCCCTGGCTCACTTGGTTAATCCTCTGCCTGCGGCGCTGGCATCCCGTATGGGTGCCAGGTTCTAGTCCCGGTTGCTCCTCTTCTAGTCCAGCTCTCTGCTGTGGCCCGGGAGGACAATGGAGGAACTTGGTCCCTGCACCCGCCTAGGAAACCAGGAAGAAGCACCTGGCTCCTGGCTTCGGATCAACGCAGCAGCCATTTGGGGAGTGAATCAATGGAAGGAAGACCTTTCTCTCTGTCTCTCTCTCTCACTGTCTATAACCCTACCTGTCAAAAAAAAAAAAAAAAAAAAAAAAGACCTGAGATGAATTGCTTGAAGGTGTCCCCTGTGTACAAACAGTGGCAATGTTAAGTCCTTATTCCCCAACAACCTCATGAGCCGATAGAGTTCCAGTGAAAACACAGCCCACTTTGGGGTTTGTGAAGTGTGTCCAGTAAAAGAAGCCGCAGAAAGCAGTGATTTTTTTTTCCTTCTACACAAAGGGAATAAAATCTTCAGAAAATAAATTCAGATAGCTTAATAATTCAACATCATATAACTAAGGAAAAAATAATGTGCCAAAGTCACTTTTTAAACAGGATGGTAATTAAGAGATTGTTTTCTCTTGATTCTTTTCTCTTAATAGTTTGGTGAATCTTATTATTCACCTACTGCTACATAATAAATAATTCTAAGATGTAGTGGTTTAGAATAAAACATTCACTATTTCACAGTTGCTGAGGGTTAAATATCTCAGCAGTGAAACACAAAAGCAGAAGAAATTCATACATAACAACAAATGCTATTTGAGTTTAAAAAGTCAGTAAATTTTTCAACTAAAAGATAAAACCTAATAATGAAAATTAATGATTAGAACTTCTCCAATTTACTGTTTAAAATTGGTTCACTTTAAGTCTGAGTAAAATAAATTTTATAAAACAAAAAAGGAATAGATTCTCTATGCCCTCATTCATATGTATTAATATAAAATATTGAGAAAACTGATAGATGAGTACATAGAAAATGATTCATTTATAAAACCTAAAAAAGTTTTAAAAGTGATATATAGAGCTCTAAAGCAGATTGATAAATAAATGAAGACAACGAATACAGCCTCAAATGTTGAATTTAACTAGTCATGCTTAAATCAATCAACAGAATATAAGCAATGCTATCAGTTTTGAGGGAGGGAGTAGAAAACTCTGGCAAATACAAACCATCATAAAGGATGAGCATTATTCATTGGAAATACATTATATTAAAATGCTCCAACTTCTTGTTCTGATTCTCAGTCTACAAAACAAAATTTGAATCTAACAGTAAAAGGAAGCCCTAACAACTGAGGTGAAATTGATTAGAAGATGCAGTATTTTAGTTAGACAGGAGCAATAATTTCAAGAGCTTTATTGTCCAACATTATGAATTTAGTTAATCACATATTTTATTCTTGAATCCTGTTAAGAGATTTTAAGTGTTCTGATCACAAATGAATGATAAACAGGTGAGGTAATGGACATGCTAATTAGCTTGATTCAGCTGTTCCACAATGTGTAAGTACTTCAAACTATTGTGCTATATCCGGTAAGCATACACATTTTTGTTAATTAAAACATAAAAAGGCATAGCTGACCTGAATATTGTCACCTATCTACTGCCTATTCATGATATTTGTCATCTATTTGCTTTTGCCTCTTTGTATGTTTTCACCTTTTTTCATTTCAACAACCTCAGTCTCTCTTTAATTTTCACACATGGAATATTTAAATTAACTGTACATGATATTTTCATGTTCTGTTGTTGACTAATCTCTAATCTTCAATTGCCTCCTACCTTGTTTTTTGTGCCACAATTAGGTGAACTGCTTATAATATCCATAGTGTGTGAACTCAGCCCATAATATATTTGACACATGTAATCTCTGTTAGGATGACAATTCAAAAATGTCCTCCCTGTGAAATAGCTCAAAATGTGTCCCTGTCTTATAATGACACTTTTATTATCCTTATATAGAGTTTAATATGTGATTGATCATCTCATCATTGTATTCAATGCTGATGTTATCTATAACTGTTATTTGATACTACCAGAAAACATCTATAAATATTTCATAAATATTCTATCAACCAAAATAGAAATAGATATAATTTTAAATCAAATGCATTATGTTCAAATGGTAATAAACATTTCACTAATATTTAAAATATAAAAATTAATTTTATATAATATTATCACTATAAAGTATCTTTAAAAATCAATTGGTTTAGAATCTCAATTTTAAAGACATTTTGGGTTTCATTATTGCTCACTCTTTAAAACTCAAAGAACCATGGAACATTGAGTTGACAATAGTGTTAGAATTCTGCCTGCCAATTTTCTTCTGGCTGAGGTAGGTTGGCTTCAGTTTAGTTCAATAAGATGCTGACCCTTTCGGTCTTCTATATGCAGCTAAAGAATTGCATCTCTACCGAGAACACCAGACACCAGCATCTCACTACCAAAATGATGACATCTAAAAGGTAAACTCCTTGACTGTGAATGACAACATTTGCAGCATCCAATCCATTGCTTTCAAAAGTTGCCTCAATTACTTCAGTTGTTCTGTCCCTCACTGCTTTAATGGAGACTTGCAGTTGCTAAAACCTTTCCCATCCTCTCCTGCATGGGATTGTAGCAGTCCAGGCCTGTAGGTTCTCTCCTTGATGAAGGAATGAGATGGGAGGGAAGAGAAAAGCAAAAGAATCATGTGCATGACTCATTCTCAGAAAAAAAAAATTCTCTAGCTCCTTTTGTTTATTTACTTACAGCAAATACAGGCGCAAAAACTCAAATTTCCACTTTGTTTCCTTTTAAGCCTTTTCCTGGATACCCTCATCAGCTCATTAACAATGTTTCCTTCAGTACATCTCGCCTCTCGCCCTTGCTACCTTTTTCATGCCTCATTAGATCTGGGCTTCTGCAGTGAAACGTGATTAGGCTCCTGAGCTACTCTTCATGGATGGGAATGGAAAAAAATAACAGTCCTACAAACAGAACATTCAGAACCATACAAATGCATCCTAGAGAAGTTTTATCTGCTCTGGAGCCTCACACAGGGAATTTTGATCAATCTAGAATTTACACAATTAATGAGGATCTGTTTTGAATAATTAGGATACGGCATGCATTGCAAAGGTCCTGCCATAGAGAAGACAGCAAGTTATGCATAACAAGTCAACAAATTGAAGTGTGTTAAGAAGCAGGTGGAAAGCCAGTTCATTAAAGGGTTGTTAGACCTGTGCAGCTTTTGCTCTTTACTGGCTTGTCTCAGTAATATTACCTTCTGAAGTAAAAAGTTAAAAGTTACTATTGAAAAACACATCAGTACTTTCCCTTTCTTATGCTGTGGGTGTGTTTCTGCCTTTATTTTGCAAGATAGCTGCTATATGCATAATTTAGCTCCCTTTCAGAGGACAGCCCAGGCTTAGTGTCACAATAAACCTTCAAGAATTGTTCTTTTTTTTTTTTAAAGAAAACAATTTACTTCTCAAATGTTCTTTTAAATTTGGCTTGATTTTCTACCTGGATGGCCAATAAATGCTTGATGTTTTCAGAAAATAGCTTTTTGAATTCTTCCTCTTTCACTTGTACATTTTTTTTTTCTGTCATACCAGCATTTCCATCCTGCTGAGCCTTGGTGTCCTCACCTATTTGTAATAATGTATGCTGATAACTCTACTCTTAAGGGAAATGAGAGATCTGCAAGCAATCAATACATAAATATAAAAGAGCAGATGGTTTGAGATGGAAGAAAAGAATAAATGAGCAGTTTAAAATAAAACTATGTGTAATTTCTACACTCTCTAAGGCCAAACCAAATTGAAAATGATGAATTAGGAGTGGGCATTTGGTGTAGCAATTAGCATATTGCTTGGGATGCTCACGTTTCTTACCAGTATATCTGGATTCCAGTTTTGGCCCACCTTGTGATTCCAGCTTCCTGCTGACATGCCTCTGGGAGGCTGCAGATGATGTCTCAAGTAGTTGAATCCTTGTCATTCACATGGGAGACTCTCTGGCTTCTGGCTTCTGCCTGGCCCAGCCCTGGCTATTGCAGGCAACTGGGGCAGAGGGTAAACAGCAGATGAGAACTCTCCCTCTCTCCCTCTCTCCCTCTCTCCCTCTCTCCCTCTCTCCCTCTCTCCCTCTTTCCCTCTCTCCCTCTCTCCCTCTCTCCCTCTCTCCCTCTCCCCTCCCTTTCAAATACCTAAATAATTAATTGGAAAATTATGAAATAGATAACAAAGAAAAGTGATACTGAGTCTTCATCTTGATCACATCACATGTTCAAAAGAGTACCTCGAAATTCATGGAAACATAGAATTAAAAGATGCTTATTTTGAGTGTCAATTATTAAATCAACAACAGGAGTCACTGTGCACTAACTCCCCATGTAGGATCTCTGTCCTTAATGTGTTGTACTATGTGAATTAATGGTATAACTAGTACTCAAACGGTACTTTATATTTTGTGTTTCTGTGTGGGTGCAAACTGTTGAAACCTTTACTGAGTATATACTAAATTGATCTTCTGTATATAAAGATAATTGAAAATGAATCTTGATGTGATTGGAATGGGAGAGGGAGTGGGAGATGAAATGGTTGCAGGTGGGAGGGAGGTTATGGAGGGAAAAGGCTGCTATAATCCAAAAGTTGTACTTTGGAAATTTATATTTATTAAATAAATGTTTTTTAAAAAGATGCTTATTTTGTCACAAAAAGCTAAAAATCCATACATGCATACAAGAGATCTTTAAAAATTTCACAAGAAATGGGAGTATTATACAAAAATAAACTATTCAAGTATTAAAACCTTTTTGCATCAAAGCGAACTAATCATTTAATATTATTTTCACACATACTTTTTGAAGTACCCATGTATTGATAAAGTAATGTATAGTAACCTTGGCCATGTGTGCTCTAACCCATCAGAAATTAGAAATTAATGTGTCACTGACCATGGCATCCAGTTGAAGTAGAAACAGTAAATTGGTCAAAAGCATAATTTTGAAGGATAAAAAGGAGACCCAGCCTCCTTCTGTAGACTACTGAGGAGTGAATTTGAACAATAAAACTATCTTCCCACAGTGCTTCCTCAAGGTGTTGGAAACAGTTGAGCAAAGTGCTTTCAGTTATACCTGGAGTGGATTAAGATGAGGACTAACTCTGAGAGAAATCCCTCACCCAGTCTATCTTACAAAGTGTTTAAGTCTTCTTCTGGAAACGTGATAACTAGCAAATATCTGAAATAAAATAAAACAAGTCCCTTTTCTCCTTTCCAAGAATTTCCTGGGAAGCACGCTGTTTATTACTAACTCCAAGAGTATTTTTGGGCAGACTTTGCCAGCCTCTGTCTTTTATATTACGATATTCCTCCCTCTCCCCCTCCCCCTCCCCCTCCCTCTCCCTCTCCCTCCTCCAACCCCTCCTCCTCCCCCTCCCCCTCTCCCTTACCCTCTCCACCAACATTCTTCCATTCAGAATTGTCAGAATTAACATCCTGTCAGTACTACATATTTCACCCTTGGTTTTGTTCCCCTTTCCTTCTGAGACGTGGTGATAGCCATACTACGTGCTGGAGTCCTAGGGTGTAAGAAAATGTGATACAAGCAGAGGCTTGAAAAGTGTGTGTTTTCCTTCTTGCAGGTCCCATCTTCTCACCAGGTAAGAGTGATATGAGATCAAATCCCAGCTCTGTGGTGGATGTGAGATTGTGAAGGAGAACTGAAGCCACTGTGTAAGTCTGCAACCTCCCAGTTAGTATGCCAGCTGACTGCAGACACATGAGCAAGAACATAGGAAATAACCCCAGATGGGCCCAGATTTGCAGAACTACCCAGCAGTCCAACAGATTTACAACAAATGGTTGCCATTTTAAGAGTACGATCTTTGGTCTGGTATAGCTGAAACATTATTGAGGCAAAAGAAAACTGAAATAGTTAATGCACATAAACACACACAGACACACACTCTGTTATGACCCAAATGTGTAAGTCAATGCACGTAAACACACACACGCACACACAGACATACACCCTGTTATGACCCAAATGTGTATACCCATCCCCCAGTTCATATACTGAAACTAACTCCCAATGTCATAATATTAGGCTAGTAATATTAGGAGATATTTCAGTGGTGATTAGGTCATGAGGACAGCATTCTCATGAACAGAAATTAGTACTTTGAAAAAAGAACTCTGGAGAGGGTTTAGATCTACTGGTTATGACATCTCTTCACATACTCACATTTGATAGTGAAGTATCCAGGATCACATCCTGATCCTGCTTCTTACTAATGCACACCTAAGAAGGCAGCAAATGATGGCTCAGGTATTTGCTTCCTAGCCACCCACATGAGATATCTCAAAGAGCTGCCAGTTCCTGGCTTTGATCCAGCTCAATCCCAACATTGTAGGCATTCAGAGTGACCTCACAGATTGTAGAGAGATCTCCTCCCCCTTACCTTTCAGACAGATAAAAGAAATAAGTAATTCTGGGGGAAAGAGATCAAAGGAAGGGCCCCAGACTTTCTGCCACATGGGGTTACAGCAAAATGATTGTCATCTATAAGAAGGGCCCTCATTTCACACCAAAAGAGTCACTGCTTTCATGTAGGAATTCCCAGCCACCAGAACTGTGAGAAATAAATGTCTTCTGTTTATAAGCTACCTGGTTTATGGTGTTTTGTTACAGTAGCTCAAAGAGGCTAATACACACAGAAACACACAGCTTTGCATCATCCCAATTGAAGGGTGAAGGTGGAAGTCCCGCAGGCATCTTAAAAGTAGATTACCAGTTGCCCTCAATAAACTAGAGTTGCATGTGAGTGGTAAAGGTGGATATTTTCTATATCCACACCTATCATTCATCTGTCGCTGGGAGACTTGCTATTTGGCGTTACTCTGAAAATCAGTTTACTCTTTCTGGATAGATTACTTGCTGAGTCTGAGCTCTGAAAATATTTTGTTACTTGGGTCGAACCTAGAGACCAGAAGAATGCTGTCCAACAATGTTAAATGATAATGGTGTTTATGATCTACTCTCCTCCCTGATCTTCCACATCTGCCCTTGTACTGCTCGGTTTAACTTTATGGACTATCCTGAAAACTAATGATTCCTAAAGGTTAAGGTTTTTCAATGAATATAAAGTCATGAATATTAGTTTTCTCCTTTATAGTCTCATGGTCTATAAGAAATTTCAGTTTAAGCATTTTCCCTTGCTTAATAACAAGGAAGGTTAAAGGATGCCTATTTCTTGTCAAGGCCTTATCAATAAAATAATAATGAGGGACAATCTAGACATACCAAAGGTTAGGAACAGGGTATTGGTGCTTGTGCAGGGACATTCTCTTCTGAAGGTTTATTTGAAACATAAGGGAGGTGTACTGTTAACTGCTGCTCTTTTATGGAATGATATCATTTAAAGTGTCCCATCATTCTTATTGAAATACCAGGTTACCTAGCACAGGTTACGAACCCATGCTCAGGTAATTAAATTGTCTTCTCACTTAAATAGCTTTGTTGAGAAATGGTGGTCTAATTAAACTGGATTTTTACACTCCTGTATTTGCAAAGTGAACAATCACTATGGGAACTCCCCCTTTCTACCCTTGCACTGTATTGTAAAGCAGATATTAAGGAAGGAAAAACAGTTTGTGGGAAAATGTAATTAAAACATAAGTATTTTAGTGCCAAAATGAAATCCGTGCACAGGTTTTTCATACTTCCTAATTTCCATGAACTTTTGAAGATCCCAAATATGTATTCACTCCCAATTAAGGACAATGCTAAGAGCTGCAGAACTGTAAAGAGAAGTACTCAAGATAATGAAGTCAACAGGGACAGAACTATGAGGCACGATTTAGTGTTGGGTCCTCACACTCTAGTTGTATAACATCTTGCAAGTTCAAGTGTTCTTTTAGCAAAATAAAATCTTTGTCATGATTTAGAGATCTTAATTTGTAGCCGGCTCATAATAGCACACAAATATCATTGATTAGGTTAAGTTCAGCTTATTATTTTATTTGTTCATTTATCTATTTGATTCAAAAAGCAGGGAGAGAGACAGAGAATGGGCAGGGGAGAAATTTTTTTCACCAGCAGTTCACTCTTTAAATAGCCAAAATGACCAGGGTAGGACCAAGTCGAAGCCAGGACCTAGAACTCAATTTGTGTCTCCCAAGTGGGTGGCAGAGACTCAAATAACTGGGCCATCACTGCTGTTTCTCAAGGTGTTATTCAGTAGGAAACAGGGTCGGAAACAAGCCAGGACTCCATCCCAGGCACTAGGATATGGCAAGCAGGCACACCAAGTGGCATTTTAACCATTAGACCAATTGTTTACACCTTAACTATTCTACAGACTTACAGTTCTTCAATTCAGAATCCGGGGAACCACATAAAAAAGATTAATATTCAAAACAGGCCAATTACCCCCTAAATAAATACATTGCCATATCCCCCTTTCCCTTTGTTAGAATGTGCCCACAGAATTGCTTATATCATTCAAATCTGGGTTTGAGGACCGGCATTGTGGCATAGCTGGTAAAGCTGTCTCCTGTACCACTCTAACACTAGCATGTCATATGGGTGCTGCTGGTTCATGTTCCAGCTGCTCCACTTGGGTCCCTACCACACACACAAGAAACATGGATGAAGCTCCTGGGTCCAGACTTTGGCCTGGCACGGTGCTGACCATCATGGGCATTCAGGGAGTGAACTATCAGATGGAAGATTCTCTCTCTCTCTCTTTCTCTCTCCCCCTCTCCCTCTCCCTCTCCCTCTCCCTCTCCCTCTCCCTCTCCCTCTCCCTTTTCCTCTCTGTCTGTAACAATTTCAAAGTAAATAAATAAATCTTCAAAACAAAAAAGAGTATGAATTTGGAATTTAAGGATTGTGCTTAAGTTTTATCTATGTCCCTCAGTATGATATAAAACTAATTACTCAATTTCTTTCAGAATCAGAGCTTTTTAAATTAACAAGTATGATGAGACTTTGTGAAGTTCCATAAGGAATAGATGAAAAAGTACAGATAAATTTCCTGTACCTTGCCTGACTCCTACTAAGTGTGTGTTAAATAGTAGCTTTGATTATTTTTGCTATTGCTGGTATCTTGACTTTACTGCCCAACGTGATTATAATAAATATAGGTGAAAGCTGCCTGTGTATATTATAGTCAATGAGCTTCCTACCAATTATACTTCAGTGGCCAAATTTCTTTCTCAAAATTGGATTATCTTCCATTTTCTCTCCTAATCCCCTGGAAATTGGCTTGCATTACAAATATTCTTAAGTAAAATAGAGTGTGCCTTATTAAAAATGATATACATTATTAATAATAGGGAAGCATATATCATTGATTAAAAGTTAGCAAGGAGTAGCAAGTATTATATACAAGAGTTGGTCTTTGAAATAATGGCACAGGCTGGGCTCCAAGAATTTAGGGGTTGACATTGCCAGAGGGCCTGCACTTGAATCTTGTTGCTAGTCATATCTTGTTGTGTAGACATACAGCTCTTAATTTTTCTATAATATTTAGTTAGTTAGTTAGTTAGCTAGTTGAAAGGCAGCGTTTCAGAGAGAGAGAGAAAAACTGTAAGAGTGAGACAGGGAGTGAGGAAGAGAGAGATCTTCCATCCTCTAGTTCACTCCCCAAAATGCTGCAACATCCCTTATTGGGGCAAGCCAAAGCCAGGAGTCTTGAACTCCATCCCAGTCACACACACACACACACACACACACACAGCTTCGGTGCCTTTTAAGGCATATTAGCAGGGAACCGGATGGTAAGTGGAGCAGCCAGGACTTAAACCCGGACTCATATGGGATGCCACTGTAGGCAGCCTTTGGACAAGTTAAGGCCAATCTAAGTCTTGAGGAATTCCTGGGATAAGAAAGTCACATACTCCATCCTGAAGGAGGATGACATCCTGAAGGAGGATGATAATCAAGAATGCTCTGTTAAAACTTTCTGTGCTACCTGAGGCCCTGATAAGTTGCTTACGTACGTTGTTCTCTTTTGTGCTTCTTTGTGCTTCTTTGTGCTTCTTCGTTCTGCAGCTGGTTATGTATAAATACCACTAGGACTTTAGAATAAACGAGCCTTGATTAGCCCTGTTGTCTTAGCTCCATTCTCTGTGCCCTTGTCCCTCTTTCCATTCCCACTCCCTCCTTCAGGTTCCGTTCGACTGGTGTGGCTGGCCCACACATGCCACCATTGCAAGTAGAGGCTTAACCCATTGTGTCACCATGCTAGTCCCAACATAATGTCTCTGTAACTCTTAGCACATAATTCCCCATCAATTACTCAGAGTGAGATATTACAGCTATTTCTGTCTAGCTACCCCCAAATCCTGCTGTGGCTTTGGTCTCCAGTCTTGACTTAGAAGAAACCATCACTTTTCTTAGTAGAACTTAGTAATTAAACTCTGAAGTCCTGAGTTGTTGTTTTTTTTTGTTTTTGTTTTGTTTTTTTTTTGTTTGTTTGTTTTTTGATGTCTGTCCTGTCTTGGTCTAATATGTCCTCATTGTTTGTTAAGTAATTAACATACAATTATTCTTAGGTGTTTAAATTTTAACTGAAAAGTGATCCCTGTTAAATATAAGAGTGGGAATAAGAGAGGGAGGAGATGCACAATTTGGGACATGCTCAATCAGACTTGCCCCAAATGGTGGAGTTAGAAACGTGCCAGGGGATTCCAATACAATCCCATCAAGGTGGCATGTACCAATGCCATCTCACTAGTCCAAGTGATCAACTTCAGTTCACAGTTGATCACACTGATAGGTCTAAGAGTCAAAGGGATCACACAAATAAGACTAGTGTCTGCTAATACTAACTGATAGAATCAAAAAGGGAGAGAACGATCCAACATGGGAAGTGGGACACACAGCAGACTCACAGAATGACAGATGTCCTAAATAGCACTCTGGCCTCAGAATCAGCCCTTAAGGCATTTGGATATGGCTGAAGAGCCATGAGAGTATTTTAGGCATGGAAAACCAAGACACTCTGGAAAAAAAAAAAAACCTAAATGAAAGATCTCTGCAAGTGAGATCCCAATGGAAAGAACGGGGCCATCAAAGAAGGAGGTACCTTTCTCTGAAGGGAGGAGAGAACTTCCACTTTGACTATGACCCTGTTGGAATAAGATCGAAGTTGGCGAACCCAAAAGGATTCCATAGCCTTGGCAACTCATGACTAGAGCCTAGGGAGATTACTGACGCCATAAACAAGAGTGTCAAATTGTTAAGTCAACAACAGGAGTCACTGTGTACTTACTTCTCATGTTGGATTTGTACTTAATGTGTTGTTCAATTTGAAGTAATGCTATAACTAGTACTCAAACAGTATTTTTACACTTTATGTTTCTGTGTGGGTGCAAACTGATGAAATCTTTACTTAATATATACTGAATTGATCTTCTGTATATAAAGATAATTGAAAATGAATCTTGATGTGAATGGAATGGGAGAGGGAGCAGGAGATGGGAGGGCTGCGAGTGGGAAGGAAAGTATGGGGGGAGCCAATGTAATTCATAAACTGTACTTTGGAAATTTATATTTACTAAATTAAAAAAAGGAAAAAAATAAAACATAGCATCTTAAACACCACCCATTAAAAGAGGTTAAAAGAAAAAAAAAAGATAGGACATGACTATTGAAGGACCTCTACTTCTCTACTTCTACTAATTATTCTATTATTATAGAATTCGTTTCCCATATATAGTTGAAGAGAAGAAACTTTCCATGCTTAAGAAATAATGAGAAGGGACTTGCGTTGTGGCATAGCAGGTAAAGCCACTACTTGAGACCTCAGCATCCAATATGGGCACTGATTTGAGACCTGGATGTCCCAATTCTGATCCACCTCACTGCTAATGGCCTGGGAAAGCAGTGGAAAATGGCCCAAGTGTTTGGGCCCCTGCTACTCATATGGGAGACCCAGAAGAGGCTCCTGGCTTCTTGCTTCAGCATGGCCCAGTTCTAGCTCTTGCATTCATCTTGGAAGAAAACTAGCAGATGTTCTCTCTCTTCCTCTATATCTGTAATTCTCACTTTCAAATAAATAAATAAATTATTTTAAAAATACTGATAAATGCTTAATGTCACTTTTAATAAAGAATTAAGTTACATGATATACCTATACTTAATTACTATCTTAATAAATCCACTTAAAATATTATTCAAATTTTCCACATTTATTTGAACTCAGAAGTTATTTTTTACATTATTTTGCTATGGCCTTCCCTTCTTATATCAAAAATAACATTATTATCTATTGCTGTTAATGTCCTTTTCCACAGTAGAAGAACACATTCTCTCTCAGCCCATGTACAAATTTGATAAATAGATTTAGCTGTACAATGAACTAGCAAGGAGGGCTTTTGTGAGTTTGTGACTCATTTTCCAGATTTTCCAATTCATTAATACAGTGACATTTCTCTGGCTCCAATTTGCATGAGAGTTGTTATCTAATAGCCAGTCTTGGTTTGCTTTTTGTTTGTTTCACTTGAACTTTTTTGGCAGTCTGCTTTAGACCATGCACTCTTCCCCAGATTAAATGTTTTATATAACAAATGCTTCCTAAAAAAAATTTTTTTTGACAAGCAGAGAGGACAGTGAGAGAGAGAGACAGAGAGAAAGGTCTTCCTTTTTTCCGTTGGTTCATCCCCCAATGGCCGCTGCGGCCCGTACACTGCAGCTGGTATGCTGCGCTGATCCAAAGCCAGGAACCAGGTGCTTCTCCTGGTCTCCCATGCGGGTGCAGGGCCCAAGCACTTGGGCCATCCTCCACTGCACTCCTGGGCCACAGCAGAGAGCTGGACTGGAAGAGGAGCAACCGGGACAGAAATGGCGCCCCGACCGGGACTAGAACCCGGTGTGCCGGCATCACAGGCAGAGGATTAGCCTAGTGAGCCACGGTGCTGGCCCTAAAATATTTTAATAGGGAGAGGGAGGCGGTGGCCGGGCTGTGGGGTACGAGCCCGGGGCGGTCTCAGAGTAAGCGAAGCGCCACGCAGTCTGAGCCCGCCACCCGCCGCAGAGCCATGGGGATTGGCACCGAGATCAGCTGCAAGATCCGGAGTGCCGTTAAGGAGAAACTGCAAGAATTGGGAGCTTATGTCGATGAAGAACTTCCTGATTACATTATGGTGATGGTGGCCAACAAGAACAGTCAGGACCAAATGACAGAGGACCTGTCCCTGTTTCTAGGGAACAACACAATTCGAATCACCGTGTGGCTTCATGGTGTATTAGATAAACTTCGTTCTATTACAACTAAACCTTCTAGTCTAAAGTCTTCTGATACCAATATCTTTGATAGTATTGTGCCTTCAACCAAGAGCAGTTTCAGTCGGGGAGATGAGAGAAGGCATGAAGTTACGGTGCCACCTCTTGCCGTTTCCAGCAGTAGACCTGAAAAAAGAGATTCCAGAGTTTCTACAAGTTCACAGGAGCAGAAAACTACTGTTAGGCAGACTTACGATGATGGAGCTGCAACCCGACTGATGTCAACAGTGAAACCTCTGAGGGAACCAGCTCCCTCTGAAGATGTGATTGATATTAAGCCAGAACCAGATGATCTCTTTGATGAAAACTTCAATTTTGTGCAGGAGAATCCCTTATCTCAGAAAAAACCAACAGTGACACTTACATATGGTTCTTCTCATCCTTCTATTGAAATTTACCGACCACCTGCAAGTCGAAGTTCAGAGTGGTGCTCATTTAAACAGGTTGCAATTTCAGCAGCAGCAGAACAGTGGTCATGCTAGCAAGCAACTTGATGCACAGAACAGCCGGGTGTATGAAACAGGACGTTTGTGTGAGCCAGAAGTACTCTCCAGCTTAGAAGAGACTTACAGTCCTTTCTTCAAAAATAGTTCGGAAAAAATGGGTATTGAGGATGAAAACTTTCGGAAGAGAAAGTTGCCTGTGGTAAGTTCAGTTGTTAAAGTAAAAAAGTTCAGTCTTGATGGAGAAGAGGAGGAAGAAGATGATGACTATGGCCCCCAGACAGGAAGCGTCTCCAGCAGTGTATCAGTGCCTGCAAAGCCTGAGAGGAGTTCCACAGAAGCAGACATTTCCAGTTGCTCCCAGAACGCGAACCTCTCAAGAAGAATTGCTACCAGAAGTGGTTCAAGGGCAAAGCAGGATCCCCAGAATAAGTCCCCCCATGAAAGAAGAGGAAACAAAAGGAGATAATATAGAAAAAAGTCAAGGAACTCAACAGAGGCAGTTACTGTCCCGCCTGCAGATTGACCCAGCAATGGCGGAAACACTGCAGATTAGTCAAGCTGAGATGAGTGAGCTGAGTGTAGCACAGAAACCAGAGAAGCTCTTGGAGCGCTGCAAGTACTGGCCAGCTTGTAAAAACGGGGGTGAGTGTGCATACCACCATCCGGTGTCACCCTGCAAAGCCTTCCCCAACTGTAAATTTGCTGAAAAGTGTTTATTTGTTCATCCAAATTGTAAATATGATGCAAAGTGCACTAAACCAGATTGTCCCTTCACTCATGTGAACAGAAGAATTCCAGCACTGCCTCCAAAACCAGTTACAACACCAGGAATACCTTCTAGTAGTCAGCTCTGCCGTTACTTCCCGGCTTGTAAAAAAATGGAATGTCCCTCTATCACCCAAAACATTGTAGGTTTAACACTCAGTGTATGAGACCAGACTACACATTTTACCATCCCACCATTACTGTACCACCACGACATGCCTTGAAATGGATTTGGCCTCAAACCAGTGAATGACAGTCCTACATGGCAGAAGATTATGCAGTTTGAAAGTTTCTGTCTACTGCTGAAAGATTCTACAGAACTTGTCAGATCTTTGAAACTTGAAATATCTTGCTTTCATAATATGACGTTTATTGCCTAAAAAAATAAAATAAAATATTTTAATAATATATATTATTACAAAATAAATCCAATTTGACTGAAATATAGTTAGAAAATTGAAAGCAAGCTATTAGTGTACACACATCTTGATTAATGATTTAAATTTTCTGTATATGTAATAATAATTTCAAAATAATGATAAAATAAAATATACTAGGAAAAATTTACAATTAGTGTAATAGGTTTTGGAAGTATATGGGAGCTCCTTTGATGAAAAAGTTACATACTCAGTACTCATATACAGTCAATGGCTTTACATACGTAATTGAAGAAAATGTAAATTCCAGATAGAAAGATGGGAAAGAAAAAAAATAGGGTATACTTTTTTCCAACCAAATTGATGATCCCCAGAACTCTGTCTGTGGACTGTGGCTACAAGGTTTAGGACATCACCCTTACAGGAATGTTTTTGTTGTTTTGTTTGCATGAAGATTCCCAGAAAGGAGTTTCCTTTGTTTATTTGTTTTAGTCACTTGACTTTGGTATCTTGTTTTCAAAGTGAATAGTATAGTTTCCCTGTAGTACGCTGCCTTTTGTACAGAACCAGTTTACTACACATAATCCTTTTAATCAAAATGTCCATGATTGAGTTAGCCGAGCAATCTCATTTCCTCACCTTAATTTACTATGCACAATATTAAATATCTTCAAAGTGCATTTTACTCCTAAAGTGCCAAGCTAAAGTGAATCAGATGATTAATCTGTGCATTTTACAGATAAAAAAGAACATAAATTAATACCTTATTATCATATTGATGTTCCATATATATACATTTTATGTAGGTTGGCTGCAATTAGGTGACTTTATAGCCATCACAGAATGCAATTTTCTTTCTTTTCTTCAGTAGTAGAGAAGAATGATATACTAATTGTTCTCACTATTATAAGATTTAGTGTTTTATTTAAGGCTAGTGAATAGAAAAATTAAACATAAGTTGCTAGATCAAAGTTAATGCTTCAGAAAGCAGCATCAATCACTTGAATTCGAATTTTATAAAATTAAAATTACACGAAAGTATTCATAGAAAAAGTTAAAACTATCTTTTAAGTCATGATCATATAATATAAGACATTCCAATTCTCCATAAATTTAAAGCATGAAATTTCAGATATTCCATATATTTTAGAAAAACTTTGTTGTTTATTTACTGATCATTCAATGTCCATTAACTTATGCTGATTAATATCATATCTGTATGGGTGCCAGTTTGAGTCTTGGCTGTTTTACTTCCTATCCAGCTCTTTGCTATGGCCTGGGAAAAGCGGTGGAGGATGGCCCAAGTCCTTGGACCCCTGCACCCAAGTGGGAGACCTGGAAGAGGCTCCTGGCTGATGGCTTTGGATTGGTGCAGCTCCGCTTGTTGCGGCCATCTGGGGAGTGAAGCTGTGGATGGAAGACCTCTCTCTCTATCTCTCTTTCTCTCTTCCTCTCTTTCTCTCTCTCTCACTCTTCTTCTCTGTAACTCAACCTTTCAAATAAAATGAATAAATCTTTTAAAAAAGATTATATCTGAAAAGTGTCATAACAGAATATTTGTAAAGGTGGAAATTAGAAAAAAACTAATTTTCAGAAAATCACAATGACTTAAGTGCTCCCATTCTAGGTCCACAAATGATTCTCATTGGCATTTTTCATCAAAGATTAGTGTAGAATAAGATTTTCAGTTTTATATGAAGAGTGAACTAAGAGCAACAAAGACATTCACTATGTGCCAATATATTGATAAATAAAGGAAATAACAACTGAGATAATAAAATAGGTCAAAATTAAATTGTCAAAGTATATGCAATGATATGTATTAAATACTTAACAAGAATTCCACAGTAATTCTCCCTTCATGTATTTATTCTACACAAGTGCACATTTAATAAGTCAAGGATTGATGGCAACAGCACATTAGGTATTTTATTATGTCAATTTTATCAAAATACCTTTGGACAAAACTTTGAAGACACTAGGGAAATTAAATTGTTGATGATAGCAGGAGCTACAATCACTTCTTTACTTCCCATTGAAATTCAAACTATTTTGAACATTAGTCATTTGTAGGGCTTACAAAAATATACATGATTATCAAATACAGTCCTGGATCCAAAGCCTCTATTCATCAGTTCTAGTGAAAATATTGTACCCAGGCAAGCAGCTGTGTTTTATTTGCACCTTGTTTACGTGGTACTCACTAGCCAAGAAGAGGAAGGGTTGTACCATTGCTGTGGTTGAAATGTGTTCCTTCTATAATGCAGGTGTAATGAGGCCATGAGAACTTCTTTAAGGCCCTTATGAAAATTCACTCAACTTACCTTTCCACCGACTGTCAAGTGAGGGCACATTTTTCTTTTCCTCTAGGGAGCACTGCAATGAGCATAATTTTGAAAGTACAGAACAGTCCTCAACAGATCCTCAAACCTTCCAGAAACTTGATCATTGACATAGCAGTCTTCAGAATTGTGACAAAATAAAATTTTGTTCTTTAGGTATCAACGGGTCTTAGAAAAATTTTGTAGCACTATTGGCTTGGACAATCATTAGTTGCTAGGATCTTTTCATGTGTTAGATGCTAAGCTGCCAAACTTGGGAGATTTTATGGAATGAAGATTTTATTACACAACTTTTGAAATTGCTATTGACAGGTTTCTCTCAATTGTTGTTCCCCTTTGGAGATTGCCTCAGCATAGGGCACTGCCTCACCCATCAGTCACACTCTGTCCTCAAGGCAGCACAGATCCAAAGAATTACTAGCATGACAGTAAAAAATTTGACCTCCTGCTCTGTTTGGGGCTAATATGAAAGGCAGTTCATGCTTCAGATGTCTCTATGTAGTTGCCTGCAAGTACTTAGGACAGCAACAAAGTCCAGCTGCTTCCTCTGCTCTGCATAGCTTCTTTCTATTCATTTTCAAAAGAACAGATACAAAAACTACATCCCAATATTCTTACAAGGTCACTCCATGCATGATAAATTTAAGACAATAAAAAAGACTTTCAATGTGAAAGAGTTGACTCATTCAAGAATTGTTCAAAAGAAGTGTTTTACCCTTTTAGGAAAGTCTGTTCAAACTTGGGTAATTGTCTATCATTTGGGAGGTGAAAAAAAAAAGTACCAGGTTACTTATTAGTCTAGTTTTCATTACCATAATGAAATAGTTGATGGTTAATTTTATAAAGTACATATTTATTCAGCTGACAGTTTTAGGGTCTCAAAATCCAAGATTGGATGGTTCCATTAATTCCACTGATTTCTCCTCTGCGAAGCCTAACAGTAGTTGGCATCACAAAATGATTGGAGTGTGTGTGTGAATAAACATCACATCTCAATATAGGAAGCAAGCTAGAGACTAGGGTCAGGCTCAGGTTTTCATAACAACCTACACCTGCAAGAATTCACTCTAGGAGACTTGTATTCCCTTCCAAGTATAGTGCCCCAGTGCTCTCAGAATCCTCCACTAGGCCCACTTCTGCAATGATCCTTAGCTTCTATATTGGCATTCGGGGAACCAAACTTCTAATACATGAACAAGTATGGGTACAAAACATTCAAACCATAGCAGGCTATCAGTGTTGTCATTCATATTTTTGCCAAATCTAAGTAAATTTCCTCAGAGATCGACTAATAATCACTTGTGATTTTTTATTTATTTTTCTGAGTAGATTTCTTTTTGAGAGAGACTTTCCTACCTACAATATATGGATCAATAGTTTCCTAATCAATAATGAGATGCTGGCTTTAACAAATAAGTTGCCTTCTAGTTGAACTGGTTACTTGAGAATTAATACCTTACAAATTTGCTATGTTCCTACTCTGCATTGTAAATGGTTTTAGGCATGTTAAGTCACTTATTCTCATTATTCCATGAAAAACTTTTAGTCAAAGTAGATATAATTATCTGTTTTGCAAATACGATTGGTAAAGATTAATTGGGTTGCCTGATGATGTATACTTAAGAAGCGGAGTCGGGTTTCAATCTCAGATCCATAGAGCACTCAAGTCCACAGAATTACTAATCTCTCTCATTGGAGATGTGATCTTATTAACCTTCTCAGTAGACTAAATTATTAGCAAAAACAAAAGCAGAAACAAGCAAGTTCTAGCTACAGCTATAAAACTCAAGGAGATCCGGCACTTAGTCTTAGCTAGAATTTAGCTTTATGTTTACATCAGAGACTACACATGCCATTAAATATCTGTGAAAACATTGTAGGTTGAATTGACCAGATCTGATACAGTGAGATTAGCTAGTCATTTAAAAAAAATAAAATACTTTATTTTGGTAATATGTCCTTCTCTATTCAGCTGTTTCAGTAAGCAGTCTTCTAAAAGATATGAGCTTGAATAAAATAACAAAAAGTATTAGTCAAGCCAATGTTGTTTAAACACGTAACAAATTAAGGACATGGTCCTTGGCATTTTGATGTGCTGACTCAATTAATACAAGAAGCTTATTAGCCCCACTTCGTACATAATGTAAGTTGGTATTCAGATGTCAACCAGTTCAAGAATAATTGCAAAACTATTGAAAGGGGAAGACACAGTGGAGGATAGAATCATGGCAGGAGATAGGGCATTTCAAAAATTTTAATAACGAGAGAGTTAAGGTGGAGAATGGAAAGATGAGTGGATCTAAAAGTTGTGCATACTTAACATGCCCTACTTCCAATCTGTAACATACACATACTTTCTACCAATTTGACAGTGATATTTTTTATCATTTGGCTCACTGCTTTAGGAAAGGATATTATAAGTGACATATTATAAAACAGAAACCCTGATCAAAATGGGGTACAACTGAGTTGCAATCTGTGTGTGTTGTATATGCACCAAAGATTTTATAATACCATGCTTCATTCCATGATTTAAGATACTATAGTTTTGGAATAATGCAGCTAAAATAAATGTTGTATTTTTAGATCATGTAAATAGATTTAAGCATACAAAAGTGAAAACAAGAATTTTAAAAGCATCACTATTCTTACACCACAAAATAGATACTGTCAGCTTAGTGTGGTAACTATGAGATATGCCTGAGTTCAGAGAGCTAAGAATCCTCTTAGGAGAGATTGCTAGAACAGCCTCTGAGAGAGTCACTTGTGTGACTGGGAAATTTAGAAAGAGTTGATTTTATAGAAAGGGAAAACTGGTATGCTGACACATCGGATGGAAAACACTTGGTGAGTTTAAGCTACAAGTCAGCTAGTCTGAGGCTTCAAGTTGATGTCATGTGCATGAGGGTAATATATACAATATTCATTCATCTCTTATTCTTTAAAAAATGTATCAGTGTTTGATGATGTTATCAATATGTATAGGTTTCTCAATTCCCTTGAATCTAAAAGTGACTAATGTCCTCCATTCTAAACAAAGTAGGAGTATATTAGATTGAGACCCCAAGTAAACTATGATCTTTATGTTAAAGGGACTATTTCAGTTGTCATGTGCCTTTTCTGTATTAGCCTTTCCTTTTCTTTATTGATGAAAAGATAAATATTTACATTTCTCATTTAGTTTCTTGAAAATAGATGAGAAAGAAAGGGAGAGAGAGAGCAAGACTTTCCATCCTCTGATTCACTCCCCCCAAATGACTACAACACCCAAGGATGGACAAAGCTAAGGGCAGAAGCCAGGAATTTAATCCATGTCTCCACGTCGGTGGCAGGGACCCAAGAACTTGGGTCATCTTCTGCTGCCTTCCCAGGAATATTAGCAGGAAGCTGGGTCAGAATTGTAGCAGCTGGTATTCCAATCAGAATTCAATACGGGGTACTAGAATCTCAAACAGTAACTTAAATCACTGTGCCACAACACTGAGCCCCTCCTGCTGGCACATTAAAATAAATTTCTGGAAATGCATTAGCTATATTTTGATCTTGGTGTTGAAAGTCATATGGTATAGGTTCCAGGGCAATCACTCCCCTAGAGCAGAGCAAACAAAGCTTTAGAGATTGTGCAAAGGCTATGACATTACCTCCACACAAAGAATAAAAGGGTGGAATTCTTCCTGACATATTATTCTACTCTGTGCCATATCCTTTAGAGTTAATTAATGCATGAGGAAAATAAATTTAAAACTTGTATAAGTTATCATGGGTAGATTTCTCTAAATTTGACCACAGCAAATCCCAACTGATTCAGCAGTTGGGAAATTCTGTTATAGATAGAAGTGGAGAGAGATGTGGTTGTAGAGAAGATATATTAAATGTTTTGAAATGTGCCTTGTGATCCAAAGGAACTTTTCAAAAATTGGACAAAGATGGCTATTGATAAGTCAGCATTATTCTCTACTCTCATATTGAGACAACAAACAGCAGAAATGGAACTGGGAATCAAGAGAGGATTGTAGATTCCAGAAATATTGTAAAGGTATAACTTGATGATTTGTTTAAAATCTACGAGAGAAAAGGATTGACTAAAGGGTAATAACCAAAATTTACTTTTTGAGTGTTAGGAAGCAAAAAAATATAGTGTGGGTAAAAAAAGAAGTGGGTAGGGGGAGAATGAACTCAGTTTTATATATGTTGATTTTTATTTACTGTGGGCCAAATTGTGGAGTGATCCAAATCCAAGATGCAAGAGTCTAACTGAGCCAAAATCATATTACAGAGACATCTGCACAAAAACTTGTGGGTAAAAGCATGAGAGTAAATGATGAATTCAAGGAGAAGTGTAAACAAAGCAGAAAATAATAGTACTTGAAACAGAAGTCAGGAAATGATAATAAAAGTAACCTACCAAAGGGACACCAGGGACAGCTAGAGATGAGTGATACCAGAGAGATGAGTGACACTGTCCAGGAGAAAATGTTCTGTAGTTACAGTGTGTAGCAGAGTCCACTCCAAGAAAAGTGCAGAATGAGTGCATCAGTTATGTCTGTGGAAAGCAGCTTTGCAGAAATATCCAAGTGTGGGGAATAATATGGTGGAAAATTGAGCAGTCAATGGGAAATGAGGAATCTGATTCCCTAAGTGGGACTGACTCTCTTAAGAAGCACTTGTCTGGATATAATGAGATAATAGAGTAGAAGGTGTTTGCTATAGTTATTTTAATTGTGATTTTACTGATTTCTAAAAGATAAACAACAGGAGTTTTGTTAAATATATTAGGAAAGAATCACAAGTTGTGGAAGGCATCCAGAGCAGAGGAATATATTATGAGAATATACACATAAAAAGTGACCACTGAAAAAATGGCAGCATGAAGATTTTGATAACATGAGACAAATAGGAAGCAAACTATGTCACTTCATAATTTGCCCTGGATTTCATCTTCCTTTGATTTAAGTGGACATTTCCACTGATCAGTGGGGCCAGCCAATTAATTTATAATTGAATGCAATAAGTCAGGTGCAGACAGAAGGTAAAAAGTAACTGCCACTCTAAAATGACTCAAAGTTCTCCTGAACTCTCCAATCTTGAATTATTCAAAACAAGCGAATTTTCTTGATCATACTGGGATTCCACACCCATGATGAGAAGATAGTTGTTTATCTCAAATTTTCTCTTCATTCAATCCTTATCATTTTTCATGATGAAGGATAGACTGAAAGAATATGAAATAAACATTTTAAGCACCATGAGACATGATGAATGAGAGAAAACTATTTTGACACTGATATTTAGCAGCTATATTTGAATCATGAGCCAATAGAGTGGTCAGCACTTCAGACAATTTCTCTAATAAAGTGACTGATGAAGAATATGCCAGTTCAGCAAAGGTTTGATTTCCTAAAGTTTATAAAGGGCATCAGATAATGAATATACAGTTCCAGAACGTTAGGATATAAAATTAAATGATAATGTGGAGATACAGGAGACTGCCTTAAGTAACTTGAAACAGACACAGGAAAGCAAGAATAAATAATGCATGGAATACCCAGGGAGCAAATGACACATGCTAAAGTAAAAAAAGCAATATTTTTTCAGGAAGTATAGTCAAATACACAGACAGCTTCAGATAGAATACATGTAGGGGTAAAGAAAAGTGGTACACTGACTTGACATCTATAAATTTCTGGCAACCAACAGTGTTGCCTTTGTCAACATATTAGATGATTTAGTTTGGAGGGATTTATGGTAGTCCTTTGCCAATGACACTAGTGAATTCTTGCTTGTCTCTTCACACTGGTACTTTAATTTCCTACCTATTTTAGGTAATAATTAAGAGTTTTCTGAAATCAAATAACATAAATAGAATAAGTTATTTATATGCATGGTATTTGCCATAGAAATGTTAAAATAGGTGCAGGAAATGTATACTCAATGTAACTGTGATCCTAAAATGAGCTCTGTGATAGTAAGGCTCTGCTTTAAATAAATGAGATCATCAGTGTGTTCAGTTTAGCTCTGTACCTACACAGCTTTCATTTGCCTTTAGCAGTACCTAACTGTTCCCTGTTGATGACCGAATCTTTTATATCCTCTCAATTAATGCCAACAGAGATTTTCAGTTGCTCTCCTCTGTAAGCCAGGAATGAATCTAGGAAATCTTCAATGGAGATGATGGGATCTCAGAGACAAGTGCCAAGTGACAGCACTCAACTGACATAGGTAAGGTTGATGTGGTTAGCAGATTGGGCACAAAAGCCACTGTGTTAATAAGGAAGTTTTGGCTAATTATTAGAAAATTTTCTCATGATGCCCGTAGGACTGCAATTGATAAACTTGATCTACTAATATTTCAGTTGATTTTTATAAGCAGTTGGGCTCTAGATGTGATAGACAAAAATCTGAATTAAATCACCAAAATGAAGAATTATGAGCCCTCCATGAATGCCAGAGTTCACCAAGCTTAAAGATTCACAACCACTTAAATGAAGAAGTCATGTTCCCTTGATAAAGACCACTGTTGAAGCTCTGAAACTTTATGGTGTAATGCTGCTCACAGCCTTCCTCAAAAGCAACAATGAACATTTACCAGGGTATCTGTAAATAAAAGAATGGAAAGTAAGCAGAAATTCAAGGAGCAGAAGACACTGTCTCTAAATTTACTTTTATTCCTAAAATGCAAAATAAGTGATGATGCCCCAACCAAATTAAGGACTTCTGTAGGTCAGATAATAATTTAATTGCATTTACACAGATTGTCCTTGATACCATTCCGGGGTTGCTTTTTCATTTCTGAAATTCACAGCTTTAATAGACATTCTTGGCAATTGGTAATGTTTAAATTAGAGATTGATGAGCATCATGAATGAAAAGCCAACTGGAAACCTCTCTTACCACTTACACATTCCAGAGTAATAAACTGAATATATATGACATTCATTGAGAGCTCACAAAGAATAGTGCTTCTATCAGGATCTTGACAAATACAGAAGTGGAAATATCTTCCATATTTTCATTCAGTGTGCCCATTCACATGCACAAAAGGTAAGTGGATGTAAGAGTACTGTAATAATTTAGTTTAATGAAGGTTACAATTGCAGCTTCTGTTCCAGGATTGCTTTTTGTTTTTCATTGCACAGGAGGTTATCTCTTAGCATCTGCTGATTGACTATTGAGCAGGGTGTTTATGGTTTTCCTATAATTTTTGATAAACACCAGCAAAATTATTTATACTTTCATGGTTCTTCATACAGCTATATTTATTCGTCATTCCACTTAATAATCTTTTCTTCAAAAATACTGACAGTCTCTTCTTTTCTGAGCATTCCAAACTGTCCCATTATGTAGCTGGTATCACCCTATTAGACTCCTCAAGCAAGAACTAGCAAATTTCCTTGATTTCTTGCTAAGGCATATTAATGCTATAAAGTGGAAAAGAAATTCCATAAGCATTAAATATCATGATATCTCTATGAAATTTCTCACAATCTAGTGTTCTAACATAGATCAAAATATTCATTTAAAGGGCTCTACATCTGGTCCCTCCAACCACTTTGAATGAAGTATAAAGCCTAGTGGGCCTCTTCAGCATTTGAAAGCAACATTCACATATTTTTCCAAATGTTATTTCCACCTATTCACAAAGCAAATTAAAGGTTGCTAGTTTGAGATGGAGCCCATAGGAAAAGAATTCTTTTAAACAGGCACCAGTGACTCTGACACTCAAGCAATATAACTGAAATAATTTAATGCTGATTGATGTGTTGGTAGTCAGAAGAGATAATATCTAAGCATTCATGATTTTGGAACAGAGCTCTGCTCTTTTCCCAAACAAGTGTTTGCCTGTTTTTCAGAAACAGCATCTTTGTTATTGCAGACTTGTTAGTGGACCACGGACCAGAGGTTATTATAGAAACTGAAGCACTCATCACGAATTGTAATGTTATCTGACTTACCAATCCATACATTTTGGTGTGTACAAGAGTATTCCATCATTAAATGTAACTAGAACTACAGACAATATCAAAGTAAAACAGCTCTTGGAGGTATAAGTAAGATGAATGATTCAGTAACTCAGATTCTTATATCCCCCTCTTCTCCAGACTTCTTCATCTCTATATTTGCAATATAGGTTTATAGAGAATAAATAAGATTATGGTATAGTCCAGAGATTTTTTCATTCAGACCATACTATTGGCCCCAAATTAGATAGCTGTCTTATTTCTGCTCTACTAAGAGATGGTCCTAAAGAAGAGTGAAAGAAAATTCTTCAAAAGGGAAATGCAGACTTTGAAAGTCTAACATGTTGTTCCTCTCTAAAGAGATATACACAATATATGCCTCAAAATTTCATAGGCAATAGCTAAGAAGATTAGATGATCAGCAATTCAGAAGGACCATAATTATAAAGCTATAGTAAAGTTACAGTAAAGTTTGAGAGAGAGGTGTAAGATTTTCTATGTCTCTCTGAGTGTTTACTAAAGACCAACTTCAATAGAGGAGGTTATTAATAATCGAATGCACAAACTGCCCTAATATGTACATGCCATTCAGTCACCA